>NC_090935.1:571990362-572293392 GCF_040938575.1 Ambystoma mexicanum
AAGAGACTGAGAAGGAGCGGCCACTAAGGTAAGTGGAAAATAAGTCTCAGACAGAACCAGAAAAGCCAAAGGAAGAAAGAGCGGAAAGAAGTGTAGGATGATCCACAGTGTCAAAAGTAGCAGATAGATCAAGAAGAATAAGAAGAAATCTCTGAGTGCCTAGCCAAAAGAAGCGATTTGGAAACACTTAGTAAAGCTGAATCTGTAGAATGATAAGTATGAAACCCCATTGAGAAGGGGAAATTAGAGAGTTAGAATCAAGATAGGAGCAAACTTGAGTATAGCACCCGTTCAGGTATCTCAGAGAGGAATGGAAGGAGAGAAATAGGATGATACTTAGGTGGGGAGGAAAGGTAGTGTGAGAAACCAGAAGGCACTCTCACAAACATGGTATCCACCCTTCCCTAACACTGACTTACTCTCCCTTCCCTCAGCCTTTGTGGCCTACTTCAATTCATGCCCTATTTTTCCCTGTAAATGCCCATCATGTACTGAGAAGAGGAAGAAGCGACTATGCGCACTCTTCACTCTTCCTTCTTACAAACACCACTCTAGTACTTGTACGAAGAAGAGCGGTGTGAAGGCATCCAGTACTGAAGTTCAGGCATATCCCATTGATTGGGTTCAATATGGTTAGGCAAGACTAGCCATCGACTCACACCTGAGACCCCTTAAAAGGGCTCAGGTGTATTAAGGGAGAAAACATAACCAGTTGGAAAAGGGACTGCTGTGGTGGAATGAGACCAGAAGATCTGAATGCCGTAAACGATCCTGGAGGACCTGCAAGACCCGGTTCTTGTGGTTGCAGAACCGGGAGCCTTTGAACTGGAAGGCAGGCATCTGGGTCTGACAAACAGCTGAGGAACAGAGAAGATGCCGTCCGCGCCCACACCAAAGCCCGGGTGCAGCATAAGCTGCAGAAAGAACAGAGGGCGCGGTCCACATTCAATGCGATGCAACTAGGAATCTGGTGTATGCGTGGACGTGTCGGTGAGTAAGCAGAGCCCAGGCGGTCTGCTTCCCGGCTCCCGAGAAATGGATGTGCGGGAGTGGCGAAAACCACAGTTGGGGAGACACGAAGCGCCTGTGAGTGTCAGAGGACACAGGAAGACTGGAGCGCTCCCAGGAGACCACAGGAAAGTAACGGTCCATGACCATAAGTCAGAGGTCTTCAAACTGTGGGCCGCCACCCCCCAGTGGGGCATGGCCGCATCCCGGGGGGGTGCGAGAGCCCAGCATGAGATGTAATCTTTTTTTTTAGATTGGAGGAAATGGGCAGGGGCAGCTAACATGGTCAGACTGGACCATAAAACGGCCTAAGGCACCAATGAAAAACTAGACAGCAGTTGCAAATGGATATTCAGTCCTTTAGTCATAGACTGTTTGAATAGACCCAAGGGGGTGTTTTTTGTTCAAATGTAAACAAATTGTGATATGTGAAGAATATGTATTCAGCAACAATGGTCAAAACTACTATCTGCATAGTGAAGTAACTCCTCAAACTGGCCCACATTGGCCAAAAAAGAGGCCCATTTTGACTGGCCTACACTAGCATTTTGCATTTTTGGTATGGTCATCGCCCTATTGCCCTATAGGCCAGTCCAAGCCTGGCGGCTCATCCATAATGGGCGAGTCCACCCACTGGCCCCCTCACCCATTATGGAGGAGCCGAGGAGCCAGCCCAGTGAAACACTGAGCACTCCTTCAGCTCCTTTTTCCAGCTGAGGGAGTGCTCCTGGGCTGGCTGAACGGTCAAAGGGAAACACTGTTTGCCTTTGAAGGTTCAGTTCCCCAGCCGCACATGATCACTGAGCCACGCAACGCTGGAGGAGTTTTGCTTCACCAACCTTGCATAGCTCATTGGAAATGCTGGCTGGGGCACTGCATGTATATATGTATGAGGGATGCTCCTGCACCTCCTCGCACATACGGGCAGAGCAACCTGGAGTGGGCATTTAAGCAATCACGCGCAGGCCCCTGCAGAAGGTACGTGTATGGTGATTTATTTTTTATTTAAATATGTAACCCGTGAGGGTAACTCACACGGCACCTGGACGGGTGACACCGGATAGACTGGAACACAAATGGCACGCACGGAAACTGAGTCAACTACCCCAGACAATCCCTTTGCCCGCCCCTTAGCTACCGCCAGGCACCACAGTGTCATGGACCTGTCTAGATATTGGCAACCACTGCATGACCCGAGAGGTTGACATTGGCAGGTTCACTGACCAAAGGAGTATGAAGGGAGGATAAGGGGAGCTATGAGTGAGCATGTTAGAGGTGGGGGCCAGAGGAGTAAGGAACCTTATATGCCAGTCGGACCCATATCTGGACAGAGCCGCATCAGGGGATACTACACAAGCCGAGCGCCTCAATTCAGGATAGAGACGCAACTAACCAACCCTAACAATTTCTCTTTTCTGCATACACCTCTCAAACTCCAAACCAAACACAACCAAAACCTATAGCACAACAAACCGCACAAACTTCACTACATCGCAACAACAAAACAAAAACACACATAGGGCCTCATTACGACCGTGGCGGAACGGATTAAACGGCGCCATAAAAGGTTGCGGCGCCGTTCAACCCGTTCCGCCACATTACAAGTTCCCCTCGCGGGAAACGTTAAGCACGCCTGGGAAAACCAGGCGTGCATACCGGGTCCCGCGAGGGGAAGAGGGAGCAAACAACGGGCCATCTCGTAATGGCCCTTTGTTTACTCCCTCTCCCATTCCCATTCAGCCCTATGGGGGCTGAAATGGGAATGGGGATGAACCTTGTCCGTGTCCTCGAGTGAGGAATTACCGGGCCATCCAGACTCGGAATGGTCCGGTAAATCCTCATTCTGAGGACACGGATGCGGTTTTGCCGGCAGCCATGCCGCAAATTGCGGCATGGCTACCGGCATAACTTGTAATGAGGGCCATAGTATTGCACAACAGTACACAACGACTACCAGCCGCAAACACCCCAGGCCCAGCCAACGGACCCTCCGGGCTGAGGCCGTCAACAGAACATCACTGCTCCCTTGCACTTCTTTTGCTTCCTCCCATTAACTCAACCTCCCCTCCTCTTTCAGAGCCGCCAGAGCACCAGGGGACCACTCCGGTAGTGATAGTGCGCGGTACAAATGTCCTTTAACATTAACATTAACATGTGTATGGATGCGTGTAGGCTTATGTTATGGGACTGTGATGGGAGCAGGATGGGCGGGAGCATTGGGATAGTGGTGGGAGCAGGGTGGGGAGAGCTCCGGGTCTGTACTGGGAGTAGGGTGCGGTGACGGCACACAAAGGTTCATAGCCATTTCTACTTACTGTCCATCTGGCACATTTGGGGGGCCCGGCCTGCCCAATTTTGCTCAGAGGGGGCCCGGCCTGCCCACATTTTGCTCAGGGGGGGCCCAGGCCAAAAATGTTTGAAGACCACTGCCATACATGAATGTGAACTATATTGAATACCAAACTGAATGGAAATTGTTATTTGAATAAGACCACGTTATATTGAATACCGAACTAACATTTGTAGTTAAACCATCATATTGAATGTCAGACTGTATATAAAATGCACTGTGAGCAGAACTAAACATATGGAAAATGTAACCATCACTTGAGTATTCTAACAACCAATGTGAGAAAGTATCATACATCTGTGGCAAGGCAAAGACTAATACAGAAAAGTGTTACACTAGCAAAAAGGAATACAAGTGTGAGAAATGAAAAGCCAAAAGCAGAAGGGCCTGTGAGGGGCCAAACAGCGCTAAGGGGAACTTATGGTTGCACTACATGTAAAGGTAGACCGTGTGGTCGGACAACTGTGCCTAGACCAAGGAGTTCCCTACAGTTAAGATCACATACATCACGAATCAAGCCAAGGAGAAGCATGGGGTTCCTGGTTGTGTGACCTGTGATGGGTGGACCGTGTGGTCTGACAACTGTGCCTAGACCAGGGAGCCCTAAATGATGACAAACAAAAGACATATGGGCCTCATTACAAGTCCGGCGGTAATCCTGCCGGTGCTACTGGCGGGCTGCCGCCGGACTTGAAATATTTACTGGTGCCTGGCTAGCCGGTAACACCGGGGGATTACAACCCCATCGTTCCAGGATGTCAGGCACCAGTAAATTGTAAATCCCCATTCCCATTGAGTCCTGTAGGACTCAATGGGAATGGGGACCACAGAAGCACTGGCACCGTTGATAGCGGTGCTTCCATGAAACTCTGCGGGCAGGTGCCGTTCCGCCTGCCAAGTCTGACCCTGGCAAGCGGGGTGACACCCACTCACAGCGTCGTACTGTGCTGATCCGTTAACAACGGTGCCAGTAGGCTTACCGGCACCATTGTTACCGGACCGGCATAGTTGTAATGAGGCCCATTGTGAGTAAGCCTGGGAGAACGGAAAAATAATTGGTAAAGCAAGCCAGAAGGTGGGTCAAATGGACCTAATATTTTCTTGCATTGAACATTGAGCAAGTGAAATCAGTATAAATACAACACTGAAATCTAGGGGAAGGGAACTCTGAGAGTCAAAGTAACTGAGAAACGCTGTCTTGGGGAAGGGATCCTCAAGTCCTCTTTTTTGTGTGAACTGTGCTAGATTGAACTTAGGGAAGGAAACCTCAAGACCTGACGGAACATTGTTGAGACAAGTAGCTATTGACACTGTATTTAACTTGGGATAGGGAGCCGAAAAAGAACTTAAGCTGAGAGCAGCTGAGACTTTACTTTTGAACACTATTTGTTGGTTAAGAAGAACCCCACACCATGTTTATTTCTGGATGTGAGGGCAAGCAAAGCTTTTGACATGGCCAGACTTTTGATTTGGACTTACAGACACTGACTTCCCTCAATATTCTTTAGGCAGGAGGATCCCTACCTTATTTATAAGGCAAGTTAGAACTTACATCATCCTGACACTTAAATAAATTATCATTGAAACTTAAGTTGTGTTGACTGTGTCATCTCTCTTGATAGCATGCCTGTCTCACAGTAGAGAGAAGGTTTCTTTAGAATAGGAATAATAGTAGCCTTCTTGAATGAAGAAGGAAATGTAGCAGTAGAAAGGGAAGCGTTGATAACGGAGGCCAATAAGGGCAGATTTTGGGAAGAAGAGCAGAGGAAATAGTATTTAAAGTGGAAGCATTAGAATGAGCACAAGCTAGAAACTGAGCAATATCAGAATCTAAAATGAAAGAAAAGGAAGAAAGTAAGGAAAAAGATTGAACAGAAGGATTGGTGGGAGGAAAGAGAGGGGCAAAGCTTGGAGGCTTGGTCAGAGAAGAACATGGAAAAGTCAAACAGGGATGGATCAGGAGAGGGAGGATTTGATTAAGAATGTGAAAAATACGGTGATGATTAGGGTAGTAAGAAAGGATAAGATCAAAATAGTGGGTCTTTTTTGCTATGATGAGCAAAGACTCATAAGAGGAATGCTAGAATAAGAGAAGGAAGCTTGGGATGGGTCTTATTTCCATTTATGCTCTGCCCAACGCAAAAAGGAGCAAAGTGAGAGGAGCGGGGGGAACCTGAGTGAAGGGCGAAAAGGCCTAGAACGATAAAAATGAGTTAAAAGTATTTTGAAGATCAACATTAATAGAGGAAAGAGCATCATCTGTAGAGAAGAAAGAAATGGTGAGGGGATGAAAGTAGAAGTGTTAAAACCTAAGAGATTGTAGGGCGTACAAACAATGCTAGGAGAGGTCAGAGTAGACAGAATGAGAGGGTAAGGGGAGAGAAGCAAGTGGCCAGAAGCTGGAAAACAAGAGAGGTGATGGCAGATGAGAGGGCATTATAAGAGAAAATTAGGCCCAGAGAGGAGCCAGGCATGTGCGGTCGGGAGAAGAAAGCTATGAAAGATTAAAAGAATCCAGTAATGGAAGAAAGGGTGAAGAGGAGTGAGTAGATGAAAGATGGAGATTGATATCCCCCAAAAGAAAGAAAGGTGAGGGAAAAGGAAGCAGGACCAAGAAAGGGGAGTCAAGATCAATGCAAAATGAGAGAGGTGCCCGGGAGGGCAGTAAACAATGAGAAACATAAGACAGTACTGTTTAGAGAAGGAAAGAAAGTGCAATTCGAATGAGGGAAAGAGAAGTAAAGTCAGAGGGCAGGGGGCAGGTATCTGAAGGCCCAAGGGGATTGAGAAAGGTTGGTATCAGAAGAGAGAAGCAGAAGTAATAGAATCTGATCGGAGATTCCATGTTTCAGTAATACATAGGAAATTGAAATTAAGACAAAAAAGTGTCAAATATTGAATGAGACTTGTTGCATACTGAGCATGCTTTTAGCAGCTCAATAGAGATTGGGATAGGAGAGGAAGAAAGTTGAGAAGGGGAAATGAAAGAGAGAAATTAGATTGTCTAAATTGTGTAGATGAAAGGAAGAGTACCTAGTTCTCTGGACAGACTAAACAAAGGGAACTGAACAGAGCATGAGAGTACTGGGGAAAGGGGTAATAGGTACAGTAAAGAACAGAAAAATATAGATGAAGGAGGGTAAGCCACCGGACCCGGAGACCCTATTGAAAGGGTGGTGGCAATACAATCTTGGACAGCGATACAACATTGTGAATGCAGCATATTAAGATGTCATTACAATCGGCAAACAGTCACAGAGAGGGTCAAACAGGGGAGAAGATGCCCTTAGAGCAGCGCCCTCTGAAGGACGCCCTTGGATGAGGATGCCCTAGGCGCACTTCCTAATATGTGTTAATGAGATCCTTCACATGAACGCTATTGCATATCAGGGGGAGCTGGCTAGGTAGAATCACCTGTGGCAGCAGCGGTGATGCAGCCGGCAGGAGAAGAAAGCATCTCAGGTTGTTGTGAGTGCCAATCCAGGGACTCAAGGATACGATTAGTCCTGGCACACACCTGCAGGGTCCTTCAGCTTAGTGAGGTCCTAGCTGCCAGAATGAGTGACAAAGAGGCAGGTCTTGTTTTAGCAGAAGGTCACTCCAAATGAGCTCCCTCTGTCTACACTAATTCTGCCCCCTTGTCTTGTCAATAGCATAACCGGTCTGTTTGGTATCAGACACCCTGGTGCGAGGCTAGTCTTTTTGGGGTGGGTGTACCTTTTGATTATTGTATTCCACGACAGCACCTGCTGGGAGATGGTCTACTGGGGGATGTGTTCATAGAACTCAGAAAGGATCAAAAGAGAGGTCCAGCCATTCAGTCTCCTGCCCCGCAAGTAGCAGGGGGAGGCTGTCTGACCAGAATACACACAATCCTTCCATAGTTGGCTTGGGCTTAGGGAATCTGATACACATATGAAATCAATCTGAAATGGCTTCCTATAGTAATGTGAATTACTATCCACCATACACTAAACTCAGGTATAGCTTTATGTTTAAAGATGAAACTGCCACCAGAATAGTAATTCCTCATGACTGTGTGGTTTTGGAACATAGGTGTAGCCTTTAAATGCAGCCTCTGTGCAGAACTAACTTTGCCGTCACAGTTGCTGTTAAATGGGCACCTGTGACCTCTGAACCTGTTCTGTGCCACTGGAGAGCAGGCGCTGCTTATCAGGATACTGATCCTGCAGGGCACAGGTGTACACAATGCTTTTGGCATGGAGCTTCTGAAAGGGAAATCTGGTTAGCAGATCACCCTTACTGAGATGAAATTACCCACATCATTGTATTAACAAATACAATTCAATAAAGACAGCGCTTCTACACCCTTGCCAGATGGCAATCCGTCACAACTACCTAACCCTATGAGGCTGCCAATTGGCTTATGAGGCGTCTATCAGCAAATAAGGATGGGAAGGCATTTTGTGAGCCATTGAAGGCAGGTCTGTGGCATGTGAGGTTGGAAATGCAGATATCATGTTCATCCCAGCCCATATGGTTACTGTAGTTGAGCAGAGGCATGATGCATCTGGAATAGGAGAATGCAGTCCCTAGGTTGCAATCATACAATCATGCACCAGGAATATGATGGCTATTGTTTTGCATGTGAGTCCTTACCTGGTAGTTCATGGACATATGACGCTGCACATGGGTACTGAAGCATGTTCTTTACAAGAGACCATGAGGCTGTGCTTGGGCATGTAACACCTGGACGCTCTGTTTATATAATAGAATATAATGTTGGTAGTTGCCATATGGGCCTGCGGCTGGCATACGATGGCAGTATGTGTGTATATGAGGCCGTGCCTAGCATATGATGGCTGCATCTGGGCATTCGATGGATTTAGCTGGGTACATGAGGCTGCACCTGGCATATGACACTACACCTTGCACATTAGCCTGCATGTGGGCATATGATGGCAGGACCCCACCATTTCATGCGCCTGGAGACGTACATTGATTTCCAGCATAATGGCGCCGTTACGGTCCATATGATAGGCCGCTGCTCTCCAAATGAAGGTCCACAGCATGAATAGCACCGTCCCTATTGGCTTTGTGCGAGTTTGTGACCTGTGTTTGAACTTCTAAATGGATGGACATGTTGTTGGCTCTAACAATATGGGCAATACGATGAAATGCTGACGTCTGCTACCAACGGGTTAGTGCCAATATGCCTCCCCATTTAGAAGATGGTCAATCATGCATGGTCAACATTTACTCCAGACATGAAGACGATCAAGCCTTATTTACTGCTGGATCTTAACGCCGGTACAAGTAGGAAAATGCCCGGAAGTAAATAATGCCCTTTAAGCGTCGCATGGAAATGTAAACATAAAACATGCATGCAGTCGTTACTCATCTTCCCAACGTCTTCCCATTTACTCTTTCTTCATGACGCATTGTTCGCTTCACCATCACTCAAGGCAGCCTGCGGGCTAGAGCTCGGGGCCGGTCATGGTCAAATATATAATTTCTCTTATCCCATCCAGCAGTCTTGTATCCCAGACCTTCGCATCATTACTCATTTCAATGCATACATGGAGCACGGGTACCTGACACATCATTACATGAATTTACCTCCGCATCTCCCGTCCTTGAATACACAAACACAGTCCCAGTTTGTAAACCCACAAGGTGTAGCACACCACTCTAGTGGGGTAAAATGTTAAACACAGATCACCAGCCTTATAAGGTTATAAGGCACCACCAGAACGTAACAAAACGTACGAAATTCAAGCCCTAGCCATCATTGTGTCCAGCAGTGTTACAGGGCGGCTTAGTTGCTCCCCCACAGAAAAGCAATAGGCTAGAAAGGATCCTGAAGGTGGGGCTTCAGGGTAATGGATTTTAGAGTTAGGCTAAAATGTGTACTTTTTTAACTGTAGGATTCCTGTAAAGAAAAGTGCAGACTACCAGTCCTATATGTCTTGGGATCCTATGCCCAGGTTCCACCTCCGATGGCGTGGCAAGGATAGCTGTTACTTGGACTTCCCATCCAATGATTTCCTTTGGGGAAGAGGTGGGGATTAAAGACACGTAGACGACCTGGACGCCGAATGGAAGAAACACAAACACCAGGCAACAGAGGATCATTGGGCACAACTGCGCTCATTCCTGTGTCTGCAGCAGCAGGCTCCTCTTCATGGATGTGAGTGTTCTTCTGAGGGTCAAGACAGGCACCAGCAGGTACCCCTTGTTCCAGGAAGTCCTGTATTCACGACAAAGAACAGCAGCAGCCAGGTGGTGAGGTCCCCTTTGAGCAGAGACGATATGTGCACAGGTCCAACCCCCGGGCTAGATGGTGTCCATGCAGAGAGGGACTCAAGTCCCCGGAGGAAGCAGGCCAATTTCAGACTCGCCGACTCTTCCGAGCTCTAAGGAGCAAGGACAGTAAACCATGTTTCCTGATTGATTGTGCCCACCAGTCCAAGGGAGGCATTGGTGGGGTCATGGAGGCGGAGGGGGTCCGGTCGCCCCTTCTAGCTCTGCTCTGGTGCCTGTTTCACCCCTCTCACCTCCCACAGGGCTGGTGCATTTTTCCAATTTAGTTGTAAAAAATAACAGCACGCTGCTTTCCCGAGGTTTCGCAGCAACTACACAACAGGGATGCGCCAGCATGCCTCAGATGTTCTAGTCCTTCTGGAGTGTTCTGGTGGTGCACGCCTGGATTCGTTCATGTCTGGCGTGGGTGCCCGTTGGCAGTGTGGTCATGTCCGCGCCTGGTGCCCCATGAGCCGTGGGCCTCTTCTGCCTGAAGATAGAACAGAAGACATAAGGTGTGTGTGCTTTGTGTGATGTGTATGTATGTTTGAAATTAATGCATGGTGTGTGGGTGTGTGTTTTTGTGTGTGAGTAATACTAGTTGAGTGAGACTGCAGCTGTGTATCTATGTTAGCATCACAGTGTGGGTGTAAGCATGTGTCTGGGCATGAGCGTTGTGCATGTGTGTGACTGGTGCGTGTTCAGGGGATGGTGGCATGGCAGTGCTGTTTTCTGTTCACTTTCCTTACAGTGGCCCTCATTACGACCCTGGCGGAAATCAACCGACCGGACCGCCATAGCGTAAATAGCGTTTCCGCCATTGCACGACGGAGCAAAGTGCGGCTCATTCCGACCCATCGGGCACGAGCACCACGCCATGGCGGAAGTGCAAAGTCCGCGATGGCGGAAATGACCCCAAAACGGCCCACACCGCCGCCGTACGGCGCCCTAGGTGCAATACCGCCACCCATCTTAGCGGACACCGCAGTGAGCGCCAACCGGAAAGTACGGTGACCGGAAATATACGGAAACGGAAGTAAAAGCATGGTCCCGGAACGGGAAACATCACGCCGTACACCTATAAAACCACAAATTCCACACAACCATTAAAAATACTACCCTGAGACACATCCCAACCCGTCATCCACCCTAGTGAAACCAAGAAAAATGGGAAAAGTAGCGAAGAAAGCGTGCGACCGCAAGCGGCAGGTCCACTTCTCCCGTGAGGAACTCACCGTGCTCACAGAGACCCTCCAGGAGAATGCTGCCGCCGTCTTCTCCACGCAAATGACCAGGACGGCACTTGCGAACAAGAAGGCCATATGGGCCCTGGTGGCACAGCGGGTAAGTGCGGTGGGGACCGCACCCCGCAACCCACAGCAATGCAGAAAGCGATGGGACGACCTGCGGATACGCGTCCGTAGCATACTTTCTGCCAACCGCAACATTGCCACAGCTACCGGGGGAGGATCGGAATGACCCATCAAGTTGACCCCCTGGGAAGAAATCTGTGCCTCCACCATTGGAATGGAGAGCATAGAGGGAGTCGGAGGGATGGAGAAAGGAGTGCAGACATCCGAAGAATCAGGTAGGTGTCCCAAATAAAACAATGCCAAAACCACAATGTCCAATCATGTGAAGTACCACGTGTCCACATAGTGCAACAGTAACACATGTCCAGGAGAACGTCCACATACATAGGCCTGATAGCACACTTTAAAACTCACATCAAATACATAAATAATTAAAAATCCTAAAAACACCCTCTACACGTGCAGCAGGCACACCCTAACTGCAGGCTGCAAAACAACTGCACCCTCACTCCACACACAAATGAAACCACCTCCAAGGCCCCGACCCAAATCACCCTCAGGTACCACCCCAATGCATGTGATACATTGCCATTCCAATTCCCACAGACCCATTAATAACGCTCGCCCTCCTTTACTCCACCACAGGGTCCGATCCAAACGACGAGCTCCAGGACACCCCTACCAGCACACCTGCAAAGAGGGCCAAGACCAACGGCCAAAGACCCTCCACCTCAGCTGCACGCATCAAGACACGGAAGCAGCACGAATCAAGTGGCAGCACAGAGGAGGGAACTCCAACAGGCACCCCAGCAGCCAGCATGCCCACAACAGCACCACCACAGGTCCCCCCAATGGATGCCACAGTAGGCACTGCTTCTGGTGGCAGCAGCACCATAGGTGACACTGCATTAATGGCAGCATGCTCCGACACAGAAAACGGGGATGTCGAAGTTAGATCCATCCATGACCTGTCTCAATCCCCCTGTCTGTTCCATCCCGTACACCATGAGGATACCACGCAGGGGCACCCACAAGACGACGACTGGCCATCCCCCACAAGCCCTGTGGCAAGGCAACATGAGGTGATCAGCCACTCTGTGACACCACCGCAAATGGCCATGGCCCAGCAGAGGCAACAGTCCCTCGACCAGGTAATCGTGCAACAGCAGCAACTGGCCACGCTCCTCAAGGACCATGCCGATGAATGTGGGGGCACTAAGGCAGACATAGAAACATCAACTGAGACACTTAGGGCAGAAATGGAGAGAAGTACAGAGACACTAAGGGCACAAATGGAGAGTAGCACCGAGAGCCTGAGAGTACAAATGGAGAGTAGCACCGAGAGCCTGAGAGTACAAATGGAGAGAAGCACCGAGAGCCTGAGGGGGGAACTGCATGCGACGTCCAAAGACGTATGTGCCGAACTTGCCGCAGTGCGCCGTGTGCTCACTGAGCTCTCACAAACCCTTAGGGACATGCATGGACGTGAGCAGGCAGAGACATCATCCGTTGCAAGTTCCGTCCAGGGCAGCCCCCAACGTAGATCTGGGAGGAACCTGCGCTCCACAGGCAGGGGTGCCCCTGATACCCGGAGAGGGGGCTTGCAATAGCGACTGCCCACTGACAATGAGCATCTTTGGTCACTGGTGTTCGGGGGGGAGGTAGGAGGGTGGAGGGGGTGTGTTGGGCTCACTTGGGTGGCGGGTCGATAGGGTGTTTAACATGATATCACATATGCCATAAACAATGCACGATCATCCAATGAGATGTGTGGACATTGATCTTTGTGTACGAGGCCATTATAGGCGTACAGTCCATATTGTGCATGTTCCAGACACACAAAGTGCCACGAGTCCCGTGTCCATGTATCAGCCACCAGGCGTGAGTGCTAGAAGCATGCATCTATGAGATGCTGACGAATGTCACGGCCCTCCTGTGCCTCGCGGACTCCTTGAGGTGCTGCCACATCCCCACCCTCATCATGACCATCTTCAGGTGCTTGCAGTTCTGCGTCAGGGGGCATGGGCACATTTCTACGTACGCACATGTTGTGGAGCATGACACATGCCATGACCATCTTTGCAACCTTCACATGGCGGTACAGGAGTGCCCCGCCAGACCTGCTGAGGCAGCGGAAACGAGTCTTCAGTAGGCCGAATGCCTGTTCTATGACTACACGGGTACGTGAGTGGGCATGGTTGTAGTCCTCCTCATGCTGGTCCCGTGGGTTCCGGACTGGTGTGAGGAGCCATCTCTTCAGTGGATACCCGGCATCACCTGTATGTGGACAATAAAGGAATTTTGAGGAATGCCATTGCTACGTACGCACCCCCCCCCCACCTTCCTGCCAGGTCATTGCCGCATCACATACCCCACATCATCATGCATGAAATGAGACTCACCGAGTAGCCAGGATCTGTTCCCTGCGTGTCGCTCCATGTAGCGTGGTATTGTAGAGTTCCTCAAGACCATAGAATCATGGGTTGATCCAGGGAATCGGGCACAACAATGTGTAATGATCCTGTTGGAGTCACACACCATTTGTACATTCAGAGAATGAAATTGTTTTCGGTTGCGGTACTGGGCCTCCATGGCATGTGGGACGACCAATTCCACATGGGTGCAGTCGATGGCACCAATGCAACCCGGTATGCCGGCAAGTGCATGGAATCCCACTTTTGTGTTGGTAATTTCCTGCTCCGAGCGTGGTAGAGAGATGTAGTCGTCTGCGTGCTGCAGGAGGGCATCGAGCACTTGCAATAGTGTCCGTGAGAACAGTGGCTGTGAAATGCCATGCAACTGTCCGACTGTGTGCTGGTAGGTGCCTGTGGCCAGGAAGTGGAGTACAGACACCACCTTCAGTAGGGGTGGGATGGCAGTTGGGCTATCTATCATGCTGACAAGGTCAGCCTGTGTCATGTCCTCAATGGCGGTTATGGTGTCCCGGTCCAAACGGTAGAGGGTGTGGATCTGCTCATCAGTGAGGTTGAACGGATGTGCTCGGAGGCGTGGGATTGCGGGCTGCCTGCGTGGTGGTAGTGACTGTGCTGGCGGCCCTTGCTGGCCCTGCCTTGCCCTCCTCCTCCTCCTGCGTCTCCTCCGTGCGGCCGGTTGTAGTTGGTGTTCGTCTTCTTCTTGAAGTTGGAGTACTTGCAGTGCTATCAGGTCCCCCAGGGCCAACATAGCTAGTCCTGCCGGTAGCATTTCGGAGTGGGTGTGGTTGTGGGAGGAGACTGGGTGTGCAATTTATGTGTTTTCAGGCTGTATGGCCTCCACCTGTGGTGATTCATTCCACCTGTGCAAGCTGCTCTCCCCTTTGGGCGAGCACGTCCCGCACACATCGCTGCAATTCGACGAATGGCATCTTGCTATTACAATCATGTATTTGTACCCGATGGCAGTGTAACATTGGTTGATATGTTCATTCGGCTATGGTCCCATTGTTTCACATACTATCTTTGCAGTCGCGAACAGACTTGTGAAGGGTCAGTGGAACGTAGTACTCGAGTAACGGTGGACCCTCATGCAACACTGTACCGAGGTTCACCGACGGGCGGGGCGTCCCATTTGTGAGTGAAGGCAGTTGCCATTTTCACACACAGCCGCACTAGATGGATTAATTTGTGATTTCAAGCGGCCACAGATGCCTTTTCGACGTGATGTTGCAAATGAGGAATTCGAAGGGCGGCGCTTTCGGTTTTCAGCTAGCGGCGAGGAGATGCCCACAGGTCTGACTGCAAATATAACGTTCTATTGTTCAATGTCCTTGGGACAGGGGCCATGGCGAGGATGCAATGATTGATATGAATAGTTTGGGATGCGCAATGGCAAAGTGGGCGATAAGGCCGGACGTTCCCAAATACATGTTACTTCACAACACTGGAATTACGGGCTGGGGCACAGTGGATTTTGCAGGCTGCATAACGCACAGACTCAATGGAAATTTCACATGTTATGTGAGTATGGAAACAGGCGTTTTCATTACGGGATGAGGGAATGATGTATGGATGCATGGACAGATGATTTGATACAGAGTTTGCCATGTACAGGGCTTCTTGGAATGTATCCGCCTCCCCTGCGCTATGTGGTGCAGGGCTGCCATAGTGGGACCATCGTCTATCTGGCCTTGTTGAGCCCTCCCTGTCTCGACGCGCCTTCAGACACTTGTGTCTATGCACGTTACCAATCCCATCTGATGGATTCTGTTTTAACAGACGCATGCACAGGTACACTCGTTTGTGATAGTGTTTTCACCTCGATATAGATAGTTATGATTCGCAAGTGGTTTTTGGGTGGTGATGATCCTTTGGAGTGGGCTAGCATGCATATGGCTGTGGATTTGGTGTGATCATTGAAGTGAGTAATTCAAATGTAGTTCTGATGGCCATACTATTCTTTTCCATTTCATTTGGGTGACAGGTATCTCCTCCCCTTTTGCCACTGCCATCTGTATGCCACTCCTGCAGATGGATTTTACTCCCGACACCTGCTGCTTCGTGTTAATCAGTGGAGCAGCATTACGATCTTATGGGACGATCGCCAATGGGCCACATGCCCTTACGCAGTACTAGTGGCTAGGAGCAACATTTCGGCCTTTCAGCTGGACTAGTGCCTCCCTATTGGGACGGCCCTGCGGTTCTAGGCGCTTCCATGTTGCCTTTTCGTACGAGAATGTAGCCCCTGTGTACCAAGAAGGAACAGGGCGTCACACAAGAAGTAGCTGGTCATTTATTGCGGATGCAGCCCACAATGGTGAAATGTATTTTGGAGTTCATGGCCTAATGGCTGTATGGGCTTGGTGAATTTGTTGTGCATTAAATTTCTATTCTGATATGAACCGTGTAGCGTTCTTCTTTGCAAGTGATGTGGCATATTCCTATTTGGGGAGCGATGTATTGTGAGGAGATCTGCATTGGGTTCCAGCTTCGGAGTATAGTTGCGTGGTACTGTGCTGGGCGCGTTTGCCTACGAAGCCCAGTGAGGTCAGGGATAAGGGCTGCCAATTTGACTGTTTTGATGATGTCATGCTCAGGGGCGGGGGATTAGCTTTTGTGTGACAGATGCCGGTCAGCCAGTTGGATTGGTGGAATGATGTGATTATCGGAATATGGCTGGTCACAGGTGCCTGTGTTTGCGTCTGTTTCTTGGTGGGAGACTGAGGTCATGTCCATTTGTATAGCTTCTGTATTCGTGCCATCTGTGCCCTGCAGCTCCCATTGGCCCCTCTTGAGATTCATTTGTTCGTTGGCAGGCATGGATGACTAGTACATTTCACTGGTTGCATTGTGTGACTTCATTGCACCTACGGGGAGTTGTACAATGTGGCCAGGGAGCGGTGTACAGGCACTCAGTAGGGCCGTTTACGGTTGGTTCGCGATGCCGTACTTCTCACCATGGCGGAATGGTACTTTCCGCCGTGCTTGATGGCGTTAGGTGCATGTCCGCTAGGGTCAGAATTCGCGTACCGTTGCGCCATGGTGGTAATTACGGTTTGGCATGGCGCGCGCGCGCGTACTTGGTGCAGTTAGCGTTGGCGTTCACTACGGTGTCGCTAATGGCATCGTACTTTGCGGTGACGGGTCATGATCGCACCGAGCGCTATTCGATGGCGGTATTGCATTTCCGCCATCGTTTTTCGATTCCCGCCAGGGTCGTAATGAGGCCCAGTGACTACTACTAACATAATAGGTTGTGTCTTCACTCATGTTAAAACATGTGATGTACAGTGACCCTTACTGGCATAGATAAGCTGTGGCAGCAGCTTCATGCATGTGATTTACAAAACCTAATACTGGAAACAGAGATTGTGGCTGCAGCTGAAGTTGATGCCTGGGATTGGTGACTACTGCTGCCATAGATAGGTAATGGCAACAGCACAATGCATGTCATTTACAGCGATCATTAATGGCAAACATACTGTAGCTATAGCTCCATACATGATAGGCTTACAGTGAACAATACTGCCAATTGTGGCCGCAGCTTCACGCAAAGGATTTACAGTGACCATTACTGGCACAGACATATTGTGGCAGCCTCCGCATGAAAATTTGTAAAGTGCTCAAGTGTAGTGTACTGCTGAGGACATGGAATTTACCGGAACATTTCATGTGCTACCCTAGAGAACCAACTGTAAAGTCTATGGTGATTTATCTAATTTTTCTCAAAAAACCTGTGTTGCAAAATGTATAATTTGAGCAAATTATTATTAAAGTTTTTTTCTTACAGGGGAACCGCCCTGAAACTCTCTTAATTATGTTGAGCTCGCTCGTTAAACTCAGTCGCTCACGCTAATTTGATGATATATTTTGGGGCCCTACACTGAAACTATTCTCCAGACATGGTTGGCTGTGAATCATGAAATGTAATGGATTTCTTTCATGGGTTTTCCGTAGAGAAGCTATTGTAAATGATATGGATGTATACCCTCGCATCACTATGCTCTCCATTATCTACATTTTCTCACACACCCCGGCCCACTAGTAGGGGTATTGGAATTGATATTCTTACCATTCCTCTTCATCTCTCTCCCCCCTGCCACACCTAACCTTTCCCCTTTGAATACCACCTTTATTCTTTTCTAAACCCTACTCTCTTACTTTTCATACCATATACCGCCCATGGGACCCTAACACTAGTTTCTATGGTGATCTGTACTCTTTTCTTTCCTTCCTTCTTCCCTGTTCTTCTACCATTTATCTCATGGGCGAATTTAATCTTCACCTCTCGTCTACTCACTTGTCCTCCCCTCTTATGCCTATCCTTAACTTTTTTGCTCTTTTCCATCTGCCTACACTTCCTTCCAACACCTCTGCTTCCTCCCTGGACCTTAATCCTCTCCTCAATCCAATTGAGTTTATGTTTGCTTCCATCCAATCAATTCCTCTGATCACGTGCTCCTCTCCTTCTCCCTCTAACTAGCTACAACTCCACCTATCTTCCCACTTCTATCCCCTTTTGGTTCATGTTCTTTCTCCCACTCCTGTTAAGCATTTCCCTACTCTTTCCCTTGATGAAGCTGCATTTACTTTTCATAACTCTCTTTCCTCTACTCTTGAATCCTCTTCATCTCTTCCTCCTCTCTCATAAGCCCCCCCATCCCGAAGCTTGGATGTCTCCTTCTCTTGCATCTCTTAGATTTTCCCTTTACAAAGCAGAACGTTGTTATAAGAACACTCAGGACCATGATTCCTCACTCAGTGCTGAAAACATTAATTCTTAACACTCACCTCCTCGCTCGCCCAACAACCCAGTCCTCTTTTCCCATTAATAAAATGTGCTCTTCCCACCCCTCCTGATCCTTCTACCTCCTCCAAGCTTTCCTCTACTGGAATTTTCACTTCTTTACATTCATCCTTTCCCCATTCGCCCCTCCTCATCCTTCCCCTGCTTCATCTCCTCCACTTTCTACTTCTCCTACCTTTTCTGCATGTTCCCTCCTTACTGATTCTGAAATTGCCACTTTTCTTTCTTGTGCTCATTCCACTGCTGCCCCCCCTCGATCCATTTGTCTCCCCACTCAGGCCTCATCTCAATGATCTACCCCTCCTAAATCCCTTACCTGACTTCTCGATTTAATCTTTCCATCTCTACTTCTTCCTTCCCCTCCCCCTTCAAACAGGCAACTATTTTCCCTATTCTAAAAAAGGTTTGCTAGACCCTTCAACTCTCTCTCTCTAATTTCCAACCTATCTCTCTTCTCCCACCCATCTCTTCATCTCTTGAAAGAGCTATCTACTTCCAAATGTCTTCTTATCTGAATCTTCACTCCTTACTTCCTCTGAATCAATCAGGATTCCACCCTGATCACTCTACGGAAACAGCTCTTCTTCACGTCACTAATTCTCTCCTCTAGACACAAGTAGTGTTCCTGTGTTTAAATTCTCCTTGACCACTCAGCCGCATTTGACACTATATACCACTCCCCTTTGCTCCCTAACCTGACTGCTAAGGGATTCTCTGACTCTGAAACTCAATGGTTCCACTCTCATGCCACTTCTATGCTGACTGCCAGCTTTTCTACTCCTTTACCTCCTTTTCTGACTCTCTTCACTCCTCTGTCTCTGTCAGCCTCTCTGCAGTTCAATCCTATATGTTGTCCCACTTTCCACATATCATTCCCTCTAACAGAAACCTCTTTTTCCCACCACCTTCTCCCTCTGCTCTCCAATCTCCCGCTGGAATCTTTTTTCTTCCTTCCTCTCTATCTTTTTCTTCCACTGCGCACAATCTTGGCATCATTTTCAACTAATCTCTTTCTTTCTAATGTCAGATTTCTTCGACTGCTTCTATCTGTCTTTTTCACCTCTTTAATGTCCATCATATTGGCCCCTTTGTATAGTTGATGCCGCTAAACTTCTCATTACCTCTTTGATTGTATCCCGCCTTGACCTTTTTTTGTTTCTTCTCATCAGCCTGCCTGCCTCTTACCTTACTCCTCTTTGCTCGGTCTTCAACTCTGCTATTCATCTTCTTTTTTCACTTCCTCCTCCTTTTCCTCTCGGTTCTGTCCATCTTATTTCTGCCCTATGATTTCTGTCTCTTATTCCATGTTCTCCATATAGTCTTTAAATGCTATCATGGACTCACACACCCCTATGTTGCCGCTCTTGTTTTGCCTGCCATACACCTATTTCCGCCCACTTGGCCCCCAACATCTTCACCTGTTAACTTCCCCTAAACCACTGTGTGTTCCTTCCCGTTTCCACTTGTTCCATCTTCTATCCCCCTAAACTTTGAAACTTTCTTCCATACGATATCTGCTCCTCACTATCCCGCTGTGTGCCGCCAACTCTTCTATCCCTCTGCGTTTCTGGTTCCCTTCACTTACACGCATTGGAACTAACGCTGCAGGATCCTTTTTCTTTTTTTTTAAACTTTATTTTGACTTAGCAGGGGACACCCCACATCCCCTCAAGCCATGGTAACGAACAAGGATGAAAGGGACAGCCAAGCTCCCCTTGTTCACTACAATGGTACCGAGTGGTAGATATGTTCGAAATTTTCACTGTATCTACCATTCATTTTATTTTCTTTGGTCAATTAAACGGATCAACATTCTTTCATTTCATAAAAAAATCCTGAGTCCAATAGGGGGACTAGTAAAATTCAAACTGTGAGTAGATGTTGAATGCTGGACAGGTGTTGAAGGTTGCACTGTACTCAATAGAAGAAAGATGCAAAAAGAGAAATGTTTCCTAACAGCGACATACCAATATGAGACTGAACTTTCTGTGTTGACGCCGCCAACAAGGCAGAGAAATGCTTTGGAGCAACCAGAAGGTGAAAAGGAGCAGTCAAACAAATAATAAACCTAAAGAGTCACTCAGCCCGTCATAAAAGCCTGAATGATATATGATATGATCATTTATTTATAACACGCTTAATACCCAGAGGTTTCTAAGTGCGGACCCAGGGATCAAGCCTGTGTTGCTCCTTGTTGTCTTGCTTCCAAGGCGAGTACGTTTCCCCCGGATCTATCCTCCAGAGACTGACCTGCAAATGTAAGTTGGTAGAGTGACTCTACACCCCTAGTTGGATCCAAGATTACAATGCTACCCTCTTAACAATATATGGTAATCAAGTGGAGAACATTCTGCATTATGTAGTGTTGTAATGTCGCTGGATCTAGAGACGGGGTTGGACTATCCATCTGTTGCTGATGTTAGTGATCAGATAAACTGCTCTGCAGTGCACTGAAAAGGGGGCAGTGCAAGCATGGAGGGTGAAGGTTCAGCTGTGGCAAGCTGACAATGCAGTGTATTACTTTTCTGATGGGATGCAGTCTCCAGACCTGCAGAGATCCGTTGCTTCGCAGGTGTCTTCACCTGAAGTTGACTTGGTGAGAGAAGGAAAATGGTATGATCCATGGGAAGGAATTTGCAAGCACTGGATGAAGTGTGTTAAGTGACTTCAATTCAGCACTCCAACTAAGTCAATGCCTAGTCTGGGATGCCCAAGGGAAGCCCTTATTTATATATTTTGATGGCAAGTTCATAGATCTGGATGATAAACCCTTGTATAATGCCCCTCTCTTTGAATCCCCCTGACCTCACTGAGCCAAGAAGTAGGTTTGTTTTGCAAATTAAAAGATTTATTTGAAAAATTAAACAAGATATATATATCACACTTTTATGAATAAATTAATATTTGATAGCACACTTATGAATATAATGTTGATCAACAATGGGTAATGTTACAATTGCACACTCTTTTCAATCAGTGAGGAGTTAATATAGAAAGGATAAGGTAGCAGAGAATACTTTTATGGTTTCAAGGAAAAGCAATGATGGAAAGAATGCAGCACAGAAATAAACTGATATGGTTTCAACAAGAGATAATATGATCACTTTTTCTATTGACAATTCACTCCCCCCCCTATGCAATATAAGGAGATGGAAGGGGAGCACACAATTTTCAGGAATATAATCAAATGCAATACAAATTCTAGTTCCCCCCTAGCAAGCTTAGAGCAACCGGTCTGCTTTTAAAACATGTAGAAATACTTTTAATGTGATTTGCAATGAAGTGAAAATATGATTAAAATGATTTTAATTCCCTATAGGAGATTCAGGGTAGGTGACAGCTACTTTGAATTAGTTCAGGTCAACACTGGCAAGGATACATGAGTGGTTATCAGGTTGAAAATGAAATTCAGCAATGGAAGCAAAAGACAGCTATTTTTGACAGGTGAAGAAGTTGAGTCAAATTGCAATTCGCGGCACTTTTTCCGAGTGCGTCAAGCGCGATTACGGAAAAACTATAAGGAGTAGAAAGTTCTAAATAGGTGGAAATGGTTTGAATTAGATTATTTTAAACTAAGAGATTGGGTTTGCACAGCTCTGGCTGGATACTCACTCCTAATTCTGGAAGGAATGGGCCTTGTCACAGATCTGGTCAACAGGTTTAGCTGCGGTTCTCTCTGCTCTGGGTCTGGATCTCTGGTTCTGGCAAAGTTCTGGCACTGCAGAGCGGTCTGGTCTGGGTCTGGTCTGCGGTTTGGATACAGCTCTGCTTTCTGGGTCTGGTACTGGCACCGCGGTCTGGTCTGGGTATCTGGTTCCGGCAAAAGTTCTAGCCAGAAGCGAACAGCACAGCCCGGCTGTTGAATAGTTTGGTTAGGTGGCTGGATTCTGAGGCCTGCTGAGAAGGATTCAGCTTTTGGACTAGGCCTCCCTGCTGCAAGTTCTGAAGTCTGGATTCTAAGTTCTGGTTCTGGAGTCTTCTAACAAAGCGCTTCGCAAGAAATCAGTTTGAAGTGGAAAGTGAATGTCCCTACCTGGATCTCAGTGGCTCTTTTTATATCTTTTGAAAATGGGTGGGAAGGCTGACTTTCTATGCCCAACCCTCTGAGGATCCTGATAGGCTATAGGATTCTCTGTCGCCTGACTGGGGAACTGAATTGTGAGTCATTCTGTGTCATCAGGCATCATTTTATGGCATACAGAAAGAACACTCCCCTTGTCACTTTGCACACAAATCTATTTTTGACTTAAATGCATATGTATCTATGTACAATTTTTCTAATATTATATGTCCAGTTAACATATTTTCTGTACCGCCAAACCATCCGATCCCTGTCTTTGTAAGATGTTGTGTTCATTTCTGACAGAATTCTGCCCTTTTCATCCAGAACACAACCTCTAAACTTTTCCAGAATTTACACAAATGTGCGCAGGGAATATGGGCATCAGATGATGAAGTGTCAGATTTTTAACATACAGACATTTGGAGTAATACCCTATTTTCCGCTGCTACCCCCCAGAACATACCACAGAGTCCTAACACCTCTTAAAATGTGCACAGAAAAATCACAGGAATAATGATATTATTGATATAATTTTGACAATTATGTACTATGAATTATCCATCTTTCTAAAATTATGCTCTGGCCCAGAGGGGTGTGGTTTCCCAAAGCACATGGGGGAATTTCTGGTTTGTCCACTTCCTCCAAGCTCAGCTGGCTCACAGAGGCAGTGCCCCTCCCATTTCCTTCCAAGAGGAAGCCATTTACGACCCCCTGATTTAGCAATTGCTTGGAGCAAAGGGAAGTTCATTGTTCTATTTCCCTGCTCCCAGGTACCCCTCCCCTGATTCAATCAGAGAGATGTGATCTCCTTTTGGTGGGGCAGCAGAAGGCAGGCCAGGCCTGTGAATACAGTTGCTGGGCAAGTTTCAACTCCTGTCGGGGGTAGTTGCCGGGCAGAATTCAGTCCCTTTAAGCCAGGCTTCAGCCAAAGGTCACTTTTGTTCCCATTTTTCTTCATTCAAATCAAATTTACAATTTTGACACATGCAGCTAGAACGCTGATTCTAAGTTCAAAACTATGACATTTAAACAGTTGCAACCTATGTGACACTCAAAAGTAGGTCACTCATTTATTTTAAACATTACGATTTTAGTGGCTTTCAATCCCATTTCACTTAAGCTGCTGACATCCACAGCTCAGCCAGTTTTGTTATGAACATTATTTTAGGCTCTTCATCTTTCCAAATTTTGTATGCACAGAAGACTTCATTCTACCAGATGTCTGCTGGTGTTCAGTAAGATTTTTGAATATCTTGCAATGTTTGAAATAGGCATTTTGAGCTTGCATTCAGAGAAACAAAGGTGATTTCAAAGCCCTCTTTGAGCTAACAGGCACTGCTGTTTTTCCTTTGGTACCACGTTTCACACATGGCACTTCTGGCCCATCACGCTCGCACTGGTGGGTCAGGCAACCGTTTTGGTGTACACAAAAACTGCACGGTTTTCCTGGATTCTGGCGCAAATGGGGGCTTTTCGGCCATCTTGGATTTTCTAAGCCCACAGCACCAAATTTTGCAGCATAATAACTTGTACGTGGGTCGATACACCTGACAAGTGAATGAATTAAGTAACGGAAAGTGTCGAGATTCTCAAGCAGAAAGGAACGGATGACTTTGGAGCCGGTATCTGAAGGAAAGGAGGCAGTGACCCAGCACTGGCGTCCAGAAGGAGATGGAAACTCGCTGAGCAGATGCGGAAGAGTTGGAAGAGAGACAGATGCAGTGAGCCAATGCAGAGATACTGAGCGTGAGCACTCCGAAAGAGCATGCCACAGCACTGTGAGTGTGGGAAACCATGCCGAGAGCATGCCACTGCACCAAGAGTGGCAGAAACCCAGCAGGGGATGTCCAAAGCCACGGGACTGACAGACCTGGTGAGAGTACACCAGGAAAGGCCACATAAATGCTTGGCACTAGAAATGTTGATAAAGACAAAGGGCCTCATTACGAGTGCAGTGGTAAGGGGTTAACGGCACCGGTAAGGATGCTGGTGCCGTTAACCTCTTACCGCTGCATTCCGAGGTCCCAACCAGCCGTCCTTAGAGGGAGCCACTAAGGAACCAGGGAGCTAATAACGGGCCAGCTATTTTGCGGGCCCGTTATTATCTCCCTCCCCATTGCCATTGAGCCCTATGGGGGCTCGAATGGGAATGGGGAATGGTTTTCTGAATGGGGATTTACCGGGTCCTCCAAGGTTGGAATGACCTGGTAAGTCCCCATTCAGAGAACCGGTCCCGGACACGACTTTGGAGGCAGCCAGGGTGCTAAAAGCATCGTGGCTGCTTCCAAAGTCGTAATGACCTCCAAAGAGTGAAGAGCGGAGAAGTGTTTGCTGAATGTTGTGATTCAAACACTTCACAGTGTAAAGTGTCTGGGGCTGAGAAGCCACAGGATAGCCCAAGTGAACAGTTTCCTCTGAGTGGAAATCATGTCCCTCCCCTGTGTGGTGCAAGGAGCCCTAAGAAAGATGTTCTCAGAGGACAGACTAGTCATGCAAATGAAAGAAAGGGAATCTAGGAATTCCAAGTAAAGATGAACAGCTGGGATTATAAGAATATTGAGTAATAATGAGCTCTTAAATATGGTAACAGCTGGCTATAGGGAAAGCCAGCTGAGAGACAAAATATACAAAATGAGGCATTCTAGGTCGGAATAGCAAGAGCCAGCTAAGAGAAAATAGTTAAGATTGAGCAAGAGAACAGGAGACTTCATGAAAAGAAACTATTGTTGTCTTTGGGAATTAAGGAAAAATAAAGTTTGATTAGAATTTTAGACAACTAAAGATGTCATCATTGATGGTCATCTGCCACAGCAGATAATCCAAAGATGAGCCCAGCCTCGGATCAAGAAGCCACAGTTTAGAGTGTTGGGATGGAAATTAGTCTCACCCCTCTAGGCGCTCTAGAGTGAGGCGAATCCCATAGACAGCTGCGCGATGTACGAGGGGGGAAGAACTGTGTTAAAGAAACCCAGAACAAAGACAATATCACGGGCATTATAGATGCATAGACTTAGTGCGCGTATATGAAGAGACACCATTTAATAGTTATGGAAGAAACATGCAGTCCTACAAGGCTGCGTGGTAAACGTAGGCCCAACGGAGAAACATGAACAGGCCCCAAAGCTGAGAACAGATGAGCCTGCAGTGCTAATTCTCACAGTAACTTCCCCTTGTCCTCTTACTGTTGCAATTATTTAGTATCGCAGAGAGGAATGCGCCCTGCAAGGCCTTGAGACAGCACCAGGCTCCTTGCAATGCCCATTCATCACCACCAGGCCAGCAGCAGACCTCTAACCCCCACCCAGCCCAGCAGGAATAATAGCACCCACCACTAACCCAGTTCAAGCACCCCTGCATTACACAATAGTGAGTCACCCCAGCCCGCCAGCCATAAAACCAGTGGTCGTAAAAGATCTGAACATGCATGACCATTTCACCTCTTCCCTTGAATACACCCTTTGTAGTGCGAGGTACAGGGAGGGATCAATTATTGATCAAAACGAGGGTAGAAGCATTGGTTGCAATGAATGCGATAAAGACAGAGCACAGAATGCGTGGATCAGCATGATTGGGTTCCTTTCCTCCCACTGGTGCCAGTCCCGAGTCTCCCAGGTGCATGTCATAATGATGTAGTAGTAGCATGAGCTCACAATAAGCAGCCTTGGAACAGCAACATGTGAAGCACCTGACCTTCAGTCCCTGGAGAGATGAGCCCTGCTGACCCACGTGACGACAGACAGACAGCGGTGGCGAGAACCAATCACAGCCTGGCATCCCCTATGGAGCGGGAACTTGTATATATTCTCACCAATCAGCTGTGCGTGTTTAGACCCCATATATGACCCCATAATGATGCTGTGTACTCTTATAAAGTACTGATGACAATAATCCAGGCAGAACGTTCCCAGCAGCAGAGTCCCCTTTACCTTGCGTACAATTAAATCTTGTTATCCATGCAAGCAATCTCTTGGCCTTTCTCCCTAGAGGGTTGTATTCTGTCTGGCGTGAGCGTAACAGGGACTTGCCCTCAAGAGTTCGCCCAGATGTAAAAGCGCTTATAGTTCTGCCCAGATATCCTGCCTCTAGAACATGGCCTTTTCTGAGCCAAAGGTATACATCAGACCCCTTAGTGTCAGGGATGTGAGATTGTACAAATCCATCAACCTCTAAGCAGCATTTGTAGAGAACATGCGGCTGTGCTTGCAAACATTATAAACATTCCATAACCCATTCCTGTGCGACCTTCCCCCACCAATCATTTAATGAGGGCTGCTACCATTTCACGTCAAAATAAACTTTCTAAAGCCTTACTGATCTCTCAAGTATTTCTCGTGTTTCCCACAAACTACTGTTGCCATGGGAAACAATATAATTTACACTTCAAGTTAGAGAGCATCGCGTTTCTAGCATAATGGCTGAGCATAGCAGCGTTGAATAGCAAGTTAACAAAGGCCAGTTGCATTCTGTACTGAACATAATGCGAGAAGGTGATAGCGAGCAAATATATCTGAACTAAAGTTTTCGTGAGCTGAATATTGCATTCTTTATGTCTGGCTGAACAGAGCTTTAGCTATCAGATATAATGATAATGACGTGTTATTTATGTAGCGCTTTCGCCAAAGCGCTATACAGAGAACATATTTACATACAACATCAGCCAACCGAAGTTGGTACTCATTTATCAACCTTGCAAGGATCAAAGGCTGAATTGGCCTTGCTGGGACTCGTACCCGAGATCTACAGATCACACACAGATCGCAACAGAGAGCGCTCAAGCTGCTGAGCTATCTTACCAGCTGGAAAAAAGGAATATCATCAAAAGGGGTCTATCCCATAGTTAACTGCACCTTACACTCATAAAGCGCACAAAGCGGCCCGGGGCATCATGGCGCTGTTACAGCAAGCTTACCTAGTTACATGAAAACAGCAGTATCACCTGTCTGTGGTTGTTAGTTACAGTGAACCAGATAAGAGACAGATGATGGTTAAATTGACATTGACATAGTGGTAAAGGTTACAAGGCAAGGAGAAGCCCAAGGGTCTCGACTGTTCTGTGGTTACGGGAGAACACAGTGATCCCTCCAATTCCTTGAGCCACTGTCTGCTGGGCCTTATGCGGTCGGATGAGCTACTTGAGGAGCTTTGTTTTGAGTGCTTTACAGAAAGAAGAGCGGGAGGTCTCCTTCCTGGTCATAGGGAGGGCATTCCAGCCTTAGAGTATCTCCTTAAGTTAAGCATTGTTCATAGAATGGTCTCCAGGTCTGGCAGTGCTGTCTGCGGTGCTGAGCAGAAATACCCCATTTCACCATTATGCGCCCTGTTCTTGCTGCTGATTACCTGGCCCTCCCTTGGCCTGTGCTGGAGGTGTAGTGCTGTCATTGTTTACGGTGAGGGCACAGTTGGAGCTCCGAGGTCTGGCAGCAGAGGCCCGAGAGTGGAGCTTTATTTTATTTTTTATTGTTTACAGCGCAGACCTTGCTCGATAACAGCAGAGCTCTGTACAGAGTGTGGGTAGCCAGCATTTGGGCTGCCATCTTTTAACAGTAGCGCAGTACTGTGAGATATGTGCGTTGGTATGTGCGTCCATTGGAATAAGCCCTTAGTGCAGGGAGCGGCTGCAATGGAGTTTCTTCAAGGCTGTAGTCTCAGTGACCTCCACCTGTGCTATGGCATGGTTGCTTCCTCACTCGATGCACAACCCCTCTCCTGTTGGCCTCCCCTGATGACGAGAGATCCTATGACTAGCCTCGTATGGGGAGAGGACATTTCTGGACCTCAGAAAACTTGGTGAATGGCACAGGGCAGCTCATAAAGTATTCGATACCCCGGCATCGCTGTTTATTTCTTATCATTTCACCACCTCCTCTGGCCTTTAGATAATAGGGCAAAGACCCCAAGGTAACTGTTGCACTGATGAGGAGAGAATGAATGTCAGAACCTAGGTATAATGCAATGCATCACCTGGGGATCTTCCCCATCTGGCCGTCTGAGACAGTTCACAGCATATCACTGCATTTAGTTATGGGGGATACACTTCCTACACCCTCACGCCTCCTCTCTAAAACCCTATTTTACCACCCCTTTACTCAACCCAAATCAACCATGGTAAAATGCAGTGAAATGTCTCACCACACAATGCGGTAAATTGGGTGCCACCATATTGGGGATACTTCACCTTGGCCCTAATGTAACACTACCTGGGAATATGATAACACTCCCTCCCAGTTGGGATAACATGGACATATGATGAAAAATTCCCCGGTGTGCAAATGCCTATACCTATGCTGGCAATACTCACCATATAGAGACATTCATGGTCATATGATGGAAATATGCAGTGCAAACACCTAGGCATATGTTAGCATTACTTGCCATATAATGGGAGTAATGGACAAGTGTGGTAAATGTGTTTGACCCTGGGCACATGATGCCAATACCTGCTAATTATGGGGGATCTCTGAGGAGTGCCTAGGCATTTGATGCTAAGATCTGGATTGTGATGCGTGTAACTGGGCATATCATGGAAATATATTGCATCTAATCAGAGATTCTGAGTGTTTTTAGGAGTGTCTGCCATGAAGTGGGAGTACCTGAGAAACTAGTGATGAAACCTGGCATATAGTAAAAGTACTTAGGCATATAATGTCAATATCTGCTGTGTGATGGGAATACTTAGGCAAATAATGGCATTGCTTCCATATGATTAGAGTACCGGGCATTTACATGGTATAACCTATCTGTGTTGATGGCTTCTCATCAGGTGGCGCGACTCCTGCCATATTTATTTATTCATATACAGGAGGAACAATGCTCTTTTGATCACAAAAGAACGTAAAATACATTTAAAAAAATCAGATTTGACATGGAAGCAGTGTGCTTCTTACAATGGGGTAAGTTTGGGGGCATTCTGATCAGGTTGTGGAAGGGAGTAAATGGAACAGTCACTGGGGACAAAACATGGGTGCTCTTACATAGATTAAGGACAACCAACATTAGACATTTTTAAGTGCAAGTAGGCGGTACGGCCAGCTGTGCTCGGAATGTGGCCATGATGGGTGAAGTGCTAGAGGGGTATCAAAGTAAGTGAGGTACTGAGGCATGTTAGAGGCAGGGGAAACATGTCAGCTAGCAGGCAAATGAGAGGTAGGTTAAGAGGGTAAGTCTGAGGTGAGGAGGTAGGCTTTTATTTTGAAGAAATCCGTGTGGACTGTTTCTCGCTCGTTTGGGGGAAGAGAATTCCATGCAAGTGACGCAAGAAGAGAGAAAGAGTGGAAGCGAGAAGAAGCACAGGGAGAGCGAGAAGCCACAAGGGTAGTCGAGGAGGTGGAGCAGAGATTACGAGGAGGTTTGTAGAGTTGGATAGAGGAGGATAGATACATTGGTGTCTTACTGTGGATAGATTTGTGAACAAGTAGAAGACATTTAAATCTGGCCCGGATTTGCATTGTACGTCATCCAGCATTGACACATTTTGGCATTTCTGTTTGGCAGGCCTCACAACCTCTCTGGTTCTAGCGGTCATTGGGTATTTAAGAGAACTGAACTTGGAGTAAATATTAGAGTTTGACACATTTTTCTTAATGTCATGTTTACCCTTATCAAAGGAGATTTAATGAGATTTTATTCTAGCGATCCATGATATTAATTGTAGTTCAGTAAACTGTTTTTCGTTTTTGTATCTAGATGTGTACATGTATTCACTGTTTCATCATGTTTTGTCCCTTTACATTTTTGTATTGTTCTAAAAACGTTGTTAATGATTGTGTAATTGTTTATTTTGTTAAAGGTTAGACAATAGCCATATGACAATAAAATAAAAAAAATAAAAAATGGTTACGATACGAGGAAATAGGTGTGAAGAGAGGGAGTTCAAAGAGAGTCCTGGTAGCAAAGTTAATGATCTTGTCACAAGGACAGAAAGCATAGTTGGGGAGACCAAAGAGGATGCTGGCACAGTTTAGAGAAGACAGGGGTGGTTAGGAGATGCTTGGCAGTATTGAAAGGAAGGAGGTGCCTGATTTCACTAATATTTAGGAAGTTGCAGTGAGCTGCTGTTGCAGTTTTGGAGATGAAAGTAGAGACGTGTAAGAAGGGTCATAGATGACCCCAAGGTTTCTAGCTGAAGAAGAGTAGGGGAGAGTGTCAGGTGGAAACTGGATAGGCAGAGGAAGAGATGAGAGACAACTTTTGGCAAGGAAGAAGAGAACCTCTGTCTTGGTAGAGTTTAACATCAAAGAGTCCAAAGCCATCCAATATATATTTAATGGCAGAGGGACAGTTGGAAATTTTGATTTAGAGATCAGAGGAGAGTTCAGTAAAAGAAAAGATTTGGGTGTCATATGCAAATAGTTGGTACGAGAAACCAAAGGAGGAAATTAGTGCCTCAAGAGCAGAGGTGTAGAGTGTAAAGTGGCGTTAACGCAAGATAGATTCTTATAGAACACCAACAATTAGAGGAGTAATTTGAGAGGTTTTGTTGCTCCGGGAGACAGAGAATTGGAGAGGTGCCAGGTAGGATTCAATCCAAGCAAGAGCTTGATCATGAATTCCAAGAAAAGAGAGCAAATTAAGGAGATCAGAGTGATCAACCGTTTCAAAGGCAGCAGACATGTCATGGAGAATTAGGACACGGGATAGGCTGGAGTGCTTAGCAGAGGCGATGAATGTGGATGCATTCATGAGAGCAGTTTCTGTGGAGTCACAGGAGAGGAAACCTGCTTGTAGAGGGTTTTGAAGGTTGTAGATGTTTAAGAAATTGGTAAGCCGGTTAACACAACCCTTTTGAGCACTTTAGAGAAGTGCAGAAGGAGAGGCACACAGCAAAAGTTAGCAGGTAGGTTTGGGTCAGCTCCTTGAGATTTTAGGAGAGAGATGACTGTGGCTGGGAAAGCAAGCTGAGTCGAAGGACAGTTTAAAGAGTGCAGCGAGGTGAGAGGCCACTAATGGGGCAATAGGCTTAACTAGATGAGGAGCAAGAGGGTCTTATGGGGCACAAAAGGGGTTAGCTTTCATCAGTAAAGATCGGACTTTGTCAGTATTAGTGTGACTAAAGTGAAATAGAGGCAGAGGATGATGGTAGAGTAGGCAGAGGGCGTGTGAGGAAGGTCAGGAGAGAGTCTCTAATTTTAGGCATTTTTGCAGCAAAGTATTCAGCTAGGTCATCTGTGAAAGTGGAGTTGATAGTCATAGACTTTGGAGGAGAGATGAGTGAGTTTAGGATGCCCTGTAGCCGGCAGGATGTTTGGAGTGAGATTCAGTGACGGTTAGGTAACATTCCCTTTTTGCTCCATAAGAGTGGACTTGAGACAGTTCAGGGCAAAGAGGTAGAGTTGCAGGTCCTCATGCAAGTGGGAATGCCGACATTTGCGCAGCAGCCAAAGCAAGTGGTGAGGAAAGATCAGAGGGTGGAAAGGGGATAGTGGTTGAAACAATTGAGTGATCATATATGGATGGTGGGACAGTAGTATTAGTGTCTGAGAGAGAGGTGGAGATGAATAAGAGATCCAAATACTTACCCCATGTGTGGGAAGGCAGGTTATGGATAGAGTGGAGAGTGTGGTCACTAAGAAAAGACTGAAGATCAGATTTCTGAGAAGTGGTTGGAGAGCGAAGGTTAAAGTCACCTGAGAGAATGAGGTGATATTTAGTGGAAAGGGAATCAAGGAGTTGCCAAGATTATCAAAGATTGGTCGAGTGGAACCAGGAGAGCAATACATGAAGATGATGTGAACCGAGTGAGGCAGAGCAAAAGCAGAGATGGTGAATTAAAAAGCGGTAGGAGAGGACATGGCATTGGAGATGTGCAATATATTTGGACCTCCTTTTGGTAAGCAGGCCCCTGATAGAAAATAATTAGGGTGCACTGTTATGCAGATAGGATTGGAGATGTGTGAGCCATTGAGGAGGGAAGCGGGTAGGAGAATAATGCCTCCACCTCTACCAGTCATTGTGGAGAGTGAATGAAGGAATGTTTGGAGTCGTGACAGGCCCCCAGAGTGGCAGTGTCAGATGGAGAAATCCAGGTTTCAGTGATAACAGCAAGGTTTAGGGATGCGAGCTGGAGTGAAAGTAGTCAGTGATAAAGGAAGTTTTGTTGCATACAGACTGAGAATTCCAAAGTGCAATGTTCCGTTGATGAGGTAAGGAAGAGTAGAGAAGTTGAATCTCAGAGGAAGTGAGGTGAAGTAGATAGGTGTTAGAGGAGGCATGGTTAGCTCATCGCTTTGTTTGTTGGAAGGAGGTGAAAGAGAGATGGAGTAGTGTGAGTTTCGAGTTGTGAGTTTTATAATAGGGAGAGGAAAGGAGGAAGTTGTAGCATGATTGGAGAAAGAATAGCGACCGACCGAGAAGCAGCATGAGGAGCGGGAGTGAATGCATAATAGATGGGTATCACAATGTGGAGAGACAGTACAGTAATTAGGAAGCTGTGGGTAATCACAGGTGCAACAGAGAGAAAGGTTAAGGCTTGTAGGCGAAGAGGCAAAGAGGCTGGTCAACAGTGTGGGCTTCACCGTTCACTGTGCGGACTTGACTGGGACGCCCTTGGCTGGACAACCCTAGGGAGTTCAGAAGGGATGATACACTGTTACGCTCACCTGGTTTCCACAGGGGCGCCGAACGAAGCTGGACTGCAGCGGTCTCCACCAGCGTGACTCGTAGCGAAGTGATGAGCGACTGCACCTGCCCACTTAGTTTCGTCTGTCTGGCACGAAGGAAGATTTTCCTAGAGTGGTAAAAATGGTAAATTAGCTACCGTTAGGAGGAGGTCTAACTTCCACCTCCGTGACCTCCTTGTGTCCCCTTTACTGTGTCTCACCTTAAGGTTATGAAGGATGGGCTCTCCATCCTGCATCTGTATCAGGGGTGCGTCGAGATTTGGGTATCCAGTTAACTTCACTGATCCCATAATCTTATGGCAGATTTCTAGACAACAATGACTCAGAGGTAAGTCTTATGCCAATCCTAAGTAGCGTGAATTGCTTTAGAGTTCTGGTTGTCTTACAGTTAATTTCTTTGTAGTTTCCCCCTTTGAGGTACACCTGAAGAAAGGTGGCTCCTTTCCAGAAAAGACAAAGTAAATGCCAAGGTAAGTTTCAGTACTTGCACGAAGCGAAAATGTCTTATCATGCGATATTGTTTATTCGCGTGATTAATCTGGTGTCCCATCTATTTTCTGCTGTTGCGGTTCCTCCGGAGCGAAGATCGTGTGGTGGTGACTCGCAAAACCGCAAGTGAATACTGCTTCGGGTAAGTATCTTGCTACGCGAGATTGAATGTCTTTTAGCGAGGCGCAGCTCACCTGTTGTCTTTTTTTTGTTCTGCAGATGCGACTGCTCCGGATGGTGATCACGTTAGAGTGCCTCGTTGGATCGCATGGACGAACTGAGCATCGGTGAGTATCACGCTGCGCTATACTAATTGTTCTTAAGATGCTTTCTTGTATAGTGCGGGTAACTGGTGTCCCTTTTCCTGCAGGTGTGGAGACTCCGGAATCATTGCGATGGAGAATCTGGTAAGGTTCTTGTTCTAATCTGCCCTCTCTTCTTCCTCCGCAGGCTCGGATTATGATGAACAGGATGGGCGTGGCTAAAGACTGGACTAAAGCTGCAGGCACGATGAGCGTTACGCTGCAGGAGTGCTGAATAACGTGAAGCGTGTTCTGTTCTCCGGGCGTGGTTTAAATAGTATCCCAGAAGTAGTTCCCAGGTAAAGTAGTCCCTGCACCACACCTTATGAAATAGTCCCTAAATAAAGTAGTCCCTTCAACCAACCTCAAGGTGGGCTGTACATGGTTTCATTACTTGATAACCTGACTTGCCTGAAAAGGCAATATGAGCCTGGCGCCAGCACTGAGTCCAGGAAGCCCTTAGGCAATCCTTTGGGGACTTACAGGTCCCCATGGGTGCCAGTACTCTGGGCAGACTGGTCTGCTCCTGATGTCTGGGGGCAGGCACCGTGACAGCACACCCCCCAAAGCCCCTCCCAAGGTGGTTCTTCTCGCTGATCCAAGCTTGTTTGGGAAGTTCTTGTGGAATCAGTTTATCAGTCGTGGTGCATGAATATAGTCACTTGGTTCCCATGATATTTCTTGTGGACCATAGCCTTTCCAGTCAACAAAATGGAAGAGTCTCGATTTGACCAACTTTGAGTCCAAAATGTTTTTTACCTCGAGTTCTGGTTCACCACCTACTAGGATGGGGCTTGGTGGTTTTGTTATCCTAGTTCCTGCTTGTACTGGTTTCAAAAGCGAGACGTGAAATACGGGGTGGACTTGCATGTTCGGAGGTAACTCCAATTTTACTGCCACTGGATTCATGATGGCTTTAATGGTGTAAGGGTCCAAATATCTGGGATTAAATGTGTGGGTTCCTTTTAGTGGTATGTGTCTTGAGGCTGGCCAAACCTTGTCTCCGATCTGGTATTTTGGGGCTTCACTCTGATGTTGATCGGCAGTTTTCTTGTACCTTTCTTTTGCTTGTTTTAAATGTTCTGTCGCCTTTTTGAAGGCCTGTGTTATGGTAGCATGTAAACTGCTTACGGCAGGCATCTCCAAGTGTTGAGGTGGGTCGAGTTCAGAGGTCCATGGATGCCTTCCATATATGGTGTAGAATGGACTTTGTCCAGTGCTGGAGTGTAAAGAGTTGTTGTAGGCATACTCGGTTATCCATAAAATGTCCTTCCAGTTGCCTTCTATTTGGTGTAACATGCACTGTAGATATTGCTCTAACGTTTGGTTGCTTCTCTCGGTTTGACCATCGGTTTGAGGATGGTGGCTGGTCGAATGTCTCACGTCAATTTGGGCCAATTGGCAACATTTTCTCCAAAACTGCAAGATAAACTGACTGCCCGATCAGAAACTAGGAATGAAGGGAATCCGTGTATTTGGACGACCTCTTCGAGGAACTCTTTGGCCAGGGTCGAAGCTGAGGGTAAGTCTTTTAACGGAATGAAGTGGGCCATTTTGGAAAATAGGTCTACTATTACTAAAATAGTGTTGAATTCATTACAGGGGGGAAGATCCGTTATAAAATCAAGGGATAATGTATGCCAGGGTGTAGGTGGAATGTCTAGGGGTTGTAATAAACCTGCTGGTTTCTTCTTCTGGGCCTTGTTCTGAGCACAAATGCCACAAGATAGCACAAATTGCTTAATGTCTTTACGCCAAGTGGGCCACCAAAAATGTCTCTTGATCTTAGCTTCGGTTTTTGCAATTCCAGGGTGGCCTTCTACCAAGGATTCATGGTAATTGGAAATAACCTGTATCTGCAGTTCCTTACTAGATAAATAAAGGCGTCCTTGGAAGTAAGGCAAATGATCAGTGACTGAATGATTTTTGCTTTTGTTCGACCAATCTTGTAAAGCTGTGGAGTCGAGAAGATGCTGAATTTTCTCATGGATGTCGTCTAGAGTTAGCGAGGTAGTTATTCCCAGGATTCTTCCTCCAGGGATTATGGGCACTGGTTCCGGATTTGAGTATGCTTCTTCCATTCCTATGCGGGATAGAGCATCTGCCTTGCTGTTTCAACAACCTGGCCAGTAAGTAATTACGAAATCGTATTCCACAAAAAATAATGCCCATCTGAGTTGACGAGATGATTGAGCCTTGGCCGTCTTTAGGAATTGTAAGTTTCTATGATCCGTAATCACTATGATGCTGTGTCTGGCTCCGAGGAGGTAGTGCCGCCAAACCTTGAATGCTGACTTGATGGCTAGAAGTTCCTTGTCGGTGACGGCATAATTTAGTTCAGGTGCCGAAAACTTTCATGACCAAAAGGCCACTGGATGGAGTTGACCTTTCTCAGGATCCTTTTGAGAAAGGACCGCCCCCATTGCCAAACTGGATGCATCAGTTTCTACCACGTACGGGAGATCTGGGCGTAGATGCTTTAAAACTGGGGCTGAAGGGAATTTTCGTTTTAGGTCTTGGAAGGCCTTTTCCGCTTCATCCGACCACTGAAAGCGTTTGTTCTTCCGTAATAGTGATGTGATGGGGTGGACCAAATGTAAAAAGTCAGGAATGAACCTGCGGTAGAAGTTTGCAAATCCAAGCATGCTCTGTACCCCTTTTATTGAAGTTGGTGAGGGCCACTTGAGGATGGCATCTACTTTCCGTGAATCCATCCAAACTCCACTTGGGGTCAGGACAAACCCAAGAAACTCGACCTTGGTAGGGTGAAAGAAACATTTTTCCAATTTTGCATATAGTTTATGTTGACACAATTTTTCGAGTACAGCACAAACATGTTTCATATGGTCTTGTTCAGAAGATGAGTACACCAAGATATCGTCATTGTACACGATGACACAGACATCAATTAATTCACGAAGGACATCATTCATAAAATACTGAAACGCTTCTGGGCGTTACAAAGCCCAAAGTGCATCACCTTATATTCAAATAACCCGTACTTGGTACAGAAGGCGGTCTTCCACTCGTCGTCCTTTTTAACGCGTACAAGATGATACGCCCCTCGGAGATCCAACTTAGTGTAAATACGAGCATCCTTTACTTGGTCCAGTAATTCCGGGATTAGAGGCAGGGGGCACCGGTTTTTTATAGTTACTTGGTTTAACGCACGATAGTCGATACAAGTTCTTAGGTCTCCTTCCTTTTTAGGGACGAAGAACAAAGGTGAGGCCGCCGGGGACTTAAACGGGGGAATGAAGCCGTTATCCAGGTACTGATCTAAGTATTGCTTTAAATGAAGATTCTCAGGTTCAGTAAGGGCGTAGATCCTACTGTATGGAATTTGCACGCCAGGTATGAGTTCGATCTGGCAATCATATGGTCTATGAGGTGGTAAGGTGTTGGCTTGATCTTTCCGGAAAACATCCTGAAAATCCTGGTAATCCTGAGTTAACAGATTTTTTGGACTCATGACCGTGGCAATCTTCTTGATCGGGGATTCTTCCGGATAACAAGTACGCACACATTCCGAGAAGGTCACTCTCTTTTCACGCCAGTCTATGCAAGGATTATGCATTTCTAGCCATGGCATTCCCAGAATTATTTTGAATTGTGGAGCCTTGATTAAATCAAACACAATGTTTTCTCGATGCCCATCTTGGCCCAACAGTGTCATCTCTGCCGTTGAGTGAGTTACTGGGCCAGAAGCGATCTCTGTTCCATCGACAGTGGTGACTAAATCAGTTGTGGTCTTTTCGCAAAGAGAAAGATTCATCCTGACCGCATGCATACGAGACGGTTGCTGGTGACTAATGAGGATCATTTGGGGGTGCGTGGCCTGCGCGCATGATGTGAAGACAGGCTCCTGCGGAGCTCCGTCCGTGTTCCTTCCATATGACAAGAATATCGCTGTAATGGGTCGGTAATCCAGGAACGGACTGGACGGAACAGAAGGGGAACCACTTCCCGACACTCGCCCTGACTCCCGGCCCGAATCGGAGAAGCAAAGCCAGAAAACGTGAAGCCCAAACTCGAGCCCCTGGGGCCCGCAAGATGGCGGCACCCGTTGCGCGCCAAGACTAGAGCTGTGACCAAGTGCGACGTACTGTAGGGCGAGAAATATGCCAGCACCGAGGCTGCTGGGGCTAACTGATCGCGCTCCGGCTCCGCCTCAACCCTGGTGACTGCGTGGAGGAGCGGCGAAGTCCGGGATTGCACCCCCCGGGCCTACAGAGCGATTGCGATTGCCGGAGGCGCAGCTGACCGGGGCCTCGGGCCTCCAGCGGCTTCGGTGTCCCCCGCTGGAAGGACCGAGGCAGAAGCAGAGAAATTCGCCCCGCGGAGCAGGAACCGGCCGGGAGGAGCATGGCTAGCGCAGCAGGTGAGGAGGAGGGAGCGGAGCCTGCCTGATAGACCCGTGAGTGGGAGTTCGTGCTAGACTGCCGCCCACGGTTCCTCCATCGAAGCTCCTAGAAAAGGAGCGGACAATAAGCCCCTGGGAACTAATCCTACAGAGGGCCGGGAACACCGAACCCCGCAGGCAGTCCACTGACAACATAGGTGGGGGACCCCTGCCACCTCTTCAAATCCCAAATAAGCTTCTGAGAGAACGCCATCTTGGATCCGAAACTCCCAGAACTAAACTCACTGGCTGAGAGTCTGCAGACCGGCCCTTGGGAAGCTCCTTGCTAGACACAGTGGCAAAGGCGGGGTTGAGACCCTGAAACTAGCGGGCAGCAAGGGCCTACCCCCGGCCGGATCGATGGTCCGAACAACAGCGACAGCACCCCACCCAACTGCCGCGGAAGCGAGAGAGGGGTGTTTGCGAAACCGCAACTGGGACGCCAGATACGGGGCTGCTAAGGGCTACTCGATATCTAAAACACATTAGCCAAGAAAAAGGGGCCGCTAGGCCAATCTGCACACTGCGCAGAAATGAACCCGCAGCCCCAAAAACAAGAGATGTCTCCCCCCAAGGGCAAGCTGAAACTGGTCACAATGGATTCCTTCACGACAGTTAGACCCCACAGACAGTCACAACAAGACCCAGAACCTGTTGATGAAGTGCCCCAACAAGGAGAGGATCTCAAACATGTGCAAGTCCTACAAGCAATAGCTGCCCTCCGCACATCACTCGAAGGAAGACTGGAAGAGGTGAAATCGGACATTCAGCTCATGCGTCAGGACGCCCGCAACCTAACAGAAAGGGTCACGGTGGCAGAGACTACTCTCCAGGAAAACGTAGAGGACACCCAAGACCTGAAGAGGACGGTCCAGGATCTGGAACAGAAAGTGGTTAGGCTGGAGGCCCACTCTGAGGAGGCCGAAGGGCGAGCCCGCCGAACAATATCCGCATACTAGGGGTCCCTGAGGACTTGGACGGCCCAGACCCGACAGACTTCATCGAAACACTGTTGCTACAGGAAATTGGACCGGGTAACCTCTCCCAAGGGTTCTCCGTGGAAAGGGCCCATAGATCCCTTCAGAAACATCCTCCGCCCGGATCCCATCCACGCCCAATTATAGCTAAGATCTTAAATTTCTGAGATCGAGAAACCATATTGAGATACTCCAGAGAAGGAGGGGAGATAAAGAGGAAAGATTCAACAATAGTTATATACACCGACTATACCCCTGCAGTGCAACGTGCAAGGAACTCCTTTATCCCAATAAAAGCCCGGCTAAGGAATCTTAATTTAAAATACATGCTGCTCTACCCATCACGCCTCAAGGTTCTCTATAATGGAAAAGTGATATTTCTAGAGACTCCAGCCGCGGCCAACATGTGGCTTGAACATAACAACCTGGCAGATGATGGAACAGGACCATCAAAGTCGGACCGGGGCTGAATGGGAACCTGCCAGAAAGAGAAGAAAACGGGTACTCCCCACATAATGACCGACCCCAACCAAGCACTATCCTATGCAAGCCTTTAGTAAAGTAAGCTATACCGGACGAGAGCTCAAAGGACCAAACGAGCGAAGTTAGGCAACCCACCCCACTGAAAACTGTGTGAGCAGCCTACCCACACACAACCTGATCCGGAAGGCCAGGAGTGGCCTGGAAGGCTCGGGACCCCCTTAGCGTTGCAAATTGGGAGCAACTGCTAGGGACTGTTCATCTTGTTTTGTTTGTTTTTCCCCATTGAAGGCAATGGGAGTTACTCAAGTTACTGAATCTCCTACGAGTGAAACGAGCGACGCTGGAGAAGGTGGACGGGAGGGGAGATGGCATGGATCAGCGGACACCGCAGAAGACACTGGTAGGTGCCGGACTGATTCAGAGACAATTCGATTGATTCGACATGGCATCTAATGGTAAAATAAAGATAATGACTTGGAATGTGAGGGTCCTGGGAAACTACTTATGCCGAAACAGAATCAAGTCTTACTTGAACAGAAAAAGAGTGCAGATAGCGCTGCTGCAGAAGACACACTGCACAGCGGACTCCCCGGCTAGACTGGGAGAACATTGGGAGGGACAGGGTGTGGGCACTACCTACTCCAAATATGCAAGAGGTTTGCACACTTGGATCCATCCCCAACTCCCTTTCCACTTAATCAGGTCTGAGACAGACCCTGAGGGCAGGTTTGTAATTCTCTGGGGCCGTTTGGAACAGGATGAAATATGCATAGTGAACTCTTACCTCCCCAATACTAACATTCCAGCACACTTGAACTCCATGTATGCTACAATCGCACCTTACAGACATGGTATTTTTTTCTGGGTGGGAGACTTTAATTGTTTTCATGATGCGAGCCTTGATAGGTCCCAGCCCCACCCGAAAGGACCCTCAGCGGCAACCACAGCCTTGTCCTTATTATCAGATAGATTGAACCTAGCCGAGATTTGGAGAGAGCGTCATCCTGACTCTCGGGGGTACTCATACTTCTCCTCCCCTCATGATCTTCACACGAGGATAGACTACATCTTCATAGGCAAAGAACACCCGTCACAAATAGAAGAAGCGCAATATTTGGGAAGGACCATTTCAGACCACTCGCCGCTCTTAATAGAATGGACTCAAACTGGCCCCAGGCCCCCTATCCCTATGTGGAGAATGCCGATAGACGTCCTAAGTGACCCGGTGTTCAGGGAAGAACTGCATGAATTTATAGATAGTTTTATTGAGAGGAACACGGGCAGTGGCGGCTGGTGACTTTGAAAGGTGGTGGGGCTTACATTTCTCCGGGCGAATTTGGGAGCGAGCGCAGCACCGGAGACCAAACCACATCAAGGTAGGTGCGGAGAGGTTCTCCCCCGGCGCAAACATGTTTGAAAAATGGCTTTCCAAATTTGCAATTTACTGTCCAAACCCACAGAAATATGACATAAAAAGCATTAGGTTTTACATACTAATGGTGGTACATTAGTCTTATGCGTGCAAGTGTGATAGTGTATTTTACAGCAGCTTGTATTGAGAATATCTGAAACTATGGTGTAATGATAAAGAAATGGTTCTAGGCATAAAGGAGAGAGTTAACTGCTTGTAACATTGAACCTGCACCAGAACATCCTCATTAGAATGTGTAAAGTTAGATGCACCCACACAAGTAAGTTTGCCCTTCCCCCAAAGACTTTGAAATTACCTCATCTCCCTACATTTACACTAAGGCATGATCAAAGCGTTTTCTGGCAGTACTGAGCAATCTAGCTTTGGCTCAATTACAGCATTTCATGGTGCTTGAGCACAGAGTCTTAACACATCAGCCAAATGCAGCATTTGGCTGTCAGTGATGTGTAAGGACTCCATGCTCAGCCAGCAGAAAGGCTATGCTAAATGCATACTCCATAGCAAGACATGGTTACTAGAGAGCGCCAAGCAATATTAACCGTGGAGCACAGGAAAACAGGAGATTACACAAGCACTGTGCGGCCAAACTAGGTGCGGAACCTCTGCCTAACATCTGCGATAAATAACTTAATCATGTATGCAACTTTGACATTATTTTCAATGTTCCCCAAACCCAAAGGCCAAGCATAATTGATTCTGATGATAATTGCCTGCAAGGGAAGATCTTTTAACAATGACAAATTGTGATGGGAGTGGGACTCTGCTAACTTATGGGCAGTAGCTTTTAGTATACGAGCTTTGAGTATACGAGTGAACAGAACAGTTCGATCTAGAGCTGCAGCGCAGGAAATAAAGCTTCAACAAAGCATCATATTTGAATGTTAAAAGATGGAAGCAGTCTGCTGAAACATTTAACATGTTGTCACACCCTTCACCTATTGATAAAGTTTTTATGAGCAGAATCTAAAAGCAGCCGCCAAGTATCAGGCAGCACCCCGTGAACAGGACCTACATAGCAACAAAGAACGCAGAGACTCAAAAATACTGTCGACTAATTTCATTATGAAAACAATGAATGCTGAACTCTGCTCTGAAAGCAGCGTTCACCATTTTCCCTCCGAGATAGTTTTTAAATTGCTGGCAACCTTATTTCCAGGCCACCTACCTTCCGCCATTTAGATCTGGGCAGTTTCCCAAGAAAGGGTTTGACCCTGTGTACACATTCTTCCAAAATATTGCAGAGTGAGGGGATAAGAAAGCTACAGCACACGACGCAAAGGCCTTTGTGTCTAGTAATCTGTAGTCACTGTTAGGGATGGCCCCTTTGACAATAGCCGGATGGGGTGTGTTCGCTAAATCAACTGAGAACATATTTGTTCTCCAAAGCGTTTGGGAGGTGGCAATCAGACAACACTGGATTTTCTAACTTGAATAGCATCTCGCACGCATTTGCGAGTTACCATTTGGCATTCACAGTAAATACTTTGCAGTCCTTAAGGGTGTAACACTGGTTGCACACCCATGGCAAATATAACGCTAGTCTCCAACGAGAAAAATGCCATCAAAACACTTGCCAGTAAAATGCAACACGTCTTGAACATTCCAAAACGCGAGGGAGTATGGCGCTCTAAATTTGACAGCGGTCTGGGGCACAATTTAGTGTCACCACAAGTGAAGTTGAAACGCACATTCGCTTGAGGGGTTCTTAGTAGTTTCATTTTAATATGCTGTGATCCAGCAAATCCTGACACTTAGAACATCACAATTAAGTAAAGTAGTGCACTTAAAGTCAACCGCATGTTTATATGACTGTGTCATTCTAATTTGCATTCTGTGTATGTGTCCTGCTAATAAGCGTTTCAAAGCTCAGAAGCGCCCAAACCCATGCGAGAGGAACCTTATCTTTATAACATTCCTACCTAAGTGCCCCTACTCCAAATAGGCATCACTGGGGTGTTGTGAATAAATGCATGGTGTAAAATTCAAAGCAGCATTGGTCAGCACCGGGTGACCTGGGGCACTGGCATTCTGACTGCACTGACTCATGGCCCTAGGGCAGCCTATGGCTGCTTAAAGTAGCTGATATTCCACTTTACAAACTGTAAATCAGAATATCAGCTACTTTAAGCAGCTGAGGCTCTAGAAGAGCGGCGAGACTAACTCGATTTATTTTCAGGCCAAGGGAACGCCAAATACTATAGTTGGGTGCCACTGGTCACATTCACTTAACTATTTGGCATTCCCTTGATCTGAAAATAATTGAGTTAGTGGTTCCAAAGTTGCGAACGTATGGCTAGCGCTTGGTTGAGGCTCGTGAGAGCCGCCTGAGTTTCAATGCAGGGCCTACTACCCAACCCGACGCAGTCCAGATGGCGTAGATAACTAGGCCCTGCATTCCCCAAAGCAGGGCTCCTGGACGACGGTCCTGTGGTGCACTGTCCTGGGGAGTGAATGGCCAGCCAGGCATAAAAATGTACTTAATTAAATGTACTTACCTAGTTGCTGGCAACAGGCCCTGCACGTGGTGGGCCTGTATTCTCTGGGCAGCTCTTCACAGTCCACAAACCAAACTCAGCAGTACCGTTTACGAAGTAGGTGGCACGCACGCACCGTCACCATGCGTGCGCCCAATGCTCATCACCCCACCCACACTCAATCTCATTGGCTGGCAAACAGCCAATGAGATTGAATATTCTGTTTTTGCTAAGGGCCTAACTGCAGGTCAGATGTAATCGGATCTCTGGTGCGCTGTTTGCGCACAGAATATATGCTGGCGGGGCCACCCCTCTAGCGCCCCGCCAGCAATCCAAATTGTGATGGTTTACGTAGCGTGCATGGAGCTACGCACTGCACGCACTCTTCAGTAGAACAAAAAGCTCCGTAAAATGGGACGCGCCCCTCTGTGGCAGCTGGCCTGAGCCTAGCCATTAAGATTTATTTACAGTGATGTTTATATTGCAGCCACGCTGTGCTCCTGCATGCAGAACAGATTCAAAACTTCAGAATCTGTTCTGCTGCAGCCGTTCAAAAACTTGCACACTCCCTGGGGCACTGTCTGGGGGGCGGCGCCCCCCCGCCCAATGGAAGCAGCCGCCACTGAACACGGGGAGCGTTACCCACCTGAGCACGATGTGGGACGCTCTTAAAGTAGTGGCGAGGGGGGAAATCATCGCGAAAGCAGGGGGCATCAGGAAACAATTGAGGGGTGAATTGGATCAGTGGGAACGACAGGTTGAGCAGCTCGAATCTACCCCGGTGAATACTCACCAAAGAGAACATAACCTTAAGGAACTTAGAGTTAAATGTTCCCTGGCATGGGAAAGACTAGCCAAGTTTGATTATGCCACCAAAACAAACAGAACGCACAGAGAAGCCGATAGACCTAGCAGAATGCTGGCCTGGTTATGTAGGAAAGAACACCCCAAACACACGATCACCATGATACGGACTGAAGAAGGTAAGGTAGTACAGACACAGCAAGATATAAACGAAACCTTTAAGGGCTTCTACGAACACCTTTACTCTCACAGGGATCAGGTTCCCCGAGAGCAAATCATAGACACCCTGGAGGAAATAGGGCTCCCCAAATTGACCCCTAAACAGGCCGAAGCTCTTGACACAGATATCACAGCAGAGGATATAGCAGAGGCAATCAAGTCACTGGCCACTGCTAAGACCCCCGGGAGTGACGGACTGCCCACTGAGTTTTATAAGGCATATGAGACCTCCCTAACACCCTTGTTACATGAGGTCTTTCAGGAGGCACATGAGAGAGGGATACTTCCTGACAGTATGAGGGAAATCTTGTTAATTTGAATCATCAAGCCTAATAAGCCCGCCGACAAATGTGACTCTTACCGTCCAATAGCCATGCTTAACTACGATGTGAAAATATTGACCACGGTATTAGCAGACAGACTAGCCAAAATCATAGGGGACGTAGTGCACGAGGATCAGTGTGGCTTCATACCAAGCCGGAACACGACCATGAACCTATATAGAGTACAACAGGTTATTACTCAGACGGAGGCTAATACGGAGACATATGCGTTGCTGTCCCTTGATGCCATTAAGGCGTTCGATTCTATATTTTGGGAGTGGCTAGTGGAGGTTTCTTGTGGGTTTCGGTTTTGGCCCAGGGTTCATTAGATGGATCAAGATACTTTATACCAAACCTACGGCCAGAGTAAAAACAGGAAAATACATATCAGAGGCCTGGGACATACGCAGGGGCACTAGGCAGGGAAGCCCGCTCTCCCCCATGCTTTACGTACTAGGACTGGAACCCATTGCTATATACTTCCGAAGACAATTCTTTGATGCTGGGATACGGCTGGGGGGTATTGACCATATTATCTCTCTTTACGCAGACGACGGACTATTGTACGTCAGAGACCCACAAAACAACGTGCCCACGATGTTAGATGTCTTGGACAACTTTGCAAGGTTTTCTGGTATGCAATTTAGTAGGGCGAAGTCCTGCCTGTTCCCCCTGGCAGGCCTCAGGGGGAAAGACATAGCAGAACTTCCTGCGGTAGGAATACACTGGGAGATGACCTCATTTAAGTATTTAGGTATACACATAATGCATACCCCTACATTAATGCATGAGCACAATACAAAGACTGCGATCCCAGCCCTGAGAAAATCTATGCAATTTTGGGCGAAACTCTCTCTATCCATGATGGGAAGAGCTGCCATAATTAAAATGATTGTCCTTCCCAGATTCTTGTACGGGGTTCCAGAATATACATTTTTACATTAATGCACCTTTTTTCCGCCTGCTAGAAAGGATAACCCGGGACTTCTTGTGGGGGTCAAGGAGACGCAAAATAGTACTTTCCACCCTGATGCTACCGTACACCCAAGGGGGAATCCAACTCCCGAACTTTGAAAAGTACTACCTGGCAGCACAGCTTAGTTTTGTCACCAAATGGCTAGCAGATGAAGCCACATCCGAGACCCCCCTGCTGCAGACCCCAGTATCCCCGTTGCATATGAAAGAACTCATCTGGGCCCCCTCCCACCTGATGCGAAATGCCCCTTTCATGGCCATCCTGGGACAAAAAGTATGGCGCCACTACTCCACGGACATACCACTACTCTCGGACCTATGTGGCTCTGTCGCAGATTTGCACCACCTCAGACACTGGGAAAGGAATGGGATATACTCATGGGGGGACCTGTTTGTGGATGGGGCTTTTAAAGACTTTGAAACACTCCAGGAAGTAGATGGAGTCCATGCGGGCCAGTTCCTGTGGTATCAGAAGATGAGAACCACAGCAAGAACCAAATGGACGTCATGGCCGGAAGAACCGGAATCAAACCCCCTGATTACACTACTTTATGCCCTGGGCGAAGGCTGGAAGCCGGTGTCCCAGATCTATGCCCACCTAAGCGACGTCCCCAACCCACGGAGTGCCGTTTTGAGAGGCAAATGGGAAGCGGACATGGGCCGGGAACTGTCAGATGGAGAATGGGAAAGGGCCTTGACATTCCCCAAGTCTGTCTCCAAGAACCACAGATTCAGACAAATCCAACTCAACCTGCTACACCGAACATACTTAACCCCATCCAGGCTGGCAAAAATCAATAATATGTCACCCTCTAATTGCACATGTTGTGGACAGAGCAATGCAGACTTGATCCACGTGTTCTGGAAGTGCATTAGGACACAATCCCTGTGGACCGCCATACAGCAGACAAGCGACAATCTGGGGGTGACTAGATACAAATGGACCCCGGAGGAATGCCTATTGGGCACATACACTAGACCGGCCAAACTCAAGCACCTCACCAGACTAATGGACATTATGTGCATACTGGCAAAGAGGACTATGGCAATGTCTTGGAAGAAAACGACTGGGCCCCAACAGAAAAGCTGGCACTCTGAGCTGAAACGCTGGGTATGAGCAGAAACAACGGCTTGGGAGGACAGTGTAGCCAGATCCACAGATGAGTCTAGTATGACCCTTGAGGCCTGGAAAGAACTCACAGACTCTCTGTTTTACCCCTCAGATGACAAACCCCCATGAACTGGTATGAATCCACTGAAAACAGAACCATGAACTGAGTTGGCAAGACCTGTGACCATTACGCTGCCACCTCACTGGGCTCTCACAGGCATGGGCCCCTCCTTTTCCCCCCCTCCAGACCATCAGGCCCCCCCCCTGCTCCACCAAGGGACATCACCTCAACAGGAAAACACTGGGAGATAGTTAAATGTTGTAATGTTAATTTGTTAAATGTTTTATTCTGAAATGCTCATTATCCTCGAAACACGGACATGCTTGGTGTCCTGTAAATGTACTAAATAATAAATGCCAATAAACAAATTTGAAAATAAAATGAGGATCATTGTTAAAGCTAGGTGTGAGGTCTGGGAGACCTCCCTCTCGCTCGACAGGCGGACCTCTACGCTTGTCGGGCGGGGTAGTTTTCCAGCTCTGGTTTAGCACTGATCTTGTCGGCGACCTCTTCTGCCTTCTTAGGCGGTTTCACTGGACAGTCTCGTAAAAAATGCCTTGCTCTTCCACAATATAAGCACAATTGCTGCTGCCTCCTTTTGTCTCTTTCTGTTTTGGATAACGGCCCTCTATCTCCTCCGATTTGCATGGGTTCAGATGCATCCGTACCTTTGGAGGTGTTGTCTCTTGGTCTCACCAGCACCCGATTCTCGAATCTAGCTCGATCAGCTTTCCGGTTCTGAAGTATGTGGTCCAACTGAACCACCAGGTCTATATATTCAGCACAGTCTTGAGGTGGGTATTTAGTTCGCCTCTCAACCCACGATGGAATAATGTAGTTCTTTTGTCTTCAGGACAACCGGTTTCCACCACCAACCTATTGAAGTTTGCGATGTAAGTTAACAGGTCCTGTTTCCCTTGACGTAGGGACAGAAGTTCGTTGTCTAAAGCTTGGCCTTGAGAATGTCGGGCGAACAATTTCTCCATGATCTGTTGAAATCCCTGGAAATCCCGGAGAAGAGGGTCATCTTGGTTAACCAATCTGCTACACTGCCGCTGAGGTATGACAGTACGAAGGCCACTTTTGATTGATCATTAGGAAAGGCTCCAGGCCTAGATAGAAAGTGTAGACGGCACTGGTTCATGAAAACTGCAAACCTTTTAGGGTCCCCCCCAAAGCGTTCTGGTAGAGCTAAAGGTATAGCCCCCGGTAGTACCACTTGTACTGGGCTGCTTGACCGAGTTGGGACTAAAGCTCCCCCCAATCCAGGTAATGGTGTATGGCCAGGTTGGGACTGGAGTAGTTGTCTGGCGATATCGTCCGTACGCTCTTTTGCCACAATCAGTTCTCTTCTTAGAGCATTAGTTTCTTGTTGGGCTGAATGTACCTCAGCTCTAAGCTCCCCCAGGAGCTGGGCTTATTGGTCAGTCTCTGAGGTTTCCATGGCGCCCGGGTAGAAGTTTGTGTAGAGGCTTTGCGTTCTGTTAAGCTCACCTGGTTTCCACAGGGGCGCCTAACGAAGCTGGACTGCAGCGGTCTCCACCAGCATGACTCGTAGGGAAGTGATGAGTGACTGCACCTGCCCACTTAGTTTCATCTGTCTGGAACAAAGGAAGATTTTCCTAGAGTGGTAAAAATGGTAAGTTAGCTAACCGTTAGGAGGAGGTCTAACTTCCACCTCCGTAACCTCCTTGTGCCCCCTTTACTGTGTCTCACCTTAAGGTTATGAAGGATGGGCTCTCCATCCTGCGTCTATATGCAGCGGTGTGTCGAGATTTGGGTATCCAGTTAACTTCACTGATCCCGTAATCCTATGGCAGAGTTCCAGACAACAATGACTCAGAGGTAAGTCTTATGCCAATCCTAAGTAGCGTGAATTGCTTTAGTGTTCTGGTTGTCTTACAGTTCACTCCTGTACCATTTCTTTGTAGTTTCCCCCTTTGAGGTATTCCTGAAGAAAAGTGGCTCCTTTCCGGAAAAGACGAAGTAACTGCCAAGTTAAGTTTCAGTACTTGCACGAAGCGAAAATGTCTTATCATGCGATATTGTTAATTCGCGCGATTAATCTGTTGTCCCTTCTATTTTCTGCAGGTGCGGTGCCTCCGGAGCGAAGATCGTGTGCTGGTGACTTGCGAAACCGCAAGTGAATACTGCTTTAGGTAAGTATTTTGCTGCGTGAGATTGAATGTCTTTTAGCGAGGCGCAGCTCACCTGTTGTCTTTTTCTTGTTCTGCAGATGCGACTTCTCCGGACGGCGATAGCGTTAGAGTGCCTCGTTGGATCCCATGGATGAACTGAGCAATGGTGAGTATCACGCTGCGCTATGCTAATTGTTTTTAAGATGCTTTCTTGTATAGCTCGGGTAACTGGTGTCCCTTTTCCTGCAGGTGCGGAGACTCCCGGATGATTGCGATGTAGAATCTGGTAAGGCTCTTGTTCTAATCTGTCCTCTCTTCTTCCTCTGCAGGTTCGGATTGTGATGAACGGGACGGGTGTGGCTGAAGACTAGACTGGAGGTGCAGGCACGGTGAGCGTTAAGCTGCAGGAGTGCAGAATAACGCAAAGTGTGTTCTGTTCTCCAGGCATGGTTTAAATAGCCTCCCAGAAGTAGTTCCCAGGTAAAGTAGTCCCTGCACCACACCTAATGAAATAGTCCCTAAATAAAGTAGTCCCCTCAACCAACCTCAAGGTGGGCTGTACATGGTTTCATTACTTGATAACCTGACTTGCCTGAAAAGGCAATATGAGCCTGGCGCCAACAGCACCAGGACTGAGTCCAGGAAGCCCTTAGGCAATCCTTTGGGGCCTTACAGGTCCCCATGGGTGCCAGTACTCTGGGCAGACTGGTCTGCTCCTGATGTCTGGCGGCAGGCACCGTGACATACACGGTCTTTTCATCTGATCGCCTAGTCCATCAGTGGGTGGTCTCTCTAATATTGTCTGTGGCGTTACTGGGATGAGGCAATTTATTCCTGATTGGTGTTCCCACAGGAGCCTTTTGTGGGTTCATCTGGAGATGAGCTTGATCCCAGATGGCCGCAGGAAGTGATGTCACTTATGATGGTAGTTCTGTCCATGAGATGCTATGAAATTATTTTAAGGACACATAGGAAGGTAGACCTTAAAATGTTTTATTTAAAAAACTACATTTATCAGAATGGTAAGAACTGCTCTGCTATGTGTCTCTTGGGTTTCCAGATTCATTATTGGTTCCAATGACTCGCTTAAGATGTCTTTGGGACTGTTGCCCGCCCATCCTATTCTCCGGTGTCTCCCCTGTTGTTCAGTTTCTGATGGGCTTTTACAGACTATAACACCATGTCCTAGCTATAAGGGTGGCATGGTATCACAAGTAGACACTGACATAAGAGTTGCACTTTTCAAAACCTTTATTGTTAAATTCAAGGGGTTTGCAAAAACTCCTGTCTGGCCCTTTTACTAAGATGACAGATCTCGACCATCAAATAATAAAGAAACAGTCCTAGTCTTAATCAAACAATAAAGACCTATACTAACAAAAACCAAATTTCTGCCCTCACTCTTATACACTCTAATGTGATACAGGGATATGTATCAACAAAAGGAAAAATCATTGATGAAACGTCAGAATGGCACTATAAATCAGTATTAATTCTCGTCCCCATGTTGTACAGCACAGGCTTAGGTGGAACACTTCATGGATGTTCACACGTTTGCTTGCGAACACTTTTAGGCATCTGGCTCTGCCCTCCAGAGGCTTCTTGGCCCTTCAAGTCTGAGTCACAAGTTTGCGGGTTTAACCTCTCGGTTTCTCTCACCCGACTCCAGGTCATCCTTCTACACAGTTTCAGCAAAACAGTTTCTAAGTATAATATCTGATAACAGTTCACTATAGGTTCCCATCAATCAGGCTCAAACCTTTTCTCCTTGGTGGGGTTCCCTTTCCAAAGCTTTCTTTACATTCCACACTATAGGTTCCCCTCACCGAGCTCAAACCTCCTTTTGTATTTTGATTTCGCTGTCAATGACTTTCGAAACTGGGAGAATTTTCGCCCTAACCTCCAAATGGCCACTTTGACCCTCTTTTCTTTCTTTACTTCCACTTTACATATTTTCCTTCAGTTCCAATGTCTTTTGGAAAATGTACTTTTTACGTATGACTTGCTTTTTAAGCGGGTCTCCCTCAGTCGGGCTCGGACCCACCTTTTACTTTCACATACAGGTCTTCCTTGGTCGGGCTCAGACCCTCCTTTTACTTTCACACAGGGGTCTTCCTCAGTCAGGCTCGGACCCTTCTCTTGCTTTTCACACGGGTCTTCCTCAGTTGTACTCGGACCCTCCTTTTGTTCTCTTGCCAAACTAAACAAAACAAAGTTCAACAGTATGTGAGCTTTTCACTGGACGTTCATCTCTCATTGCCCGCTGCCTCTATAGCTTTAAAACATTTCACAGAGACTTTCAATTGGGCAATCTCACTTCGCTGGACCACTCTGTTACTTTGTATTTCATATGCACAGTTCTTTACAATGGATTCAATTTCTCTCGCAGCTTATCAGCGCTCACATAACCATCATCCCTTGGATACTGCATTTCAATTAAACACAGACCTGGCTTTCTTTGCTTCCTTCAACTCACCGGTCATGTTAAGATGCTTTCCGGTTTTCGCGCCTTTGATGTAGAAGTCAAAGGTTGTTACCACTGCCGCTTCTGCTACTCCCCAACACTGCTCTTCACCTGGCAGGGTGGCTGGTAACCTTGCAGCACTCAGAAGACTTGTTCTCCTTTCCAGGTGGACTATCATGCGCAATCTTCAAGGCCTTTTGCAAATAACAATCTCTTGCCGGGGGGAGTCTCTGGCTTCCTGCCCCTTTGGATTAACCCCCCAGTTTGTCGCTTTCCTTCGCCTGGTTCGCCATAACCCTGGAGGCACTGCTCCTTCTCGTGCACTGCCTTACTCAAAGTGTGTCTTAGTGTTCCACCTTTTAACCATGTAGGGAGAGTTAATAGGTATTAGGTGAACGTGATTAAAGTCAATTGCCTGACCATGCCTGATCTCGTTAGAGGGGCATGTCCAATGCATTACATGGGTGGTAATCCTTTCAGCCTTAGACCTCCTCTTCCTCTGCTCAGTGTTTGTGTAGGAAAGAGAGGGGTTCTGGCAAGTTGGAATATCCCATAAAATAGGATTGAATAGGGGCATTGTAAAGGGGGGATACTGCATCACAACATAGGGTGTCCCTCCCCCACTTCCCGAGTACCCCTCACCCAGGTGATGCTCCTGCACTTGTCCACCACCAGGTTCTGGATCCAAAAGCGATGGCAGTGACCTGGCCACCTCAGCAGGGGATCCCGGGTCTGGGCAGTGAAGCACTCTCTGGTTGTTCACAAAGCTTACAGCAGTTCCCTTTCGGTTCCCCGACTGTGAGCAATTTTGGAACTTGCACTCTAACCTCCGGCATGCAAATGTTTTCTTTGGATTCACTTTCTTAATGCTCTCTTGCGACTCTTTGCTTTCTAGACATTTTCTGTGAATCAGACTCCAAGTAGCAATATGCAACAGTTCACTATCCATTCAATTAGTCTCTGTCCTCTTCCAACTCAAACTCCAAATGCCATCATGCAACAGTTGTATGTATGAATCTATGTATGCTGGTGATTTGTATAGTGCAAACATACTTATAAAGCAACAGAGCACTGTCCTATTAAGGTGAGTAGAACATACTGGGGGGAGGATCGTATTGTCAGTATTGTCGCTCTATTGTCCTCATGTGTTGGTGAATTGTTAATTGAAGAACAGGGTCTTCATATCTTTCTGAATCTCAGGACGGAGTTAGGAAGCCTGGTGTTAGCAGGAACGTTGTCCCAGAGTATGGAAGCATAGCAGCAAAATGCTTGTTCTTGCTCTTCTCCTTGCTCTTCTCCTTCTTGCACTTTTTGAACTCTACCCTGGTGATTTCTTGGCTCCTGGTGTGTAAACCTCCTGAGATGGTGATCTTTTCAGCTATGTATGATGATGTCCTGGGCATTAGAGATTTGCAGGCTGTCTTGAAGATGATGCAAGCTTGGGGGGAGGAGGGAGGGGCCTATCCAGTGTAGTTCCGTGAGAGAGTGTGAGAAATGTGGTTGAATTTCTTCAGTCCTGCGACTGTATTCTTTGAAACCTAACTCCAAGAGCCAACATGCAATGGTAGTCTTGGGATTATCTTTCTCAATGTGCTCCTGGAACTCAGACTACAAGCATGCAGGGATCCTCCAGGTATTCAGTCTGTCGATGTACTGTGGAAGCTATCAGTGTAATTTCTCGCATGCATCTATTTGTAAATGTAATTGCTCACGATGTTCTATAAACTGTGCCTGCAAGTTCCTGTGTGTAGCTTTACTCCTTGTATTCATTTTGTCAAGATGTTCTAGAAGTGTGAATCCAAGACCCAGTACTTTACTGTTTGTACTCACCTTCCCAATAATGCTTGCATCGAACTCTGTCCTCAAAAACGTCCCTTTCGTGCCGTCTCCTTCTCTGGTGTCCAGTATTTGTCAATATGTCCAGGATCCTTTCTCTCAGATCCATCTCCACCAGGTGTCTCCTTGACAGGCTAGCTAACGGCCGCTCCTCTGGGCCTCTGCTGTCTGGTGTCACTCCTTTGCCTGCACTTTCACCACTTTGTGATCCCAGGCATTGAGTTCTGACTGCTTCTGCTCTCCACCTTGCTCTGTGTGTCTCTGTATGTCAGCACAGCACCTTCTTTCACTTGGTTGGCCTTTATTTGCCAACCACAAACACCTGACTTAAGTCGGCTCCACAGTCCACCTCGCTCTTCTCTTTGGATTGACTTTTGCCTCAGGCCATGGTGCCACGGTCCAGGTCATCTGACTATCTATGGTCAGGGCAGATTCTGTGTTTGGTGCAGCCTGTTATGTTATGTTATGTTATTTTGCATTTATATAGCGCCTTATATACCATTGGTATGGTCTGAAGGCGCTGGTAGGTTGAACGCCTTTTGGAACCGAAGTTCAGGTCAGTAGAGAGAGTAGGGAGAGTCAACGGCGCGTGTGCGCACCGGGTATGTGTGCAGCTGGTGTGGTATTTGTGAAAAAGCTGCTTCTTAGCGGTAGGTGTGGTGGTTGAGATCAGAGGTATGTGTTCGTTCTGGCAGGATTTATCCAGACCGACTCTGGCTGCGTTAGGCCTGAGGAGAACGCCTGTCTGGGGGGGGTGTCACCAGCATGGTTTACTTAGAATGATGGGGAGTGAGAGGAAGATGTTAGTATGAGAACAGTTATACCAAATGGTGTCATAGTATCTCTGTGTTCTAGTTGAGTGGTGGTGTAAAGAAGAGAGTAAGCGTGGGTGTGATATGGTGGGTTTCATGCTTTTTCAGACGTTCCTTGCATTCCAGACCGTACTATGTACGTTGCGCAGTTCTATGCGCTCCATTCCGTTGTATGTACTCACTCCCGGCTTCCATCCGTTCACGGCACCCATCCGTTCCCGGCACCCATCAGCTCCCCGCACTCATCAGCTCCCCGCACTCACCAGCTCCCCGCACTCACCAGCTCCCTGCACTCACCAGCTCCCCGTACTCACCAGCTCCCTGCACTCATCTGTTCCCTCACTCATCAGCTCCCTCACTTCTCCGCTCTATGCACCCATCCGCTCTATGTACTCATCTGCTCAATGCATTTGTGTTTTCCACCCATTCAACTCATTGGTCCCCCGCACTCATTCAATCACTTCATTCATCCGCTCTCCGTACTCATCCGCTCAATGCATTCTTGCTTTCCACGCTTTCAGCTTATCTATTCCCCGCACCCATTCGCTCCGCACACTCATCCTCTCTAAGCACTCATAATCCAAATCTAATCCTGGTCTATAAATTTGTCCGCTCTGTAACCTCGTCCGCTCTGTAACCTTGTCCGCTCTGTAACCTCGTCCGCTCTGTAACCTTGTCCGCTCTGTAACCTCTGTAACCTCGTCCGCTCTGTCCCTCATCCGTTCTATAGCCTCATCCGCTCTATACATTCATACACTCATCCGCTCTATACACTCATCTGCTATATACACTCATCTGCTCTATATGCTCATCCACTCTATACGCTCATCCGCTCTATGCGCTCATGCGCTCTACGCGCTCATCCGCTCTACGCGCGTCTATATAGTCATCAGTTTTTCCACTCATGTAATCTTTCACTCAGTGCATTCATCTGTTCAACATGCTTCATCAATTCTAACTATTTCATTGACGTCATTCGTCTCTTACCCTCTTCATGCATTATGTGCATTTCAGCAGTTTACATCTCATTACGGTTTCCCTATGATTTACTCTTATTAACCGCTTTACTGTTTTGAACTACATTACTCGTTTAATTCAGTTTGTCTTTCTAGTTTATATTCAGGTCATTAGCTGTCAATTTCTTATCTCAGGTAGTTTGTTGGATTGGTGTCGTTGGGATGCTGATTGTCTGTTTGGGTTGGTTTTGTTACCGGTTGGCTTTTAGGGGAAGAGCCAGGTTTTCACCAGTTTACGGAAAGATGTTAAATCCTCAGTTTGGCGGATGTGGGGTGGGAGTGAGTTCCACAGGGTGGGGGCCAAGGCTGAGTATGCTGATCCACCTAATCTGACTGAGTATGTTTTAGGAATGACAAGGAGGCCGGCTGAGCTTGATCTTAGGGTGCGAGGGGGGTGATAGGGTTTTAGTTTGTCTTGAAGATATTGAGGTCCAGTTTTATGCAGTGCTCGATGGGAGATGCATAAGGTTTTGAAAGTCACCCTTCGGGCTACTGGAAGCCAGTGCAGCGTCTTAAGGGCCGGGGAGATGTGGTCTCTTGCGCCGAGCGGAAGTAGCAATTTGGCTGCCGCGTTTTATGCCCTTTGGAGTTTATTCAGTTGGTACGCGTGGATTCCCAGGTATAGGGGGTTTGCATAGTCCAGTCTTGATATAACGATTGATTGGACCGCGGAGAGTCTGTTAGGAACGGAGAGATATGGAAAGATGCGCCTAAGGATTTTAAGGTGGTAGTGGCAGGATTTTGAGACGTTGTTGACTTGGCGCAAGAGTGTTAGGTCAGTGTCAAGGATGCACCCAAGATTTTTCACTGACTTGCAGGGGTTCGGTGAGCTGCCCATGGTGGATGGCCAGGGTAGTGGTTACGGGAGAAGCTCAGAGTTGCCACATACCATGATTTCCGTTTTGGAGGGATTTAACAAGAGGTGGCTTTGGGTCATCCAGAGTTCTATGTCGAGGAGGCAGGAGGCCAGGTCAGGTCGGGAGTTGGGATTTGAGTTCATTAGTTTAGAATTAGTTGAGTGTCGTCGGCGTAGTTGTAACACAGGATGTTGTGTGAACGAACTATTGGAGGGAGGGTGATCAAGTAGCGATTGAACAGGAGGGCAGATAGGCATGCTCCTTGCGGGACTCCCATGTCGACTGGCCGGGCTTGGGAGGTATAGGTGGAGAGTATCGTTATTTGGTACCTATCTTTGAGGAATGAAGCTATCCATTTAAGAGCGGTCCTGCAAATTCCTAGGGAGTGAAGGCGGTCTAAGAGGATTGAGTGATTGATTGTGTCAAAAGCGGCAGATAGGTCAAGAAGGATTAGTGCAGCGCATCCCGCAGAGTCTGCTGTAATTTTAAGGTCATCCCAGATTGAGGTTAGGGTGGTTTTCATTCCGTGACGGACTCTGAAGCCAGATTGTGCGGGGTCTAGGAGATTGTTGGCTTCGACAAAGCCGTTTAGTTGGGAGTAGGCGGTTCAGACAATGAGTTTGTCAAGGAATCTGGTGTTCGAGATGGGGCGGTAGTTTTTGGGCTGTAGAGGGTCAAGGGAAGGTTTTTTAATTAGCGGTTTGACATGAACGGTTTTGAATGCGTCTGGAAAGATACCAGAGGAAAGGGAGGCATTTATGATGGATCTTGCGTGTTCTCCTGAGCAGGTGGAAGTGAACATTTCTTTGAGGGTTGTGGCCGGGCAAAGGTCCAGCGGGAGCCAGATGGTTTGCGGGCAGATAAAAGTTTGAGAAATTGCTCTGATGATATTGGACTAAAGGATTCGAACGTTGGTTGTATAGTGGTCGCAGTTGGTGGGCTGGCCGCTATGGGGGGAGTATTGCCTGGTGGATGTAAGAGAGCCAGTTTGGTGGCTAGAGTATTTGTTCTTTCGAGAGCTGTGGTGTAAAACTGGAGGGAGAGTGAGTCGCACAGTGATTGTGAGGGGGTTGGGACGGTCGTGGTGCAAGTCAGTTTGGTGAATTCATAGATAATTTTGTGGAGTCCTTTGCTTCGGTTTTGCAGTTTAGTAATCAGGAGTTGTAGTGGGCTTTTTTTGCTTGCCGGATTTCAGCCTTGTACTGATAGAGGTGTCGGGTTAAGGTGACCCTGTTCCCCTTGGTTTTGTCTTTCTGCCATTTGCGTTCTAGGTATTTATATAGTTTTTTAGTGGCCTTCAGCTCAGGAGTGAACCAACTGGGGAAAAGGCCACGGCGGGTTGATGGTTTACAAGGGGGCGTGAGCCATATCAGAGATGCGTTGAGCCATGAGTTAAAGACATCAGGGGTTATTTGTTCAATGAGTTGGCTGGTACGTGGTGGCGATTGTAGGAGTGTGTCGGCTAGGTCGGGACGATTATTAGTTTTTTCCAGCATTTGCGTAGATTAGGTGGTTCAGATTCGAGTACGGGAGTGGGGTCGGATGAGTGAATGATGAAAGAGAGAATGAAGTGATCGGACCAGATGATGGGCGTGGGGGGGTTTAGGTGAATCAGGGTGCTGGAGTTAAAGATAGCATCAAGAGTGTGCCCTTTATAGTGAGTCGGGCCATTTATGTGGGGTTGGAAGTTAATTGCGTCTAAACCATCAACCAGAGTGGTGTGCCATAGGATTGGTGGGGATGTCGAGCCATATGTTCAAATCTCCAAGAAGGGTGAGGTTGGGATGGTTTAGTTGAAGGATGGCCATTGAGTCACAGAGGTTGTTTGCGAATTGTCTATCGTAGCCTGGGGGCCTGTAGATTCTTAGGAAGCTGTGCGAGAGCGACAGGAAGAGAGGGATAGTTTAACAAGGAGTGATTCGCAGGAAGGAATGGAAGGTTGATTGTCGATGATTGAGGTGTGGAAGAGAGATTTGAAGACGAATGCTACTCCCCCTCCTCTAGAGGGATGGTTCAGAGGTATGAGGGAGTGGTCAGGGGGAAAGGCTTCACTGGCGATTGGAGCAAAGTCGTCAGAGAACCAAGTTTCGGTGATGAAGACCAGGTCTGGTTTTTCAGAGGCGAGGAGGTCAAAGATGGAGAATTTGTTTTTTGCTATGAATCGGGCATTAAATAGGATGCAGTTCACATCGGCAGGCGAGGTTGGTCTCAGGGCTTGAGCGGAAGGGGGTAGTGGCGGGGTGAGAGGGAGCTGGAGAGGGAGAGGGTGGGTGATGATCGGTGGGAATAGTGGGCGAGCGGAAGAGTTGGTGGGCTTCAGGCGGGATTGGATGGCTGCGTGTGTTCGGATGATCGGGTTTGGCTCGGGGGAATTGAGGGTGGGGTATGGGCGGTTAGGAGTTTCCGTTTCAGTTGATGAGAAGTCGAGGGAGATGGGTTTCAGAAAAGGAGATGCTACGGGGGACGGAGGTGATTGGGCAAAAGCGGAGGTGGGTCGAGATAAGGGAGGTGAGGAGTGCTGACAGATTGAGGGGGACCAGGTGCGAATCCCTTTTAGTTTCTTTGTTGCGATTGGAGTGTGAGAGAGGGAGGGGGGGTCCGAGGGCGAGGGGGGTGCGGCTTCGGTTCTTGCTAGGGCTAGGCGTGCAGTTTATAGGGGACGGGAAAGGGTGTGTTCGGGGGGAAGGAGGTGGGGGTTTGTAGGCAAGGCGGTGAGTGGATGGTTGCAGGGCAAGGTGTGCCCGCTGTGATAGTGAGGGGAGCGGGCGTGGTTAACATGAGCTGGCCGGTGGCAGGGTTCGAGGGAAGGTTGGTCTTAGGGTGGTTGGTTCACCATCGTGCCCCTCTGGCTTGGTGTTTGGATAGGGGAATGGTAGGGAGTGCGAAGGAGGGTGGGGTGATTTGGGAAGGGGGGTACGGGACGGATGGCATACCAGGAAATGAGGGCGGTACACAATGGTCGTTTCTGACAGATTCTGTTAGGGACGGTGCACTCATGCTTAGTATGAGCTGTTAGGTGTGGTTTCAGTTGAAACTTAAGTTTATTGGACTTTATATGATAGATTATATCCCTGGCGCTGAGTAGTCTTGGTTTCAGGGTTGTAGTAGTTTGCAAATATTAGGCTGTTTTGAGGAGTAGCTGGATCCTAGGATATGCTAGTTAGGCAGTCTTTTTATGTGTAGCTACAGCACTGCTATGTTGTTGGTAGACTGTCTTCTAGAAGGCTGGCATTTTCAAGTAAGCTGGAGGATAGGTAAGCTATTTAAGGAGGAGTTGAATGAAGCACTAATTGTGGTTCTAAATTCAGTAGAGGCCCGCTATTAGGCACACTTCCAAGTTCAATTTGTACAGAGATGATATTAGACTATTTAGGTGCACTTCTAGCTTCAACTGTACACAGAGATGATATTAGGGTATTAATACACTTCTAGGGTCTTAGGTGCTATTGGGCACACTTCTAGATTTGACTGTACACAGGAGGTGGTATTAGATCTACCTCTATATTTAGCTTTGTATAAAAGGGATTTTAGACTATTAGGCACAGTTCTAGATTCTACATTATACAGATGATATTAGACTATTAGAAATATTGGGTACAATTCTAAATTCAACATTTCTCAGAGAGGCTATTGGGCACACTTCTGAATGGAGCTATTCACACAGAGGTTATTGGGCACAACTCCTAAATGCAACTTTTCTCAGAGAGGCTATTGGGCACAACTTCTAAATGCAACTTTTCTCAGTGAGGCTATTGGGCACCACATCTAAATATTGACTGGGCATTTCAGACTACACTCCCAGCCCCCACCCTGTTCACTAAGGCCCACATGTTCAATGAAATGACAAAAACTGGCACTATGCACCGCCTCTGAGCCCCTGCAGTAGAGTGTATCCACATCGGGCATTCCTGCCCTCCGTCCCTGCTCACCCTACAGCTGACCCCTACAGACTTTGACTAGCACAGTTGGCCACGTAACAATGAGAGCCATCTGCAGCTATTACCTCATGTCACTGTTGCTCTATTTCAACTGGGCACTTTATGTGTTCTTTGCAAATCAATTAAAAGCTGAATATTGACTGCCCTGGCCCCCCTATTTCTCTCTTTGTCTTCTGTCATTTAGTGCAAGCATAGGACTGCACTTTCAAGGCCCTGCTTCCCCACCTTCATTTTTATCCTACCTCTGTTCTGCCTCTAACCGACCCTCTGGCTCCCCAATTAGGATCTAGAATGCTGCCTTCATGCTCAGCTGTAAAGTCCACCTGACACTCTCCTCTCCAGATCTCTGTCCCCCCAAATCCCTCTCTGTGAGAATCTACAATGTGACCTTCGGACTTAGCGGCCCTGTCAGGATCTGGAAAGCACTATTTGCACTTGCCTCCAAAAGATTGTACCCTCTTCTTTCCGCTCCTGCTCCCCTTCCCTCCCTATCCATCTCTTGTTCAGATTTTGGAATGCCTCCTTCGGCTTAGCTGCAACCTATTCCTGAGTCTCCTCCCCTTTCCCACCATTTAAAGTGCCGTTCATTGCAGTGGTAGGGCATGGTATTAACACTGATAAAGCGCAAACATCCACCTTAACAGGCATTGCTGCGCTGAGCAGGAGAGAATCCCACCGAGAGTGCAATTGGACCACAGAGAGCACACCCTTACCCCTAAAAGCTATCCTTGTCAAGGAGTAAACAAGAAGGACTTCCACTTAGATCTGAAAGCCAGATGATCAGGGATACTCCGAAGAGCCGCCAACAAAAAGTTCCACCGTTTTGCCACCTGGGCCGAGAAAGATCCACCTCCCCCCCATCTTCCTAGTCTGAATTTGGGTATTACCAAGAGATTTGCCAAGGCAGAGCAAAGCTCCCTGGATGGAGTACACCACTGCATATTGCTGCCCAAGAAGCCAGGGTCCACATTGTGGACAGCTCTGTGAATGATATAGAGAGCATGGAATTTTATTTGTTCGACTGCCGGGAACAAGTGTTGAGCATTTTAGATCCTCTGAAGTCTACGAATGGATGACTTCGGGAGAGACCCAGAGAGATTGCATTGCAGAAGTCCAACCTGCTGGATATAAATGCATTTACCAGTTGGATTCCGCAAAAAAGGAAAATAATTCCAAAAATATCCTTAGTGAGCACAGATAAACAAAACTGTAATGGGCACTCATGAGATTTGCACATCAAGAGACAGCGACTTAGGACGGTTGAAGGACAAGTACCTAAAGAGGGGGCCAACACTGAGAGAGCCAGGTAAAATAATCTGACTGTTCCGGGAGCCCCGAACTCAGAGGGCACTAGTATATCAATTTTTTTATATTTAATGTAATCCTATTTTCAAATATCCACTGGTTTATCTCTTCTAGGCATGTCCTAATCATATCCCTTTGTAAACCAGCTGCTTCTTCCATATGGATATAAAATGTCATGCCAAATGATCTAATGAGCTCCACTAAGGGTCTCATAATCACATTAACCAATGATGGACTGAGCGAAGAACCCTGCGGCACACCACAGGTCAAAGGTTTTAAGGTGGATTCACACGGAAAGTAAAACCACTGACTCTGGTCTATCCAACAGAAAGGATGTAAGACAGGCAAGGCCTTATTTTTGATCACGTAATCACTCAGACGCGAGATGAGGATGGAATGGTCAACCGGGTCAAATGGCTGCTGAGAGGTCCAACAAAATAAGAACCCCTGAACCCCCATGATCGACTAGCCATCTCAGGCCATCCATTGCTGTCACCACTACCATTTATGTGCTGTACCCTGGATTTGAAACCAGCTTGCGATATATCAAGCAAGTTCTGTGCTTCCACATATGACTGAAATTGTGCTGCTACTAATGCTTCCGTCAGTTTACTTACATAAGGTAGCAGTGATATGGGATGATAATTGGGATAAAGCAAAGGGTCTAAAGAGGGCTTTTCCAGCAAAGGGTTTGCTGCAGCCCTCTTGAGCTGAAAAGGAACCAAGCATGTCTGGAAAGAGCTATTAATCACATGACTGAGGTTGTGTGCGATCACCGAGCGAACCTTCTTTAAAATCTTGGCCAGGCAAGGGTTGTGGACTGAGCCAGAAGGCTGATGTTTCCCCGCTATCTCAAGCACAGTAGATGCAGAAACTGTATCAAACGAGGAAAGCAATGTTACCGGGGATAGCCTGCCAATGGGGGGTCTGTAAACCCAGCATCAGGGCCCTTATTATTATCCAGCTTAAAATCCTCTTGTATTTTAGTAACTTTTTCCACTAAGAATTGGGCCATTTCATCACAAAAATGTAGTGATGTTAATTTCTTTAGCAGCACCGGTGAGTGCAGTTCGTCCAGCACTTTAAAGAGTTATTGCCCAGATTTGGGCTGGTAAAGATCCTGATGAAAAAATAACTCATTTTGCCTGGTGATCATACTTTTTCCTCCAGGCCCTTGCAGCCATTCGTAATTTGTTTTTTTCAATCGTCAGTTTACTGGAGAACCACACATTTTTCTTGCTGCCCTCTCCCCTACATCTTCTCAGGACCACTGGTGGCAGTGTCACAAGCAACAACACTTCAATATAGATAAAGACATATGAGGATATGTTGTGTTTTTCTTTAGCATATATTGGCGGTACTTAAGTATGTCAAGCTGTGCCTGCCCATGTAGGACCATACCCTGGCAGGTGAGGGTGTACCTGACAATTAAATGACTGCCATTGTCATATGGGGTTGTACATGGTATAAAACAAACCACACCTCTCCGTTAGGAGCTGTCTCTAGCATGCGATGGCTTAACCTCAGAAAACAGTAGAGGACGGTGTCGATTAGCGGTATTTGGCATATGAGTTTCTACCTTGGTATACATTGCCACTTGAGGCCCTTAAGCATACAAGGCTGCAATAGGCATATAATGGTAATATTTGGATATGTCAAACTGTGTTTGTCGTTTGATATCTGCATCATACTATGTATGACTGTACTGAGCACACAAACACTGTACCCCTACATGTGAAGCTCACCTGCCACATTATGCTTGTGTGGGCCTCTGATGGCTGGAACTGGTTACATGGCACTGCACCTGCTATTGTATAACACATCCCAGGCATATGCGGTTGGCATATGAGGCCTCTATGAGAAAATGAGGGCCTGGGTGGTGTTGTGAGCCTGTTCCTGGGCATTCCAGGCAGGCTTGTGGCATGAGAGGTTGGAATTGCCAATATAATGTTCATCCCAGGGCATATGGTCACTGTAGTTGGGCACAGGAATGATGCATCTGGAAAATGAGAATGAAGTCCCTAGGTTGCAATCATATAAGGTGGCACCTGGAATATGATCCTTTTCGGACCATCACTAATCATGCTTTTCACTCCTTGGCACCATCATGGACCACAAAACAGAATCAGTGGTTCACACCTGAAGTCTTGGCAGCAAGGAAAGTTAAACGCATTGCCGAACTCAGATGGAGAAAGCACCCTTCCGACTCTACTCTTGGAGTCTATAAGGCTGCAGTAAAATGTTTTAAGGTGCTAATTTTTAAAGCCAATGAGAATTAACTAAACAAGCATAGCAACGCAGCTAAATCAAATTCTAGAGAATTATACTCTATTCTACATGAATTAAAAGGGTCACCAGCAGAACCATATGATGTCATTGACAATAAATGATGCCAAAAAATCCATGACGATTTTACATAGAAAATTTACGAGCACCAATCCTGTATCACAGAACGTGTAAAAAGGCTAATAAATATAGAAATAAAGACACTGCTTCACCACCCAATAGTAACACCAGACTCTTCTTCTTTCTCTTTTAAGCAGGCATTAGACACTGATGTTCTAAACTTTGTGTACGCAATGAAGCCTACCCTCTTTAAGGGAGATGTCTTCCCAGAATCTTAATCCAAAATGTACTTGCCCTCTTTTGTTCCTTGGATCACCAGCTTCATAAATTGCACCTTCTCAGAGGGATCTGTTCCTGAATGTCTCAAGGAGGCATGGATATCAACGCTGTTCAAAAAAAGAGAATCTTGATCCCAACGACTGGGCAAGCTATAGTCCTCTAACAAACATTCCTTATCCGTTGAAAATTATTGACAAAGTGGTTTGCCACCAATACCAGGAGTTTGTCGAACAACATGGAATTCTTGCCTTCGGACAATCAGGCTTTCAGAAGAAGCATGGCACTGAGACAGCGCTTCTAGATTTAAAGTCCAACAAAGCCAAAATCATAGATTAAGGTGTCATTGCACTACTACTACTCCTCGACCTCTAGGCCGCTTTTGATTTGGTTAACCATAAGCTGCTGGCAGATAGATTGGTCAGGATTGGAAAATGCTCAAACATAGCCGCCAAATGGTTTAAATCCTTTCTCAGCCCAAGGTTGGCAAGAGTGGTCAACAACGATTCTCAATCTCAGCTGGTTCCTCTCGATTGTGGGGTACCTCAGGGTTCGTGCCTTTAACATCTACTACAGGCCACTGTGCCACCTCTTGGATGGTCTGGGTGTGCAATTCGCCAATTATGTGGATGACATCCAGATCATCCTGCAATTGTCTGGGTCATATACCAAAGATTTGGCTAGGGTAAACAAGGTTTTTAGGGCCATTCAATGTTGGACTGCGAGGAACTCACTTGCCTTCAATGAAAAAAAGACTGAGATTTTGTTTCTTGCAGGCAGCAACAAACTGAAAAAAAAACTGGACTCTCAATATAGCCGCAGGTAATAATATTGATGTTTCTAAGTCTGTAAAAACAATTGGAGTGTTCTTCGACTCCCAATTAACTTTTAAGAAAAAAATGTGGCTCATTTCAGTTCCCACTGCTCTTACGTGACATACTTGCTATGGCAGGTCTGTCCTTACCTCTCTGGAATAAAACAGGGATCTGATTGCAGCAGTCACCATGAATGCAAAATGGGATCACTGTAATAGCCTTTTGGTTGGCACTGCTCAGGCAAATATTAAAAAGTTACAAGTCATCCGAAACAGAGCAGTTTCTGCGGTTTGCGGTGTGGACCGACAGGCACATGTATCCATGGCTCATCGGAAGCTGCGCTGGCTTCCGGTCCATCTGAGAATACAATTTAAGGCATCCGGCAGAGTATATACATGTCTGGCTGGTGATGCCCCTCAATATCTCTGTTCCCAAATTAAGAGAGCTCCTACTAGGCACATTTTGCGTTCAAACAAAGATGCCCTTCTGGTTCAACCCTTATCTTCTTGAAAAAAATCGTAGGGTCCAGCTTTGATTTTTGGGTCCATACTACTTGGAATATCGTTTCCCCGCCCCCCGCATCCCCAACCGTCCCCCCCCAACTCCGCACTCGTACTCAGATCTACTCCTTCACTGGTACAGTTTTAAAAAAGCTAAAAAAACATTTCTTTTCGATCGTGGAGCCGACTGATGCGTTGTGATACTCACCTGATGCTCTATTTTCTGTTCTTGTGGTCTGTTTTTGTGAGGGCCCTGAGGCCTTCAGACGTGCTGGCGCAAAATACACATTCTATAGATAGATAGATAGATAGATAGATAGATAGATAGATAGATAGATAGATAGATAGATAGATAGATAGATAGATAGATAGATGATGGCTGCAGTTTTGCATGTGAGACCTTGCCTGGTAGTTCATGGCCATATGAAGCTGCACATGGGTACTTAGTATGTTCTTTACAAGAGACCATGAGGCTGTGCTTGGGTATGTGACACCTGGACGCTCTGTTTATATGATAGGATATCATGGCGGTAGTTGCCATATGGGCCTGCGGCTGGCATACGATGGCAGTATGTGTGTATGTGAGGCCGTGCCTAACATATGATGGCTGCATCTGGGCATTCGATGGATTTAGCTGGGTACATGAGGCTGCACCTGGCATATGACACTACACCTTGCACATTAGCCTGCATGTGGGCATATGATGGCAGGACCCCACCATTTCATGCGCCTGGAGACGTACATTGATTTCCAGCATAATGGCGCCGTTACGGTCCATATGATGGGCCGCTGCTCTCCAAATGAAGGTGCACAGCATAAATAGCACCGTCCCTATTGGCTTTGTGCGCGTTTGTGACCTGTGTTTGAACTTCTAAATGGATGGACATGCTGTTGGCTCTAACAATATGGGCAATACGATGAAATGCTGACGTCTGCTACCAACGGGTTAGTGCCAATATGCCTCCCCATTTAGAAGATGGTCAATCATGCATGGTCAACATTTACTCCAGACATGAAGACGATCAAGCCTTATTTACTGCTGGATCTTAACGCCGGTACAAGTAGGAAACTGCCCGGAAGTAAATAATGCCCTTTAAGCGTCGCATGGAAATGTAAACATAAAACATGCATGCAGTCGTTACTCATCTTCCCAGCGTCTTCCCATTTACTCTTTCTTTATGTCGCATTTTCCGCTGGCAGCCTGCGGGGTGGAGCGCGGGCCGTTATTGGTACCATATCGAATTCCTCGTATCCCTTCCAGCAGTCATATATCCCAAACCTTGGCATCGGTGCTCGTTTCAATGTGTACAGGGCCACTGGCGGCTGACACATCCTAACATTAATTTACCTCCACATCTGCCGTCCTTGAATTTAAATCAGGAAGTTATCATCGCCTCTACTGTACTCACAACATCCAAAGGAATGTAATTGCTCCATCTGTATCGCCGCACCGCTCCCATCACCTCCTTGCCTGCACCAATCAGCGATCGCGCGCGATAACCTTCATTTTCACATTCGCTCTTGGTCGCATCCCGGCTCCTATATTCTGCTCCCCCCATAACTTCCGGACTAAATATATTCTGAAGGCGTACGGCAGTATATTATCACTGCACATTCAAGGACTTCAGATTTAGTGGGTATAGTACATTAGATCATTGTAGTTACTTTGCCTTTGATGTGGCATCAGCACTATATGCCTCTACAGCCGCCAGCGGATGCCCCCCACTAGAATATTGCATGCGGGTTTGACAAGCATGATTAAGCGCTTCCCAGTATTGGATAACGCTAAAAGGAGAGATGCTTGGTGTTATTTATATTGCCAGTATAATTATCCACGGTTAATCAGTAATCCCTTTTTTAGCCGGACGGCAGGGTTCTTTGTGTACATTCTCGGCCCAGCGTCAGCATTGATACTGTGATGCTGGGAGGCACTGCCATCGCCAGGATGCTGCACTAATTCCTCTCCAGGGCATATAACGGGCAGAAGTGACAAATCATAATGGTGCTGAAAGAATTACCATCTGTGAGAGTGTACACGTCCGAACTTTTTTATTTTAAGAAAACAACATTATGCAAGTAGTCCTTTTGCTGAATGGGAGGTCTGCTAATCCGACTCCTATAATAAATGCACCATGTCAAAACTATATTCCAAACGCACCTTTGCTGAGAGTCTACAGAAACCTCAGCAACAGCCCTGCTGTGTGGCACAGTGTGAGTTCGAAGGTCAAATGTGCCTTGCTGTCAGCTGCTGAAACATAAACGAACAGTAGACAGAGGTGTTTTTTTTATCTTTTACAGTTCTGATTCAAAACGTAATAATTGTGAACCTTAGTCAACCTGTTAGCATGTTAATCTTTAAATATAAGCCATTCTCTGGTGTGGCATGGTGGCTACTTGGGTCACACAATTATACAGTCACAGCAATTTAATATCATACTAGTATCATCTCTGGGAGCAGGGCCCAGCTATAAAACAACTGAAGTATATCAACATCTACCCTAGATGTCTCCACTGCAGCCATTTTGAACAATGGCCAGGAAGCTGTCTTCTTTTTTCCCCAAAGGTAGGGTAAGACCTTCTACCAGGGCATATGAGCCACACCCCACTTGAAATTTCCTGGGAAGCCAGTGCTTCAAAGATAGCACTGACATAACAAAGCGATACACACACAAGGTGCTGACCACTGCAGTCTCTTTGAAGTCAGCAGGCATGGTAAGGGATGGAGTTAGAATAGCCAAGGGAGAGAGGGAAGCTAAAAGAGGGATTCCACTATCATTTTTTCTACCAGGGCTATCTGCAACTTACTGTCCTCCTCCCCATTTCCTGCAGGCCAAGGCAGCCTCAGTATGATGTCAGAAGGGACAGGCCACTTCTTACAAAAGTTGAATGACCCCTTACGCCAAGCTTGCTTTGGGACAATCCCCTTTGACATTTTGCCTTTATAAGGAAAAGGAACCCCTTCCTTCTTGGATTCACCCCTAGACTCTCTGAAGAACAAGACATCGCCTGGACTACTTTTGGGGATACAGTCTATCCCAATTTCCTCTGCAAGTGAGCTGAAAACAGAAGGCATCCAAAGCAAAAGCAAGCTCTGTCCCCTAACCATCACCAGGGAACAGTGGGGGTAAACAACTATCGACCCAGCCTCTCTGCTGGCTGTGGCCCTGGAACCAAGATCTTGCACTTGCATCTTGCAAGATCTTGCACTGTAGGTGAAGGGGCCCCTTTAGGTTCCAGCCAACTCCAGGAGTGGAATATGTTTTATTTTTTTATTAGCATTGGTTTAAAAATATAAACCTTATAGCTATACAACAAAACAAGAGATTACATAATCATCACATTAAAAATTCGAGAAAAATCAATGAAAATCAATGAAGGGGAGAAAGAGAAGAAAGAAAAAACAGAACAGTACACAGATAATCCGAAAAAAAAAAATAGAAAATCATTCATCATCGGCGGGGGGGGGGGGAGTTGCGGGGGGTGTAGTAGGAACATTCCCCCCCTCCGTTCAATTCTGGAAAGGAAAATCGTAAAAAACAGAACAGTAGTTACAGGTGTCTAGCAACTGGCTAGAACTCTTAAATTGTATCAAGGAGCAAAAATACTTCCTTCAAAAATGACAGCAACGCCAGTGTTAGCAAAACCTTCTCCCCTTGTAATATAACAGACCACCATTGAAAGGTACTCAAAGTTGTACAGTGCATATGAAATTTGCCCAGCCATCTTGATCTTTGCGCTTTCAATTCAGAACATTCCATAGTCAGGTGAAACAATGTTTCTAGCTTTATCTTACATACGTTATGTTATGTTACTTTGCATTTAGATAGCGGTTTATGTACAATTGGTATGGTCTCAAAGTCCTGGTAGGTTGAACGCCCTCAGGACCGAAGTTCAAGTAAGTAGAGAGAATAGAGAGAGTCAAAAGGTGCGTGTGAGCACCGGATATGTGTGCAGCTGGTGTGGCACTCGTGTGATAGCTGCTTCTTAGCGGTAGGTGTGGTGGTTGAGATATCAAGAGTATGTGTTCGTTCTGGCAGGTTGTTATCCGGACCGATTCTGGCTGCATTAGGCCTGAGGAGAACGCCTAGAATGGAGAGTGTGTAACCAGCAGTGTTTTAGTTAGGGTGATGGGGAGTATGAGGCAAATGATGGTATGAGAACAGCTATACCGAATGGTGTCATAGTATCGCTGTGTTTTAGTTGAGTGGTGGTGCAAAGAAAAGAGTAAGCGTGGAGATTGGAGTGCTATAGTGGTTTACCTTAGGTGCTTGAGATCGAGCCCACTCCAATAGTTCCATGTACTCCATCCGTTCCATGTCTTCCGAATGTTCCACGCATTACAACCGTTTCAAGCACTCAAACTGTTTGTTTCAATGCTCTTTCAAACGTTCCATGCACTCCAAACCATTCCATGTAAGTCACACCATTCTATGCACTCCAATCCGTTCTACCATTTCACCCGTTCCACCCACTTCGTCCATTCTACACTCATTCATCCGTTCGATCCACATACTTCACCCATTCCATCCACATACTTCACCCGTTCCTTCCACATATTTCACCCGTTCCATCCACATACTACACCTGTTCCCTCCACATACTTCACCCGTTCCATCCACATGCTTCACGCCTTCCATCCACATACTTCACCTTTTCCATCTATATACTTCACCCTATCCGTCCACATATTTCACCCGTTCCACCCTGTTCACCCATTCCACCCTGATCATCTGTTCCACTCAGTTCATCCGTTCCACCCAGTTCATCCGTTCCACCCAGTTCATCCATTCCACCCAGTTCATCCGTTCCACTCAGTTCATCTGTTCCACTCATATGCTTTGCCCGTTCCAACCGCATACTTCCTCCGTTCCAACCACATTTTCACTTGATCCATCCACTTCACCCATTCCATCCACATACTTCAATCATTCTATTCAATAAATTTGACCCATTTTGTCCACATACTTCACCCGTTCCTTCCTCATACTTTACCCGTCTCGTCCATATACAACACCCGTTCTTCCAGATCCATCCTCTGTTCCTACCACCCAACTTCACACGTTTCTTCCCCTTACTACACCCTTTTCTTCCAACCACTTCACCTGTTCCTTCCAAACACTTCACACGTTCCATCCACATACATCATCCGTTTGCTCCACACTCGACACCCGCTCCGCACTCTACACCCGCTCCTCGCTCCGCATTCTACACCCGCTTTGCATTCTACACCCGCTCCGCACTCTACACCGGCTCCGCACTCCACACCCGCACTGCACCCGCACCATACCCTACATCGGCTCAACACCCTACATCGGCTCAACACCACTGCACCCTACTTCTGCTCAACACCCTAAATCTGCTCAACACCCTAAATCTGCTCAACACTGTACATCCGTTCCACTCTATTATCCACTCACACCCTACATCCACACCACGACCTACATCTGCACCACGCTCTTATCTGCTCCACGCTCTCATCCGCTCATACATTCTGCTCTCTCATCAGCGCTACGAATTCATCCACTCTACGCACTCATCCGCTCTATGCACTCATCCACTCTACGCACTCATCCACTCTACGCAGTCATCCGCACTACGCACTCATCCACTCTCTGCACTCATCCGCTCTGCGCACTCATCCGCTCAACGCACTCATCCGCTCTACGCGCTTCATCCACTCCACTGACTTCATCCACTCCACTCACTTTGTTCATTAATCCTACATTATCGGTTCAGTCCATGTCACTTGTCGCACGCACTCGATCCGTTCCGTGCTCTCCATTTGTCCCATGCACTACACCCGTCTCATGTACTCAAATCGTCTATTCTGTACTTTCCATTTATACCATGCACTCATACATTCCATGCCATCTGTCTGTGCACTCATTCGTCTCCTGTATTCATCTTTCCATCCTCTTCACTTTATTCCTTTCGTCCATTTTGTTCCTTCAATCATTTCATCCATTTCATGAATTCCAACCGCTTTACTGCTTTCGTACAATTTATTCTTTTTATCTGCTTCACTGCTTTGATCTACTTTACTCATTCTATTCTGTTTGTCCTTTTTAGTTTACATTAGAGGTTATTAGTATTTGATTTCGCGCTTGGATCTTGATGTTGTATTGTTATTTGTTTAATTGTTATCTAAGTTCTAGTAGTTTGGGTTAGTTGAAATGTTGTTATCCACTTTATTCCTCACGTCCACATTGATCATCTTATCATTTACATTTATTTTGTCCATTTCATTAATTTCAGCCACTTTACTGCCCTCGTATAACTTATTCTTCTTATCTACTTCGCAGGTTTGATCCTTTTTACTCATTTTATTTTGTTTGTCCTTTTTAGCTAATCAATAGAGGTTATTAGTTTTCAATTTCTCGCTCGGATCATGATGCTGTATTGCAATTTATGATCTAGCATTTGGCAATGTCATTGAGATGCTGTTGTCCAGTTTGAGTTAGATTCAGTTTGGGGTCTGTTTTATGGGAAGAGCCAAGTTTTCAGTAATTTGCGGAAAGACATGAGGTCTTCAGTGAGTCGGATGTGGTGTAGGAGTGCATTCCACAGCGTGGGGGCCAAGCCTGAGAATGATTATCCACCTAATCTGACTGAGTTTGTTTTTGATATGACTAGGAGGCTGGCTGAGCTTGATCTTAGAGTACGTGCAGGGTGATAGGGTTTTAGTTTGTCTTGAAGATATTGAGGTCTGGTTTTATGCAGTGCTCGGTGAGAAATGCACAAAGTTTTGAAGGACACCCTTTGGGCAATCGGAAGCCAGTGCCGAGTTTTGAGGGCTGGGGAGATGTAATCTCTCGGGCCAAGGGCTAGTAGCAGTTTGGCTGCGGCGTTTTGTGCTCTTTGTAGTTTAGTCAGTTGGTATGCGTGGACTCCGAGGTAGAGGGGGTTAGCGTAGTCCAGTCTTGATATAACATTTGATTGGACCGCAGAGAGTCTGTTGGGAAAGGTGAGGTATGGAAAAATGCGCCTAAGAGTTTTAAGGTGGTATTGGCAGGACTTTGAGACGTTGTTGAATTGGCGCGAGAGTGTTAGATCAGAGTCTAGGGTGCATCCAAGGTTTTTTACTGAATTCGAGGGGATCGGTGAGTTGCCCATGGCAGAGGGCCAGGGTAGTGGGTGTGGAAGAAATTTAGTGTTGCCATATACCATGATTTCGGTTTTGGAGGGGTTTAGCAAGAGGTGGTTTGTGGTCATCCAGAGCTCTATGTCAAGGAGGCAGGAAGCAAGGTCAGGTCGGCAGTTGGGTTTTGAGTTCAGGAGTTTTAGAATTAGTTAGTGTCATCAGTGTAGTTGTAGCACAGGATGTTGTGTGAACGAATTATTCGTGGGAAGGTGGCCATGTAGAGATTGAACAGTAGGGCTGATAGGCATGCTCCTTGTGGCACTCCTGTGTCGACTGGTCGGGCTTGTGAGGAATAGGTGGAGAGTAGGGTTATTTGGTTCCTATTTTTGAGGAAGGATGCTATCCATTCGAGAGCGGTTCCACGAATTCCTAGGGAGTGGAGGCGGTGAAGGAGGATTGAGTGATTGATTGTGTCGAAGGCAGCCGTGTTTTTAAGGTCATCCCATATTGAGGTTAGGGTGGTTTCAGTTCCGTGTCGGGCTCTGAAACCTGATAGAGATTGTTGGCTTCGACAAAGGCATTTAGTTGGGAGTAGGCGGTTCGGTCGATGAGTTTGGCAAGGAATCTGTTTGAGATGGGGCGGTAGTTTTTGGGCTCGAGAGGGTCGAGGGAAGGTTTTTTTTTTAGAGGTTTGACATGAACCGTTTTGAATGCGTTGGGAAAAATTCCCGAGGAAAGGGAGTCATTTATGATGGTTCTTGCGTGTTCTCCTGCGCAGGTAGAAGCAAAAATGTCTTTGAGGGTTGTGGCCGGGCAAGGGTCTAGTAGAGAGCCGGATGGTTTGCGGGCAGAGAGAAGTTTGAGAAATTGGTCGACTGATATTGGACTAAAGGAGTCGAACGTTGGTTGGGTAGTGTTCGCAAGCGGTGGGTTGGTGGGTATGGAGGGTGGGTTGCCTGGTGGGTGTAAGAGAGCTAGTTTGTTGGTTAGAGTGTTTGTTCTTTCGAGAGCTGTGGTGTAAAAGTGGAGAGAGAGTGAGTCGCACAGCGATTGTGAGGGTGTCGGGACGGTGGTGGTGCATGATGGTTTGGTGAATTCGGTGATGATTTTGTGAAGTTCTTTGCTGGGGTTTTTACAGTTTAGGATTCAGGAGTTGTAATGGGCTTTTTTTGCTTTCCAGATTTCGGCCTTGTACTGATGAAGGTGCCGGGCGAAGGTGGATCTGCTCTGGGGAGTTTTGTCTTTCCGCCACTTGCGTTCTAGGTATTTATATAGTTGTTTACTGGTCTTCAATTCAGGTGTGAACCATCTAGGGAAGAGGCCACGGCAGGCTGATGGTTTGCAAGAGGGTGTGAGCCGCATTAGTGAGGTGTTGAGCCATGAGTCAAAGGCGTCGGGGGTTAGTTGATTATTGAGTAGGCAGGTAGGCAGAGGAGACTGGAGGAGTGCGTCGGCTAGGTCAGGAAGGATTATTAGTTTCTTACAGCATTTTCGTAGATTCAGAGGTTCAGGTTCGAGTACGGGAAGCTGGCAAAAGAAACAATTAAGTGATTGGACCAGATGATAGGGGTGGGGGGGTTTAGATGTATCCGTTTGTGGGAGCTGAAGATGGCATCAAGAGTGTGTCCTTTATAGTGAATCGGGACATTTATGTGGGGTTGGAGGTTAATCGTGTCTAGGCCGTCAACCAGAGAGTGTGTCATAGGTTTGGTAGGGATGTCGAGCCATATGTTGAAATCTCCTAGAAGGGTGAGGTTGGGATGGTTTAGTTGGAGGGTGGCAATAGCGACACAGAGGTTGTTTGAGAATTGTCTATCATAGTCAGGGGGTCTGTAGATTATTAGGAAGCTGTGGGAGAACGAAGGCGGAAGGGATAGTTTAACGAGGAGTGATTCGCAGGATGGGATGGAAGGTTGGTTGTCGATGATTGAGGCATGGAAGTGAGATTTGAAGGCAAATACTATTCCTCCTCCTCTAAAGGGACGGTTCAGTGGGATGAGGGAGTAGTCGGGGGGAAGGCTTCATTGGCGATAGGGGCGAAGTCATCAGAGAACCATGTTTCGGTGATGAAGACCAGGTGTGGTTTGTCAGAGGCGAGGAGGTCAAAAATGCTGTGTCTGTTTTTCGCTACAGATCGGGCATTAAATAGGATGCAATTCACTTCGGTAGATGAGGTTGATGTCAGAGCTGCTGAGATGGGGGATGGGGCGGGAGAGGGTGGAAACTGGAGAGCCAGAGGGGTGGGGTGGTTGACGGTCGATGGGAAGAGTGGGCGAGCAGAAAAGTTGGTGGGTTTCGGGTTGGATTGGATGGACGCGTGTGTTGGGATGATTGGGTTTGGCATGGGGGATTTGAAGGTGGGGTGTGTGGGGTTAGGAGTTTCAGTTGTGGTCAGTGAGAAATCGAGGGAGAGGGGTTTCAGGCAGGGTGAGGCGTAGGGGGAGGGTGGTGATTGGGGGGATGAGGTGGTGGGTTGAGACAGGGGACGCGATGAGTGCTGAGAGATTGAGAGGGACCAGGTACGTTTCCTCTTAAGTGTCTTTGTTGAGATTGGTGTGTGTGAGAGGGTCGGTGGGTCCGAGGGGGAGAGGGATGAGGCTTCTGTTCTTGCTAGGGTCAGGCGTGCAGTTTTTAGTGAGGGGAAGGAGTGTGGTCGGGGGGATGATGGTGGGGGTTGATGGAAAAAGCGGGGGGTGGATTATTGCTGGGCAGGGTGTGCCTGGGAGGCTAGTGAGGGGGCGGGTATGATCATAGTAGGCTGATCGGTGGAGGGGTTTGGAGGAGCAGTGGTTTTAGGGTCGTTGGATCGCCATCGTGCCCCTCTGGCATGGTGTTTGGAAAGGGGATGGGTAGGGGATGTGGTGGAGGGTGGGATGATTTGGGAGGGGGGTGGGAGGCAGGGCTGGCAGGAGGGGGCAGTGCACGATGGTCGTTACCGGCAGACCTTGGTGGATTGGGTGCACTCATGGTTAGTAACTGTGATATAGATGGGTTATTAGGCAGACTATCTAGTTGCAACTACAGCACAGTTACACTGTTAGGTAGACTTTCTTCTAGCAAGCTGGGATACAGATATGCTATTATGCAGAATTTCGAAAGTAACAACACCAGAGATATGCTTTTAGGTGGACTTTTAAATGCAATTTAGGAGGACTTTTAAAATGCGGTTATAACACAGATACTCTACAGGCTAAACTTTCTAAATGCAACGTTCAATTGCAATTATCATACAGATATGCTATAGGGCAGATTTTCTGATTGCAATTATGACATAGGTAAGCTAAAGGGCAGACTTCGTAAATGCAATTATGCCACAGATATGCTATAGGGCAGGCTTTCTAAATGCAGTTATGACACAGATAAGCTATAGGGCAGCCTTTCTAGATTTTGGCACAGTGATGTTATTAGGGACACTGTCTAAATTCCGCTATGCCAAAGTGATGTTGTTAGATACACTTCTAAATTCAACTTTTGCACAGAGAGGATATTAGGCACACTTCTAAATTCAACTTTGCACAGAGAGGATTGATTGTTTGATTGATATTTTATTTCTATCGCGCTCATACACAAGTGTTTCAGAGCGCGGCAGGGAAAGGGAAAAGGGGAGAACAAAAACAACGATCTTACTAGGCCCAGTGACATTGAGAACGTGCAAGTGCAGAGTAGAGGAAGAAGGGGGAGAAGTGCATGGAAGGGGGAACAAAAGGAGAGTGCGGAGCAAGAAGGAAAAAACTAAAATAATAATAAAATAATAAATAAAAAGGCAACAAACAATGGGAGTGCAGCCAGCAAGTGGCAAGTGCTGGGTTTATGGCAACAGGCCGTGTAGGTCTGAAAGTTCAGGAAGAAAAGGGGAGGGCTATATGGGTACAGATACAGACCCCAGTGCAGGGGGTGGCCCGTAGGCAGTGCGTGAGGGTGGCAAGATGAGCAGGTACCTGGGCCCAGAGGACAGAGGGTGACCAGGTGCATGGTGCCGAGGGAGAGTAGAATCAACAGGGGCGAGGGGAGGAGAAGGCAGAAGCAAAGAGGAAGGTTTTGAGGTGCTTCCGGAACCACAGATGGTTCTCGTCAAGTTTTAGAGTGGCAGGGAGGCTGTTCCAGAGGGAGGCCCCAGCCGAAGACAGAGATCTACCCCCAGCTCGTTTCTTTAAGAAACGACTGACCCTGAGGGATTTAGAGGTAGAGGAGCGGAGTGCTCGAGATGAAAGGTATTTGCGGAGGGATAGCTGAAGGTATGTTGTTCCCAGGCCCCAGAAAGCCTTGTGGACAATGCAGAGGGTGTTGAATTTAATCCTTGCATCCACTGGGAGCCAATGGAGAGATTTCAGAGCACAGAGAGGATATTAGGCACACTTCTAAATTCAACTTTGCACAGAGAGGTTATTAGGCACACTTCTAAATTCAACCACGGCATGCTATTAGGCACGCTTCTAAATTCAACTTTGCACAGAGATGATATTAGGCACACTTCTAAATTCAACCAGGGTACGTTATTAGGTACACTTCTAAATTCAAGCAAGGCACGTTAGGCACACTTCTAAATTCAACTTTGCACAGAGAGGATATTAGGCAACCAAATTCAACTTTGCACAGAGAGGGATATTAGGCAACCAAATTCAACTTTGCACAGGGATGATATTAGGCAATCAAATTCAATTTTGTACAGCAAGGATATTAGGGACGCTTCTAAATTCAACCATGGCATTCATATTTCCTGATGGTAGTAGAATTTCTTCTGTGATCTCTCGTGTTGGCATCGAATTTAATCTCAACCGTAAGAATTGGCTTCTAAGGTATGCATTTGGGAATTTTTTCCAGTATCTTAGAGTCTTTCCTTTTGTTGTGTTCCAGACCCTTATGGCCGCACAATTTCAATTTTCAGACAGTTTCTTGATCTAACAGTTTCCGTTTGACCTTAGCAGGATTTCTAATAAAATTGTCTTCAGTTGATCCCAGGTCATGCAAAATTGCCAAAAAGGAGTTTTTCCACTCCACGAGAACTGCTTTAGTGTTTAGTTTTAGAGCTGTATTTAGCATTTTGAAGCCCCCTTCAGGTATGCCCAAAAGGCACTTTCTGAAAAAGCAAAAGGTTTTCCACTGAATGACGGATTGCAGTGAGGAAAGACCTAATTCTTCCCTTATCAACTGAACTGGAACACAAGAAGACAATAGCAGAACTGACCTCCAAAAAGATTCCTCCAGTTTGGGCCACAGAGAAACGAGCGTGACAAAAGAGGTCTCAGCTCCGTAAGTGATTATTGGCGTCACTTTCATTCTGTAGAAATCAATTACAGGTATGAGAGAAAACTTACAGTGTTTGGATTGTATTTGCCTCGCCTGAGAGGCCAGATTTCTAATCTTGCTTCTTAGGGACTCTTCTCTCGGGGCATCAACTGCACTATTGTTGATTATCACTCCTAAATAGGTGAGGCTGGAAACCTGCATGATTTTTTTCTTTGCCCTTAATAAACCATGTTGATTTAGATGATAATCTCTGACCAGATCTACCTCCCAGAGCCAAAATTCTTGACTTGTCGACGTTTATTTTGAGATTATTCTCATCCACATAGATGGCCAAGGCATTTAACTGTCTCTGCAGACCCATTTGTGTCTGATCCAAGAGGATTAGGTCATCCGGGTAAAGCAAATGACTAACTGCTCTCCTGCAACTCTCAGAGGAAAACTTCTGCTCTCTTCGAAGACAGTACAGACGTCTGAAATAAATTGGTTGAATAGGGCTGGGGCTAGAGTAAAACCCTGTTTCAGCCCTTTGGTAGTTGTGATGGGTTTCGAGAGATTGCCACTCCTTTCCAATCTAACTTGTAAATTGGTGTTTGAATGTAGGGCGATCAATGCCTCTCTAACATCCCAAGGGCAGTCCCATTCCTTTAACTTCCTCCAAAGCTTCTCTCTTTCAATGGTGTCAAACGCCTGTGCAAGATCGATTGAGGCTAAATAAACCCTACCCTTCTGCTTCTTCTTAATTGTTGCTTTTATCAAGTTAATTATAAAAAGGTTTAGTGAGGCTCCTATACTTTTAAGGAACCCGCCTGCCACTTATCAAACCTTTTCTTGTTCTGACTCCACTCGTTCAAAACACTTAAAATGAGGGCTCCGAAAATCTTGCCCATCACATCCAAGAGGGCGATAAGTCTATAATTCCAAGGATCAGACCTATCGCCCTTCTTAAATACTGCAACAATAACAGATGAACACCATGATTTCGGTATCTTCTTAGTTCTCTTTATTTCCTTAAACAGGTCGTACATCACTCCTGACCACTTTTCTGGATCTTCCTTTAATATACTGTTCGTGAGGCCGTTGGGCCACGCCGCCCAAGATTTACAGTCCAGGCCAATAAGGGACTCTATATCTGGTCTTTCAGTTGGAAAGAACCATACCTGACCCAATTTATTTTGTTCTTTCCTAACTTGTAGGTCTGACACAAACAGAGCACCAAAGTGCTTACAACAGGCCTCAACTGTTACCCGTTCGAACACAGAGAGGCTTGTGTAGCAGTCATACTATTAAGCACCCTCCAAATTTCAGCTGTGATTTTTGATGCAACTAATCACAACATCACTTCTGCATCTTGTTGATGCAACATCCACTTATATCCTCGTATCTCGTTCTTATACTGTTGTTTTAGCTTTTTCACAGAAAGTGTATCATGAGGATCATTTCTCAGTGAGTCTCTTACCTTTTCTTTAAGTTCTTTTTTTTAAGGGCAAGTGTTGCATTAAACAAGTGTTGTTTAACAAAACTGCTCCGAGGCATCAGGCCCTCAAATTTCTTGAATGCTTTTACATTTGAGCCTTGGGCCTCTCCTTTCTCCCGCCCTTTAACAATTTTGATTCTATTGTGGCTTGTTCCCACTTCTAGGTCTTCATGCCTTTTTCCGACCCTTAACCTTGCCCAAGTCTTTGTCAAAACTGATAAGATGCTGTGGTCGCTTGAGTTTGTCCGCTTTATCCGCATATCAGTCAAGGAAGCATGTAAATTCTCAGTGGCAAATATGTAATCAAGGGTTTTTTCCTCCTTCCCTCTCCTCCATGTAACTTTCGCCGGGATGTCACCTTTCACGGGACCATTTGCCATATAGATGTTTTTCTCGTCCAGTTCTGCTCTACATAAGAGCCCTCTCGCGACCTGCTGGGATGTTTCATTTGTGTTGTCAATTAATAGGTTTGCCTTATTGTCGAAACAGTGGACATTCAGGTCTCCACATAGTAAGATATCTAAATTTTATCATGTCTCCAGGGCTTCCTCAATTAGGTCAGTAACCATTCTGATGAACCCCTCAACAGCTGATGCAGCCACCTTCCAGTACAGGTTTAGAATTAGTAGATTCCTCTGTACTTTATCGTCAATCTGGTCAAAACAGACTAAGGTGGCTTGGATCAGTGGAGAAGGACACCTTTCCTCGATTACACAGAAAATAATGTTGTTGTTTAAGGCAAGTAACAAGCCCACCATTGGGCGGCCCCTAACACCCTTAATAGCTGGATTTATATAAACTGAAAACCCTTCTAATAGAGGCAACTCACGCAGCCATGTCTCTTGGAGACATATAATATCATGCTCCTCATATTTTAGATCTCCTGTTCCAAAGAGATGGCTGAAGCCTCGCGTATTGCAGGAAACCACTGAGATGTCAACAACCTGATTTCCTAAACACTCCTCTGCTCCAATTCTTGGTCACTATGCTGATGGAGTCCCCCTCACCGGGGCTCTTGCCAGCCATGACCAGGTTTCTTACTTGCTTCCAGGTAACGTGGGTTTTTTAGAATCTGTTTTTTTTTATTTTTTAGCATAAGTCGAGTATCCCACTGCAATCCTAAAATTCCATTTCTCATTCATAACTTCAGAAGACCATTGAACTACATCTCTCTGCGGTTCTTCATAAGCTGTATTCCTACTCGTGGATCTGCCTGTTTCAGATGTTCTGTACAGTCTTAGCTCCGATACGGCTCTGGCCTTTTCCTTCACCCTATCTCTGGTTTTGGATTCTGGGTCATACATAGACATTGAAAAACCCATGATCAAAAGTCTCATAGCCGCTTACAGCAGCATGTTTTTCTTTCAAGTGGTAGCTACATAGAATATGACTTTGTCCAACCTCTCCTCTTCGGGGAACTGGACTAAATGAACGTTGCGCGATTCAATACTTCGAAGGGCTGAAATGCAATGCATAAGGTGTAAAATCTTGGCTCTATTAAGAACCAAATCGTCTCTTATCATTAAGATTCTTTCCAGAGATAACCTATGTGTGTAATTATAACTTTCCTGTGAATGCTTCTCTATTTGCATTTTCCGGCCTTTAGGAGCTTTATGGCGAGACTATTGTTAAGCTCACTTGGTCTCTGTGGAGGCATTGGGGCACGAGTGCAGCACTCCCGGGGGTGAGGTCGCTCCAGTCCGACTTCACCATCTGCGCTTATGTGGTGACTGGTGGTAATAGGTGATGCTACTCTGGACTGCTCCTGCGTGGAGAATAGGGGGCGTGAGTATGCCAGCTTGGGCGCCTGATACCCTTCTAGACCTCTTCTCCCAAACCGTGGTACCCGTGGGATGCGCTGTCCCTGGAAAGCTCACCTGTTGATTCGTTTTGGCGAGCACTCTGTCCTGCTGTTTCTGGCAGGGGCGCTTGTATGATCTGGACCGAGTTCCTTCACTGGTCCCTTGCACGTGGTAGTCCAGTCCTGCTGCGACTAAGCCACTATACTTCAGGTAAGTGTTCCTGTTTGCCTTTGTCTTCCCTCGTCTGTTTTTGTTGTATTGTAAAGTTTGTTTTCTTGTATTGCTGTCCGTTCCACTTTTGATGTTTGCTCTTTTGCTTTTATTCCCTTGCAGGTGATGTTGCCGGCCCAGCAGAAGCTTCAGAGCTCGAGGCGGCAGCCGGAGGGAATGAGGAACGAAGCTGCAGCGTACCGTAGCTGGTAAGTTGTTAACTAGGGGGCGCGCAGGGTTCAAATGCAGTGCGGCATAAAGGATTACCGGCATCGCTTACCGCTACAGGCTATTCTGGCCAGCCTGACCGCTATTAGCGGCATCGTAAATTACGGTGCCTCTAATAGCGGCATGGGCGCGGGCACGTGGCCCACCATGCTGGCAATAGCGGCATGCCGTAAACTGGAGGAGATCACAAGTGAAGCGGACATGCAAATATCGGCTTCATGAAGGCGCTAAAAGTGGTTACCGGCATGCAGTAAATACCGGCATTTCAGACCAACTGTAAAATGCCATGTGCAGTGCTCCCAACAGCCACAGGTGCACACAATCAGCACAGGTGGAGGCAATGGAGTCTGGCCCACTACAAAAGGAGCACACCCACACACCACACCCCCTCCCACAGCAAGATGATTCCAATAGTAGTAGCGTTACTGGAGCTGGAGGACATGCTTGCATTGCCACAACAGCAGCAACAACAACTACAGCCGGCACCACAGAAGAGACACTTGAGGAGAAGGAGGGTGAGACTGGCCCAGCATGCCCCACCAGTGCAGCCACTGTTACCACACAGGCAGCCCCCAATCCCTCACATCAGAGCCAGTCCTTTCAACCTAACCCCTGAGCAGATCCACACCCTGTACCGTCTGGACCGGGACACCATCACCACCATTGTAGACCTGATACACGACGACATTGTCAGCCTCATTGAAATACGCACTGCCATCCCCCCTCTACTGAAGGTAGTGTCTGTGCTCCACTTCCTTGCCACGGGCACCTACCAGCACACAGTGGGGCACATGCATGGCATATCACAACCCTTATTTTCTCGGATTCTGAACCAAGTGCTCGATGCCCTCCTCAAGCACACACAGGACTACATATCCCTACAACGGACTCCCCATGCCAAATTGTGTAGGTGCCCTTGACTGCACCCACGTGGAGTTGGTGGTCTCGCATGCCATGGAGGTGGTGTACCGCAACCGCAAGCAATACCACTCCATCAATGTGCAGATGGTATGCAACGCCAGCAAGATCATCACACATTGTTGTGCCCAGTATCCCGGATCAACTCATAACTCTATGGTCCTGCGGAACTCCACGCTACCACGCTTCATGGAGCGACATGCTGGACGACGTGCCTGGCTTCTTGGTAAGTTGCATGACTGGCACATGGCATTGCAATGGGGGGAGAGATGCACACACCACCATGCTGTCAATGTTGATGTGACTGCACGATGTGCACATCACCGAACACTGTGCCCCAAAGCATCACAAACGGTACATGCACCCAAATCCCATAGGAATGAAGTAAGGTCGACACCTATCACTAAATGACTAACAGTAAACCAACCCACATCCCACAACACGTGCACCACTCATCAGCGGACCTCACCCTCCGTAACACCATCCAGCAACATGCAATGCATATGCACTATGTTGCTGTCTCCAGCAAATCACCACACAGGACAAGCATCCCGGAGAGTGCATTGAACTGAACCAACTAGGGAATCCACTGTCTGTCACAGGGCCGCCACACCCACAGGAGTGCTGCATGTCACCATGGGAATAATCAGCGCCAATTGCCTAATATTGCACAGACTACTGCCAACGCTCCTTCTAAGTAAATCTCACAGAACACAACACATCACAAATTTGACACAAACACAGCTGTATGCGTACACGATGCATGTGCAACAAGACGTCAGTGCACACCATGTATCATCTTGAAGATGCAACCCACACCATTAGTCCATGGCACAGGACACATTGAGCGACTGAAGATGGCGTAAATACATCCAGGGACATGTGCATGTGGCCAACGATAATCTGCAGGCATGTCTGACTAGTACAGCTGTCCATCATGAATCGACTAACATTTACCTTTTATTGTCTCTCATGCAGGTGATAGTGGTTATCCCTTGAAGCCATGGCTCCTCACCCCTGTCCGAAACCCACAGAATAGGCAAAAGGAGGACTACAATCGTTCCCATCCCCGTACCGTTGTGGTCATCGAGCAGACCTTTGGCCTGTTGAAGGCACGATTTCGCTGCCTCAGCCGGTCGGGTGGGGCACTCCTCTACAGGCATGAGAAAGTGGCCAAGATCATCATGGCATGTGTCATTCTGAACGATATGTGTATGCGCCGGAATGTGCCCCTGCCCCCTGACATTGAACTGCTACTACCTGGTGATGATGAAGGGGATGAAAAAGATGTGGCTGGACATCATTGCGGTGCCGATGCACAGGAGGGACGTGCTGTTCACCAGTCAGTGATTACACAATATTTCTGACACACATGGCAGCAGAGGGTGACATGATAGTTAGACAGAGGGCACTGGGTGTAGGGGTACATGTACACTATGCACTGTATATGAATAAATGACACATCCGCAATGATGAATGTCCACTCAGGTCTTGCTTTTCACACAACGGGTGTATTAAATATAACAATGATAACGAAAGTGCAAAAACCCTCCACCACCCTCACCCCCCTCTGGCTCCCCCCACAACTCCCCCACACACCCTCACCCCCTTCCACCTCCCCCCACAACTCCCCCACACATGTCCCATCAAGTCTCCAATGCCTACATGAGGCTGCCCTGACTATCAATTGGCACTCCCTGGTCCAGGTGGCAGCATGTCTTGCCGGCGCAGGGTACGTGCTGACCTGTGGAGCGGGCTCGTCTGTGTCGAACTAGATGATGACGGTGTGGCCACCTGCTGGGATTGGGTAGCCGGATGCCCTACCTTCTCCATGGCATCCGCTATGCGGCCTAAGACCTGGCAGAGGGCCGAGACCTGGTGTTATCTGCAAAGGTTTTGGCCATGGAGGTGGTGTTCTTCGTGATGGACCTGCCTAGAGAGGCAAAGTTCACATGCCACTCCTGTCTGGTCAGTGTATTGTCTGCAACAAACTGCCACACAAGGGCAGTCAGCTGTTCTGACCACTGCGGCCCTGCGGGTGCACCTGTGGAGGTTGATGGTCCCTGGCTGTCCTGCTCAGCCTGCTCAGCCTCTATACCTGTCAAAATGGGACTGAAGTGCCCTTCCATTTGCTCCTGACCGGACTACTCTTAGGTGGTGGCGTGGTCAGTTTCGAGGGATGATATTTGGGGGGATGCCGGTGGACTGGGCGTATGGATCACTTCTGATGAATCGTCCTCAACGGGCACCCATATGTCATCCTGTGGGTCCTGAACAGCCAGGAGGGCTGTGGCTGCCACCTCCCCAGCCAAACTGGACTCCTCAGAATGTGGTGCCTCACCTGATCCCTCCAATGGGTGGTGGTGCTTCGGCCTCTACGGCCCTTGTCAGCACCGGTGTAGTGGCAACCTGGGGTGTCTTGCCTGTTGGTGCACGGCGGCCCCTGGGTTGTCCCCTGGAGGTCGAAGGGCGGTTGGCGTCGTCCCGGGACCTCTTCCGGGGTGTGGTCTATGCGGGGGTTGCATCCTGCCCATCGCTGTCATGGTCCGAGTCTATGGGGGTTGAAGAGAGGGACGGCATGAGTGATGTTTTGATAGGCATCATACATACATTTGGACAATTGATCATCCACACAATTGGGGGTAATAGGAATTTGTGTTTGGATGAGTATGTTGTTTAATACATGGGTGGGTTATGCAGGCATACGTCGGCATCACTCATGTTGGCCAAAAGCTATGCTATCTGACATGCATATTATTTGGGGCCTGCACGCTGTGTGACTCATGGCATTTAGATCTTTGTGTGGTATGTGTCAGGTACGGCATTGCCTTGAAGCAGGCATCTGCATGTGTCTTTCATGCGTCCGCCTACTTTGCTGGGAGTGTGTGTGGGTTGGACCATGGCTTGACTCTTTGGGCTGACATATTGGTTGACTTTCATCAGACTCTGCATTACAATGTTTTCTTAGGACACTCACCTCGATCGCCCAATGTTGTGGCGCCACACTCCATCTCGCCAACACCTTCTATCCCCTCCATTCCGATCATACTGGTGCAGATGTCCTCCCATGGGGTCAGCTTGATTGGTGAGCTGGGACCTCCTCCTGTTCCCATTGCCTGGCTCCTGTTCACTGAGAGTATATTTCTAACTCTGTGTCACAGGTCGTCCCAGCGCTTACGGCAGTCTTTGATGGTGCGTGGGGTGTTCCCAACAGCACTGACTTTTTGAGCAACAAGTGCCCAGATCTCCTTTTTTTTAAAGACATGCCTCCCTCTTCATGTTGTTGGAAAAGACTATCCCAGCATGCTCCTTCAGTGTCCCGACCAGCATCTCCAGCTCATATTCATTAAATCTCTCCTTGCGCTGGCGGCCAGCTCCCTTCTTTAGGGCCTTGGGCATAGTGGTGTGATAGGAGAATGTTTTCAGAACAACAGCAGAGTCCAACGGGTCCTGTGTACTGAGGATGGCAATGGATTGTGTTTTTAAAGATGGCCGCCGTGCTCCTTCCCGTTCCTGTGCGATGCCGCTCCTTCAGGTTCTGCTTATTAGCGGTGACCGTTATTAGCGGTGACCGCTAATAACGGTCACTGCTAATGCCGCATTGTACCTTGCCGGTAGTGCTATCTGCACTATGCATTATGCCGCTAAGGGCATTTTTCATGACCTTACCGGCATGGCGCAAAGCTCGTGCCCGCGAAGTCGTAATAGTCGACTATTAGCAGACTAATGACTGTCCGGACACGCTATTTATGCCATGCCGGTAAGGACCATTACCTACTTCCAGACTCGGAATGACCCCCCTTGTCTTTCTTCTTCTTCACAGAGTCCGAGTTCGTGGATGCAGAGTGCAGTGCTGTGGCGTCGGGATCAAGATCACTGGATGTCAGGAGATGAGTCTGCAGATGAAGCGATGAAGCACCGGTTTCCTGGAGGTGAGTATGCAGGAGAGCACCTGGTTTCAAAGGTAAGTAAACTGGTCTAAGCAGCGGTGAGCGTCACGTTGCACGCGAGCACACAGTAACGCAAATCACTGGCCTTAAGGATGGAGCAGCTTATATAGCTGAGCTTCTGAAGCCACGCCCACCAGGTTCAGCCTGCCTGCCACACCTGATGAATCAGCACATGAAGACCAGGCCTAGGGAGCCACACCCGATGAATCAGCACATGAGGATGTTCTCTGGAATAAAGGCTTTCAGTTCCTGGAAAGTTCTTGTAAAATAAAAGCACCCCTGCACTGAAATAAAGTGTTCCTGCTCACATCTCTATATGAGCCTGGCGCCAAAGGTGCCAGGACTGAATCCGGCCAGGGCCCCCTGTGTTTATGGGTCCGAAAGGGACATAAGTGAGTCAAGTGACCCATTGCCCCATCACTAGATGGTGTGGTTTCTGTGTTCTGGGGCCTGTGGCCATGATAACTATTCTTCCTCATAAAGGGGCTTGTACCCCTATTATCTGGCTTTTCTGTCAAGTGAATAGCCATTTGCAATTTAGTAGGATCACAGGGACTTATCGGAGGTAATATTGCATCTTGCAATATTACCCCCGATTATTTCAGTTGCTTTTTTTCCTTACTCAACTTTTCCTTTAGCAACACTCTTTGTGAGTGGGGGAAGTGAGATTGTCGCCCTTCCTCTCCCAATTTAGTAAAGATCTCATTTTTTATATTTTTGGAAGGGCTATGTGCTGTGTCTATTTCAACCTCTTACATCTGTTGATCTTTCCTTTTACTCTGGCTCACTCCATTGGACACCATAGAGCTACTCTCTAACCGGAGTGACTTCCCTTTCCAACTCTACAGAGTTATGGGTCACTGGAGTTAAACCCTTCACACAGTCACGTTCCGAGCCTGCCAGCTGGCTCCTAAGTCCGACTTTCTTTTGTCTTAGAAGGGCCCCATCCCCGTCCTGGACTATATCAATTACAGCATTAGTTAGTCTCGACTCGTAGTCTTCAGTTTGAGTTGTATTTTGGACTTTTGATCGCTCCAAGCCGGCTCTCCTTTTATTCTTTTCTTGAATAATTGGATCTATTATGCTGTGCAGGAACTCTGTTATCTGTTCCATGTTCTTCTCTAAATTAGTTTGTATTGCAGTAACAAAGCCTTCCAGAAACACCATCTTTAAATGGAGCATGGCGAGTGTTGTCGATTGATCCCTTATCTGATTGTTAAGGGAGTCATGTAGTTTCATGCAAGAGCTTCAATTTGGGGCGCGTCCATGACCCCTAAGAGGTCATCGTCAGTAGGTGATTTGTCTGTATCCAATTGGATTTCCTCCCTTGTCGATTTATTTAAGGGTCTACAATTTTGTAACTCGCAGGGCTTTTTTGTTTTTAATAAGTTTTCACCTCTGAATCCTGCGGCACCACTGCTCTCCATGTTGAGCCCCATTGGCAGATATTTATCAAGCTCTAAGTGGTTCTCAAGAATATTTTTGTTGCAGCTTAACAATTGCAGTAAAACGTGCAATTTCTTTTGTAGCTTGTCTATTTCCAGGGCCGTTTGAGCGGTTTTATTGACATCCTTCCAAAAGAAAAATCTCTGCTTCGAAATTAACATTTCTGAAGTTAGAGACTGGGGTTTCCACAGGGTCTTTAATGAAGGGTGCAGCAGCTTTTTATTAGATGGCCGCGAGGGGATATGCCCAAATCTATAGACTGCAGGGGGTGACTTCAGGATTATTGCCTTTGGTGTCTCTTTAACGTGCCCTGCTAATGCCACCTTGCCCCTTCTTACCCCTTCAGATACAGGTGTAGCTGTGTGGTCTTCATGCATCAATTCATTTGTTTTTAAAGGAACATCAGAGTTTGTAGCAGACTGTAGTATAGTATCCATCAAGCAGATTTGTTCCGCTTCTGGTTCCTTGGACATTTGCAGTGTATTTTCATAAGATGCCGTTGTTGAGGCAATTTCCACTCTTATGACTAGGGGGCAGTTGGCGGAGGCTGTAGCTTCTATACTTGGGGCCTTCTCACTGCCCTCTGACGGCAGCTCTCTTAGTCCTGCGGCATCTCCTGCAGCTTTACCTACCAATGACATTAATAAACAATTATCCGTCCCTTCCTCCAAGTCATGGGTTTCATTAAATACATCTCCCGGCGGGCAGTGGCCGATGTGCTGAGTATCTACTGGACTTTCTGCTCCCGGCATGCTTTTTCGGGAGTGGCACTTCCACAAGGACCTTCCACTTAACCCGAAGTTACATCTCTTAGCTTCCCCAGCAAGGATGTGTAACCAAGCTCACGAGTAGCAGGCGCGGTCACGTATCAGTGCAGAAGCACCTCAGGGAGCCCTCTGTCTTCAATTGTTCCTATCCAAGCTAGTTTGTCCACATGAAATTGTGTATGTATACAATTGGTCCCTCCTCAGAGCAAAAGAAATCGAATGTCAACTTCCCTTTGGCTAGGAAGTACTGCAGCGAGCTTGTTAATAATATCACCTCCTTTAGCCATCACAGGGATCAAAGGGTATAACCCCTGCAGTCTCCCTGCGGCTCTCTGCACGTAACTACTCCAGAGATAAAGCCACGCTGCCACTGATCTCTAAATAGTTTGTAGTGATTAATAGTAACTACTGTGGCACAGAGGAAACAGTCAACTCCTGTTTAGTCTCCACACCTTATTGTTTAATACTCACAGTTTTCAATCTTCTGGCGAGTCCCAAAGCCAGGGATAAGGACTTTGGCAGCAGTTGGCGAGGGCACTCCACACTCCACACACACCGCAAACTGCCAACTGTGTCACTTGGCTACCACTTCGCAGTGTGGAAGTGATTTTGTATCCAAACAGGGGGTGGAACTCTCCTGCCTGCACAGCATCCCCATAGGAAAGAAGGAAAACACAGTTTACGACTTCACAGCAGTAAATCCAATGCCAATGCCTTAGCTGAAGCACTGTTAGTAGCATGTTGGGATAAACACATACATTATCAAGGGAAGTCAGCAAAGAGAATGAGCCACTGCTAACTGCGTAACTTGGCTACCACTTTGCGGCCGCTTCGCAGTGCAGAAGTGATTTTGAATCCAAACAGGGGAGTGGAGCTCTTCCGTCCGCACAGCATTGCCAGAGGAAAGAAAGAAAACGCAGCTTACGGCTTCACAGCAGTAAGTCCAATGCCAACGCCTTAACTAAAGCACTGTTATAAGCACGTTGAGATAAACACATACGTTATCAAGGGAAGTCAGCAAAGAGAATGAGCCACTGCCAACTGCGTCACTTGGCTACCACTTTGCAGTCGATTTGCGGTACGGAAGTGATTTTGTATCCAAACATGGGGCTGGAGCTCTTCTGCCCACACAGCGTCCCCAGAGGAAAGAAGGAAAACACAGCTTACAGCTTCACGGCAATAAATCCAATGTCAGCACCTTAGCTGAAGCACTGTTAGCAGCATGTTGGGATAAACACATAGGTTATCAAAGGAAGTCAGCAAAGAGAATGAGCCACGGTCAATTGCATCACATGGGTACCACTTTGCGACTGCTTTGCGGTGCAGAAGTGATTCTGTATCCAAACAGGGGGGTGGAGCTCTTCCACCTACACAGCGTCCCCAGAGGAAAGAAGGACAACACAGGTTACGGCTTCACAGCAGTAAATCCAACACCAACGCCTTAGCTGAAGCACTGTTAGCAGCACGTTGGGATAAACACACACGTTATCAAGTGAAGTCATCAAAGAGAATGAGCCACTGCCAACTGCGTCACTTGGCTACCACTTTGCCATGGAATTACAGAACTGAAAGATTCACCTTGTCTTGGAGACCATTGATTGGGTCTTCCAGCAACCCAGAAGCCTAGAAGCAGCTGGAATCCTGTTTTGTTGCCTAAAGATACCATTAAGCCAGATCACTGGTGCTCACCACCCTTGAAGCCGCCATAGAACCCGCTGCTTTTGGCTAACTAGGAAAACTTTGATCTGCTTGCTGAACTTCAAGCCATCTAGACGATGGCTTGACCCATTGAAGTGGACTGACGCGTCTCTGCATGGGAGCAACTGACTCAAGAGCCAGCTTGACTGCGGGAAGCCATAGAACTCGCCCATTTCACAAGCCGACTTGACTCAGCAGAGCCATCGTCTCCACCTCAAACCATTGGAAGCCATTGTCTCGCTGTCTCAAACACCAATGCTACCCAAGGCAAGTTTGCACCTTTGAACCAAATCTACATAGACTGCCAGTGGGTTTGCATCGACTCAAATGTCTGGTCACTGTTTAGACTGAAGTGAAAGCTCCTAGGAAACCTGGCTGAAAGCTATTGAGGACCAAAGACAAGTTGTAAAGGAAATATGAAGAGGTTCTGTCCACCTGGGCCACGTTTCGTTTTGAGGCCATGGTGACTTTTAAGCACCTCCCCTTCTCTATCAATTACTTCAAACAGCATATCCTTGAACATTGACATTGTTGCCAACTCTCTTCCTCAGCACACCTGCTATGAACTCAGAGTGCCCTTTCAAAAAACATTTCTGCATTTTCTGTGTTTCATTTAAGGGGTGGGATTGCAGCCTTTTAGTTAGTTTTTTGCATTGATCATTTTATTAAAATATCTATATTTTTTACAGAATCTTGATTGAACATTCTTTTATTTTGGAACCATTGTATTAACGCTGTTTGGGTTGCTCCTGCTATCACTTCACACCCCTCATGAAGATATAGCCTGCACTAACAAAAGAGGGGAAGAAGGAATATCTTTCTGACTGTGTGTTTCACCTTTATGATTTGGATCACTTCTAGTTTTGTGGTAGTGTGGGGCTGAGTAGGCAGCTTAACCACTACTCATTTATGTACTCCTTCATGGCAGTAGTAAATTCAGCACAGGGGCATTACCATCAGTGGTGTGCACAGAGCTCCATTATGCATTGGCAGCTTCTGCGATCAGCACTGGGCTTTGCATACAAAAGGGCCTTGCATTCTTTGTTTGCCACAAGAACTGCAACAAGGATGATACGTTTGATAGGTTATGATACAAGTGTGTAATGGATACAGATACCTTTTAGTTGTAGTATGTCCTTTATACAGATGGATAGATGCAGGTCCATGTACGCACCCAGACTCTACCTGAGCAGCCAAGTTCTTGGTGCGTCAAGTGTTTCCTAGATGGGGATTATGTGAAGTAATGAGATCAGATAATGGACCTCACTTTGTTAATACAGTTTTCGAGCACATCAATTCGTTACTGGGAATAAAACATTTGTTTTCTTCGGTTTATCATCCACAAGGAAATGGTATCTGTGAAAAGCTCAATGGCCTGTTAAAAGAAAGAATAGCTAAGTTGAAGCTTACTTAGAAAAAAGGGTGGTTGCACTGCCTACCACTGGCATTGTATGCATTGAGGAACCAACCAGGTTCTGACCACCATTTTATGCCGCACAAGATTGTGACAGCCAGGAGAATGAGAACGCCTTCAATGCCTACATCTTGAGTTAAAACCGATGCTCAGCCAACATCAGAAGTGTTATGACTTTAATTGCAAAATGACTTGAACTGTTTAATGTCTAGTTTTTCTGTGATTTAAGGACAGTTCCAGAGACAAGGGTGTAAAGCAGTACAGAAAACAGAAGGAGATGCTTCAACAATCCAAACTCCCGAAATTTCTACGTCCAAGAATTTACCCAGGAGACAAGATCCTGATTCATAATCACACAAGGAACAAGTGGAACGAGCCCCGCTTTCACAGTCCTTTCATTGTCGAGAACGTCATGCCATCTGCTGTCAAAGTGCAGGGTAGGCGAGCTTGGATCTTCCTGGGCGAAACTAAGGTCTATGCCAGAGAGATGCCTCTGCATCACCAAGAAGCTACAAACATCAGGGAAGAACCACAGCACATGCAGGCGAGATCTATGATGAGGAAGAAGGACACATAACCCAACAAGTGGAAGGTTTGAAGAACTTTTAGTTGGACTGTGGCTTAATTTGGACACTCCCTTTTTCAGCTATGAATAAAAGGGTAAAAGGACACATTTGAACACTAGTTGCAGACTAAAAGAAGATCTGCATTTGTGAAAGCCACAGTAGGTTATTGACTTTGGACTGAGGCATGCTTAAAGCATTGATAACAAGAAAAGTGAAAAAGGTTTATTAGTTTTGGACTGAGACACACTTAAGCCTTGATAAGAAACAGGATATGCCAAACTCTGATTGTGGACACAGCAATTGGAAAAGGATACAGTATCCTGATTCCTTCCACACAGCTCTTGTTCAGAGTTACCCATGGTGTTACCCAGTGATGACCTTTCTAGGCATATACTTACGTAGTTTGAGTTGGTATTACGTTCGTATCTGTCACTGGTGGGGAGAACTTGCCGCATTCCAGATTGCGTAATTCATTTTGGAACTTACACACGCTCACTTACATTTCGATTATACAAAGGCTTTATACCTCAATGTATGTCAGCTATGATATCATCCTACGTGGCAAACAGTAATACCTTTCGAAAGGAGAGATTGGTTAAGGGAACATATATACTTATATATTTTTTACGTGTTAATAATATAATGCGCTGTTCCTTATCAGGTAGGTATGCCTCGAACTACCTCTTACTACGTATAATACAGATTAATAGCAGAATAACAGCAACTGATTGGTCCTTGCAACAATGTATAGCACACTGCTCCATAGACCCTCATGATTGGTTGGCATTCTCTCCCAACCTTGAACATATGGCTCGTTAGCAGCATGTGAGCAAAACGAAACCCAGGTGTGGGAAACAACGTCAGACCACTGCCCACTTTGGTTAATTAGCCTACCATCTCTCATCAATTAGGCCCCAAGCCAAAGTTTCTTCTCTGTAGTTGACCTTGCTGGGTGTTCTCTTCCTTGGGAGTGTATATACATCGCCATCTTCAATAGAAGCTTAATGAATAGGCCTTATTTTCGTGTCTTGCACCATGTATGAGGAGACCATGATTTTGTCAATTTCGACCTTTTATTTCATGCTATTTAATTCAATTAAGCTTGGTGCTATTACTCCTCTTGGCCTCTGGAGACTTGGTTGCTCAGTCTTGCATATGCTTTCTGCATTTTTAATTGTCCAGTACTTGGCTCTTGCAATTGTTTTCTCCTCCACTTAATCTAAGAGAAATATGTCCTGCGTATGTAGTTTATCATCTTGGACTGCACTTGTCAGGGGGAAATTCTGCCGGGGTCGGCCGGACCGTCCGCAGACCTCCGGGCAGGGAGGTCCCAACTCCTCCCGTATATCCCAAAAGAGATAGAGTATGAGACACACGCAAGAAGCAAGGTGACTCTGCTGTTTATTAGACAAAACGGCAGGGATGGGTCAAGGAGCGTACGCGTCCGTCCTGACACACACACAATCGTGGGGCTCGCAGGCCCTTTTTACCTTAGTATGACGCGCTACTTGCGTCACTTGGAAAGTTTAGCAAAAAACCTATCTCCACTCTGGATTGGTTACTCGAGTGGTAGGGATAGTATAGCGCACATATAGAGAACGGTGTTAGTGGCTGAGGGTTAGTCAGGTGGTATACCTGGGCTGTCCCTTCAATTTGATACATGAAAATTGTTACATGAAGACCTCTGAGGATTAGTCAATGTGAATGGCGTCAGTGATAAGAACCCCATGTTCTAATTGGTCCGCTCGCGAGCCTCCCAGTCTGGGACTATCGCTGTTCCCAGCTCGCGGTGCACCTGTCATTTGCAACAATGTTTTAATATGGGTAGGTGTAAACAATGTGAGGATTTATTCATATGTTGGGAGGTCGAATACTCCCACTGCTGCAGATGTCCAATTAGTCTTTTAATTGTATCTGCCTGTGTCTTGAAACGTGGGATTCAGGCGTCTCCTTCCTCCTGGGCTTGGCATCTTGTCAGGTTTGACTTTGTCACGTGAGGTGGGACCGTGTTTGAGGCAAAATTCAACACAATTAATATTGTTTTTCCTACTGTGTGCCTGGTTTATCTTGCAGGTGCGACCTTGGCGTTGGCTTGCAGTGTGCGAGATTGCAACATCGTGCCATTGGCGGTGTGCTTTCGCCGGGCTCATTTTGCAGGGTCAGCAACCCAGTTCTTGCTCATTCAATGTTCATGGAAGCTTTTGCCTGCGGCCTATTTGGGCCTGGTGCATAGGTGGAACCGTTTGATGCAGGGCTCTTTAGGTTACGGTATCATATTGCTTTATCCTCAGTATCGTGTCCCCGTTATATTCTTCATTATGGTACATGGCTCTTAGAAGAAGCGTGAGCAAGCCTTTTTTATATAAGTTCATGATGCGTCTTGCGTTTCTGCATTTTGAGAGCCTATGTGGAAAATAATAAAGATGTACGTCCGTGAGTATGTCTGTCGCCTACGTCATAGCACTGAGTATATTCTTCGTGTAGATTGGTGCGGGAGGTTCCGGTGTGTATATTTGCACAGGTGTGCTGACCGTTGGCTAGGTCGTCATGGCATCTCTAACGACGTGTAGGTTTAGTCGAGTTGGTCCGTGCCGCAGGTGTCGGCATGGACAGGGCGGGCTGCTGGGCAGGTAGATGGGCACATCCGTATGTTCCTGTACCAGGGTATTTGGTCGTCCGGTAGATAGGCAAACTCCTCTCGTGGCGGGTGTCTGGGCCGTGATCCTCTAGGCCAAGCGTGAGAGGGGAAGGGCGGGAGCCTGTTCTTCCATTCTCCCACTTCAGTCCCCCCTCTGGTCGACTTGTCGACCACAAACATATCCTTTTCTTTATCTCCTCTTACTCTCCATATTTTAGTTATTCCTCCCAAATGTCCATAGTGGTTAACATGGTCCTCAAATGACCAATACATATATTCACATGTTCCTCCAGGAGTGCAGTATACCCATTTCCCTATGTAGCTCCTTGGGTTTCTTGGGTTTTCGAGCTTCACAGATGGTGGGTCCAGGTGGTTGGTGATGATCTGGTTGCGCAACTTCTCTCTCTCCTTTATTATTGTGCTTGTGTGTTGGCCGTCATCTGTTGGCATCAAGAGGTGTATACCAACCATTTCGATCATCTCGTCTGTGGTGCGTGCCTTCCGGGCCTTCCAAAATCTTATTATGATCAGTGCAGCTCCAGCCAAAATAGTGCATCCAACTATAATCTTCAGTACATCTGACAGCCAAGATGGCATCCATGACCATAATATTGAAAACCAGCTCTCATCCTTTTTCACACCTTTACTTTCATCCATCATTTTTGAGTGCATCTGGGCCAATTGTGACACAGCTTCCGTGAGGGTACCATTGTCAGCATCGTTAGCAGGATTGAATGTGCAGCATGATTGTCCTATCTTTGCGCAAACTCCTCCTTCCATTGCTGTGAGGAGGTCCAGTACATATCTGTTCTGTAGTGCAACCATTCTTACTGCTCGCAATTCCTCTTTTATTGCGTTGAATCCATTTACTGTACAGTTAATTGTCATCATTAGTTCCCACCTAGTTATCTGGAGCCATTTCGCGTTTGCGTAGGCCTGCAGTCCAGGATGTATTATTGAGGAGAAGAACATGGCTGCTCTGCTGAATAGTCTGTGTTCCGGCGGAATTGAGGTGAGTGCTGTTTCCGACCTTCCCCACAGGTAATTTCCTGTCAGGGGTTCTCCTTGTCTTTTCCTTCTGTTGAGGACAGTGTTGTTGCCGTTGCGTCTGTTCTCTGGCCCTTTCCGAGGCTGTGCAGATCTCTTCTTCCTTTTGTTTCCTTCATCCATCTTGGGGAATTTCGCCATATTCACATGCTTCTGGGGTACCACTAGTGATGGTACATTAACGTGTACTATAGTGCATACACCATTCCACAAAGGGGGCAGTGTGTGATACGCCTTGTCTCCGCAGGCCCAGTAATGGTCCATTACTACTGCGGTTCCTGCTCCCCCCTCAGGTAACTCCATCACGCTTTCACAGTTGGTGTTGTATCCTACATCCACCTCTCCTTTATGTTGGTAGCATACCTAAGGCGCAGTTAGCGGCAATATTGTTATTGGGTCTTCATCCTTCTCCATCCACGTAAGCATGGGTACGTACTTGATCCAAGTCATCCAACATCTATGGTTATGTCCATCAATAGTTGAAATATTTTCTCTTGTTACCATGTTGCTGCCAACCACTCCTATGTGCCATTTGTTGTCCATGTACACCTTCCCTGTTATTATCATCAGTGGTCTTTCCCAATATCCGTTTTTACCAGGGACTTCAGCGGCGTACCAATCACATGGTAGGTACTGCAGTGTTACCTTCTTTGTTTCTCCTTTTTCAGGACCACTTGTTATGTATCTGAATCCTTCAGCATGTAGACTGCTCTTGTGGTAACTCAAATAAGTCTTAAGGAAGTTGTTTTCATATGGATATGTATCTCGTGTTTTCCACACCAGATGCACCACTGTCCCTTGAAATCTTCCTTTCATCTGGAACAGTGCCAGGTATATTATACATCGTGCAATTTTCCCATCTATCTCCATAGCAACAAATGTTCGAGAAGCGCTCATGGCGTATGGGATCAATGAGCAAACGTAGCAGCTGTCTTCTGTTGTCTGCTTGCCTATTTTGGTCATGTGTTGGTACCACATGTTCTTAGAGACGTGTGCTGAATCTTGTACATAGTTGTCAATGCCTTTATTATCTGAGTATGTGCTGCGTTTAACTCTATTTTCCTGGTGTGGGGTTTTACTAGTACCACCTGACGTAACACCTGTTGCAGCTGGGGGTGGGGGTATATTAGGTTTGGGTACAGCAATAATATCAATAGCATAGCTGTACTGCCATACAGAGGCAGCCAAGAACCCGGTGATCATTAAAATCCCTATCAATTTTATTACAAATGCTAATTTCACCAGCATTTTGCTCTTACCTTGCTGCAGTCCGGCAGCTTATTCTTGCGACGTTACAGTTGCCCGCCTGAAAATTCTTAATATGCTCGTTATTAAGGTTAGTTATTGTTATTAAGCTCTCCCTATCAAGTAGTCATTCAGTGCCCAGGCGAAGAGCTGTTCCCACGCCAATCTAAGCGATCTATCTCTTAGGGCAGGCAAGTATGGTTGGAGGTGGGGCATTGAATGTTCTATGGCCAAGAGGAATGCTGTGTAGTAGACACGTACCCTCCTTCCTTTCAAGTACGTTGGCCGTTTTATTTCATATACAAATTGGTGTGACAATTCTTCCAGGTAATTATCGTCTGAGGGTACCATCTACTCCTGGGCAGTGAATTAGTTAGTTATCTACTTTCTTAACAGTACAATAATACGCTTTACCTGCATGTGCGAGAGAAAAGAAAGAGAACATTCAGGTGTTTACATGTGTATGTGCAAAAACAATGTCCTTCAGTTCAGTTATTACTACAGTGGGTAGGGGGTCAATGGGCAGAGGGTTTGGGGCTCAGCTGGCAGCAGTCTCTTTACCCTTTGATCGTGTAACCATGGGGTGGGCGGAATGGGGATCACCCCTTTCTTTCCTAATAGTTGTCTCTGGGGAATCTGGGGGGTGGCAGGGTATGGGGACACTTAGGCTGTTAGTTGTGGGAGAAGTCTCTTCCTCCGTTGGTGACGCTGTTGTTGTTCTTCCTGTGGCCCTGTCGGTGGCGCTGGGGCGGGTCTGGAGTTTGTAGATCTTTACGTCGTGTAGGTGGTTCCAAGCACGTTTGTCCTGTAACTTTACTGCTCTCGTTGATACCTCCTCTACCAGGTGGGGGCCAGTGAATCGTGGACTGTTCCACTTTCTGTTGAAATTGCGAAGTAGTACGTGGTCACCTTTAGCAACTTTGCACAGTCTTTCCTTTTCCAATTCTTTATCCACGTCTTCTTGTTGGTCGCTGTTAGACCCGCCCCGCGTGCGCTCGAGCTGTTGAGACACAAACACTACACTAGTAATCAAAGAAGACACATATTGGTACATTTCATCACCAAGAACACTCGCAGTACTTTCGTGGTCAGTAAATGCTCTTGATGTTGGCGTTAGGGGAAGGCGCATTTGTCGTCCGGTAACCACCTCGTGAGGGGTGAGGTGGTGGTCGGACCCTGGTCTATTCCTTAACTCAAATAGGGCTAATGGAAGGCAATATAACCAACTCTTCTTTGTTGTTTGCTGTATCTTTGCAATTGCCTCCTTTAATAGGCCGTTCAGGCGTTCACATATACCGTTGGCCTGTGGGTGGTATGCACATGCAAATTTATGCTTGATGTTCAGCAAGGATGTAATGAGCTGGAACATTTCGTTTGCGAAATGTGGGCCATTGTCTGACCTTAATACCTCACACACTCCCCACCTAGGGAAGACCTCCCTCACTAGGAATTTAGCTGCTCTAAATGCATCTGGGTGTGAACAGGGCCCTGCTTCAATCCACCTCGAGAATGGGCATACTACTACAATCATATACCTATTTCCTTGACATACGTTGATCATATCAACATAGTCAATATGGAGATGTCGGAACGGTCCCTCTGGCCGGGGTATAGTACCTCTTATCGGGGGCGTGGCCTGGAGCTCATGGCGAGTGGAAGCTGAGTCGCCGTGCTCCGGCCGAGGCGCCGTTTCCAGATCCTTTTGCCTACTTAAAATCGCACCTGAGATAGAAAGAATCGGTTCCGAGGGGAGGGGAACCGACCCCGGATACGCTGCAGAGGTCTTCCCCTGGATCCGGGCCCCCGAGCCCACGGATTCGTCCCGATAACGGTCCCCCCCCTTGGCGGGACCCAAGATGGCGGCCATCTTACGAAACTAATGTCGCAGGAGAACGCCGGCCGCTCTTGCAGCCAAACCGACCTATCAACTTCTGCTGCGACTGCATCGGGGGTGAGGAGCCTCTACCTCTATCCGGCCCTGCTGAGTTGAACCAACCAGAGCCCCCGGCCGGGGAAACCAAACCGGGGCTCAGACCCACACCACCGAGCACGGCCCCGGCCGTCGACAACAGACGACGGTGGCGGTGGGGAGAGCGCCGGGCATGAGCGCGAACGACCTGATAAATATCCCACTGTACACCCTCTTGAAAACTTGAGCCTGGACCACCCTGCTTCCGACAAATAACCCCGGCGCCTGTCTCCACACGATTGAGTGGCGCCAATATGGCGTCCAGGAACAAGACAAAGGCAAGCACCATGGACACCTACGTGTCCGCTAAAGCGAAGACTCCTCCGCAGCCAAGCGCTTCCACTCCTGAACCCCCCCGAGCGCAACCAACAGGTTCCCCGGAAAACCAAGCACAAGTACTGGAGGCGATTGAATCATTGCGTGCGTTCATAGACATGAGAATTGGGGAGTTCAAATCTGAGCTGCAGCTTGTGCGCCAGGACGCCCGCAACTTGACGGAAAGGGTGACCTCCGCCGAATCCACCATTAAAGAGACGTCGGGAGACACAACGGAGCTGAAGGCCAAGGTGACGGACCTAGAACGGAAGGTACTCACACTTGAAGCCAGGGCCGAAGAGGCCGAGGGCCGAGCCAGACGCGCCAACATCCGAATACTGGGGGTGCCGGAGGGAAGCGAGGGCCCGAATCCGACGGCCTATGTGGAATCCCTGATACAACAGGAGGTGGGCGCAGGAAAGCTGACGCAGGGATTCTCGATTGAAAGGGCGCACAGATCGCTGCAGAAGAAACCCCCGCCGGGCTCGCGCCCCCGCCCTATAATTGCCAAAGTTCTGAACTTCCGAGATAGGGAGATTATCCTCCGACACTCCAGAGAGGAGGGCCCTATCGAACGCAACGACTCTAAGATCACGATCTACCCTGATTACACCCCGAAAGTTCAACGGGAGAGGAACTCATTCGTGCCGATCAAGGCTCGGCTCAGACAACTAGACCTAAAATATATGTTGCTCTACCCCTCCAGACTAAAAGTGATCCACAAGGGCAGGGCGATCTTCTTGGAATCCCCGGCAGCGGCGACCATGTGGCTAGAGGACAACAATCTAGCAGCGGACAATGACTCTCAACTTTCCGCGAATTGATGACCCCCTCGCCCGATGCGAACATGTCATGCCTCATATACTCAACTCGGACGTTAGGCACACGATCTAAGAAGAAGGTAACATCACCCAATAGTTCGCAAAGATGAAACGGCCCTCGCTCGGCCCCCGCCAGGCACAGGGCCCCACCCCCCACGAACAGAATAGGTCAGGCCAGTTGCCTGCCCGACCTTCCTCGTGCCCGATACCCGGATGGGTCCAGACGGTACGAGAGCGCCTGAGCACCCGCAAGACTCTGTCGTTGCTGGGCGCACCAGTTTTAGTTTTGTTATTTGTTTTTGTTCACACCACAGCCCTCAGACTACTAATGAAGCAGAAAAATGGGACCGGAGGCTCTTGGGGGCGGCGGACGGGACGTCGCCAGACCCTGAGGGGGATAATGCACCGCCCGGAGGCGGGGGAGGCGTGGAAGACGAGGCTGAAACAATAACTCCATGGCGTCCCAAATCAAGGTGATGACGTGGAATGTGAGGGGCATGGGCACGTACATGAGAAGGAATCGGATCCACTCCTATCTGCGTAGGAAAAAGATATCAATAGCAATGCTCCAAGAAACCCACCTCACGGACGAAGCAACGGCCAAACTCTCCGATAAGTGGGGAGGTACTGGGAAAGGGGCGCCTTATTCCAAATTCGCCAGAGGAGTGTTCACGTGGGTGAGCCCAACTGTCCCCTTCCACCTGTTGGGCCACAAAGCCGATAAGGAGGGCAGATATCTAATATTATGGGGCACCATCGATTCCATACCGGTGTGCCTGGTGAACTCATATTTCCCGCAACAAGGAATACCCTCACACCTCGCAATGCTCACTGCCAAAATCATTCCCAGGAGAGAGAGCGCTTTCATATGGGGCGGCGACTTCAATTCCGTCAGGAACGGCGCTCTGGACAGGTCGGTCCCCCCCCCCGTTCCCTGAACAACCTCGTGTCTAACGCGCTGAACACGGCAATAGAACAGCTCGACCTGGTGGATATCTGGAGGGAACAACATCGCAACGAGAGGAGCTACTCCTATTACTCGGCCCCCCACAAGGTCCACACGAGAATAGACTATCTGTTCATTGATCGTGCGCTGGCTCAGCAGGTGGACGACACACTTTACCTAGGTAGAACCATATCTGATCACTCACCGCTGATCATGCAATGGACCCCTAGAGGACCCAGGCCACCAATCCCGCTATGGAGAATGCCACCCGCAGCACTCACGGACCACGCGTTCAGGGAGGAACTGGGTACCAAACTTGAAGATTATCTCGACATTAATACAGGTTCAGTATCACGCTGGAGCACACTCTGGGAGGCCATGAAAGTTGTCACAAGAGGCGAAGTTATATCAGGTGCCGGAGGTATTCGCAAACAACTGAGACTGAAACTGGAGAAACTGGAAGACAGGATCACCCACCTCGAATCCGAACTCAATAATGCGCCCGATGCCGAAACAGAGTTGAAGGACCTACATAGCCAGAACTCACAAAGAAGCGGATAAGCCTGGTAGAATGCTTGCCTGGCTGTGTGGGCGCGAGTTTCCAAGACACCTCCCAACCGAAATAACGGATGAAAGGGGGACGACTCACCGGACGCAACGAGATATCAACTCAGCTTTTGCGGCCTTCTACTCCAGGTTGTACGCCCATGACGCCAAAATACCAGTGGACGACATCAGGACCACACTGGCCGAGATTGAGTTCCCAAGTCTGACGGAGGCCCAGAGAGAGTCATTGGATGCAGAGATCACCGCTGAGGACGTGACATATGCGATCCAGTCGCTGACCACTTGTAAAACCCCCGGGAGCGATGGACTCCCGCCCGAATTCTACAAGGCCTACGCAGCGACCCTTGCCCCGACACTCCACAGGGTCTATATGGAGGCATTTGAAACTGGGACCTTACCTGACTCCATGAAAGAGACAATTATTATCCCTATACTCAAACCTAACAAACCCGCCAACAACTGCGAATCATACCGCCCGATTGCCATGCTGAACTACGACTGTAAAATTCTGACCACAATTTTAGCTAAAAGGCTGGCGAAGGTGATTGGAACCTTGATCCATGAAGACCAGAATGGTTTTGTGCCAGGTCGCAACACCACTGCGAACCTGAGGAGGCTCCAACATATCATGGCGGAGACCCACGACCGAGATGAAGACCTCGCTGTACTCTCTCTGGATGCCATAAAAGCTTTTGATTCCATCTATTGGGAGTGGTTGATTGAAGTACTAAAGGAATTCGGCTTTGGAGCGAGCTTCGTGAGGTGGATCGAGGTACTGTACAACACCCCGACAGCGAGGGTGAAGACTGGAACGACGATGTCCGAGGCCTGGCCGATACAGCGCGGCACCCGACAAGGATGCCCACTATCCCCAATGTTATATGTACTGGGCCTGGAGCCAGTGGCTGCCTACTTCAGGGCACAACATTTTGACGCGGGCATCGGGCTGGGCAGGGACTATGCCATAATATCCATGTATGCGGACGATGTCCTCCTGTACTTGAATAACCCCCGGCTCAACGCACACGTCGCGCTCGATATCCTCGACAACTACTCCCGATACTCCGGAATAACATTCAGCAAACTGAAGTCTTGTGCGTTCCCGCTGGCGAGACTTAGGGGCCTGGCTGAGTCAGACCTCCCAGACGTCGGGATACGATGGCAACTAGAGCACTTTAAATACCTGGGAATTGACGTGTGCCATACCCCAGCTCTCACACATGACCATAACACGGAAAAAGCTGTTAGGACCCTTCGCAAATCCATGAACTTTTGGTCGAAGCTACCACTGGCGGTAATGGGCAGAGCCGCAATAGTCAAAATGATAATTCTCCCCCGCCTCTTGTACCACTTCACGAACGTATGCTTCTACATCAGGCCGCCTTTCTTCAAAAAACTGGACTCTCTCATCAAGGACTTCATATGGGGGTCCTCCAGACACAAGATCTCCCTCCCCACACTCACGCTCCCGCACAAAGAAGGTGGGATACAACTACCGGATTTGCAAAGGTACTATCTGGCCGCACAGCTCAGTCACACAACGAAATGGCTTTCTGATGAACTTTCGTCGGAAACGAAGCTCCTCCGTAACCAGACTTCCAAGCTGTTCCCCAAGGAGATGCTTTGGAACCCGATGAAACAAGCTTCAGGAGTCCCCATGATTGTCACCTTGGGCCGGCAGGTGTGGGCCAGAACCGGCTTTCTCCGACACCTGGAGCACCCCTACAATCCCAGTGCCCCCATCCTGGCTGACGTGTGCAAGACCCACGCAGACTTAGCGACAGCGAGACAATGGGAGAGAGCCGGAATCTACACATGGGGAGATCTGTTCGAAGACGGCACGTTCAGAGAACTCGAATCCTTACAAGCCAACGAAGGCATTTCAAACGCCCAGTTCTTGTGGTACCACCGCCTCAAGCGGACGGCAAAGGCACAATGGCCCGTCTGGCCAGAGGAACCCCCACCGGACCCCCTTCTTCAGGAGATGTATGACCTAGCAGATGGCTGGAGACCGGTCTCCCGCTTATACGCCAAGCTGAACGACAGACCCAACCCAAAAAGCGCGCCCCTGAGACAAAAATGGGAATCCGACCTGGGGGTCCCGCTCACCGACGGCGAATGGGAGCGAATACTTCTGTACCCCAAGGAGGTGTCGAGGAATGTCAGATTTAAAGAAGTCCAGTTAAATGTCCTATACCGGACATACATGACTCCGCTAAGAGTTGCCACCTTCAACAATCGTGCACTCCCGCACTGCCCCTGGTGCGGTAACGACAAGGCGGACTTGATCCATATGCTTTGGACCTGCACCAAAACTGCGCACTTCTGGTCCATGGTGGAACGTACTTGCACTGAGGCGGGGCTCACAAGATACGAGTGGAACCCAAAGGAATGCCTGCTGGGAGCCCATCCCAGACTCAGCAAACACAAGCATCAGGTCAAATTAATGGACCTTGCTTGCATCCTTGCGAAGAGGTCCGTGGCGATGGCATGGAAATCCCCAAGGGGCCCTAGACACGGACGTTGGCTCAAAGACCTGGAAAAGTGGACGGAGGCGGAGACTAGGGCCTGGCAGGATGGTATCCGCTCGAACGATGACGACTCCAATGAAGCTCTGGACTCATGGAAGGCCCTGGTGCGTGACATTCAATTTGCCTCCGACCACAAACCCCCCTGAATTTTCGCTCCTAACAGAATACCGCCTGTGACTGGTTTCCAAGAATGGCCAACACCATACCCAGCCCCCCACGACCACGGATTTGCTGCACACCGACCCCCCCCCCTCCGCCCCCCATCACGGACGATACATTGCTCTATGAAGGCTGTGGAAGTTAAGTAGTTAAATAGTTAATTTGTTTTAAGTTGTTTGCTAAGTCACTGTTTGTTGTTTGTTTCGCACTTTTACAAATGCCAATAAAATGTTTTAAAAAAAAAAAAAATAGTACCTCTTATCACCTTCAGAGTGTGGCCGGCCGTAAACTGTTGACATGTGAGACAATTGCTGATAAAATTTGACACATGAGAATTTAACTCGGGGCAGAACCAGTCTTCCCTAATTCGTGCTGCAATGACTTCCTTGCCTGTGTGGGCTAGGTAATGTAGTTGGCTCAGGGCGGTGTTCAAAAGTGCCAATGGTATTACAACCTTTCCAGTGTCACCCTGGCGCCATAGTGCGTCGGTTGGTGACATTGTGCATCCTCTTTTTACCCATATTTCTTTTTCGGCCATTGGTGCAGCCGCTTGTAGCTCCATAATCTGTGTGGCTGGGAGATGGGTGTACCCTTCTCTTATCAACATCTCCTTAGCCATTCCCCTCCCTCTCCCTCTCTGTGACTCTGGGGGGTTCCATATCTCACCAAAGTATGCAGCATACTTCGCATGTGCGTCTGCTGCTGCATTCCCTTTTGAGATGTGATCTTCACCATTGGTGTGTGCGGTGCATTTCACTAAAGCTAATTCTTGAGGGTCATTTATTGCTTCAATTAGTTCAGCCAATAGGAGGGCATGTTGCACTGGAGTGCCATCAGCTCTCCTAAACCCTCTTCTTCTCCATTTCGACAGTCCTGAGTGGACAGTGGATGTAACATACGCGCTGTCGGAGTAAATGGTCACTCGTTTGTCAAAACTTTCCTTCAACGCCAAGATCAGTGCAACTAATTCCGCTGCTTGAGCGGAGTAATGCTGTGGTAATTGTACACATTTCATGGCCACACACACCGGTACCTCCATCATTTTTACCACTGCTGCCCCAGTCCTCCTTACACCATCCCTTTGGTCGATAGTTGATGACCCATCAATGAACAAGAGCTCACCTCCCTCTAGCGCGTTTTCTTCAACCTTTCTAGTACATGAGTACATGTCAGTTATTTGCATACAGTCGTGGGCATAATCTCCCTCCTCAATTACTTCTGCTAGGAACCTTGCAGGGTTGACCGTGCTACATCTAACAATTGATAGTTCAGCTCTGGATAAGATGATCTCATAACCTGATGCCCTTTGCGTGGTTAGGGTGGACTTAGGTTTATTCAATATGGTAGTTGGGCACCCAATGGTTATTGCTGATGCTTTCTCTACCGCAAAAGCAGCTGCGGCGAGACCTTGTTCGCAAGGGAAATGACCTAGCATCACAGGATCTGAGTGGCCGCTGTAAAATGCTACTGGTTTGTAGCCCATGCTTGTTTTTTGGGCCAACACTGCTTTCATTACTGCTGAGTCGCAATGTGAAAATATAAAAAATTGTCGCTCATAGTCTGGGGATGCCAGTACCGGAGCAGTTGATATCGCATCTTTCAACTCATCAAAAGCCTCTTTCATTTCCATTGTCCACCCCAGCTTTTTCTCCCCTTTATTAGCTTCCTTTAACGCCTCAAGCAGGGGCCCTATGTATGAACTGTAATCAAATACCCATGCTCTACAGTAGTTGCATAGACCCAGGAACTGCTGCAGTTCCCTCACTGTTTGTGGCACTGGTGTGTTTGAAATGGCCTGTGCTCTTTGTGGTGCAATCTTTCTTCCATGTTGGGCCACTCGAGCTGACCAATGTAAAGTACCTGTTCTTGACAGTACTGTAACTTTTCCATGTCTACCTTGTAGCCTTTCTCAGCCAATATTGTCAACATCTTTAATGAGTCCTCTCTGCATGTCCTTTCATTTGTACTGCAAATTATTATGTCATCGACATACTGCAACACTGTGCTTTCCACTTCAATGTTACCCAAATCCATCTGTATTACTCTGTTGAAAATTGAGGGTGATTCACAATATCCTTGTGGCAATCTGGTGTGTTTCCACTTTGTGTTTCTGTAAGTGAAGCTAGTCAGATCTTGTGAGTCTGGGTGCAATGGTATTGAGAAGAATGCATTTTTAAGGTCGATCACTGTAAATCGTGATGCTTCTGCTGGAATGCCACACAATATTGTGGCAGGGTTTGCTGCTATGGGGTATTCTGCTTCTACTATGTTGTTCAAGGGCCTGAGATCCTGTATGAAGCGCCAAGAACCCCCTTTAGCCTTGCGCACTAGGTATACAGCCGTGTCACATGGTGATTCTGAGGGGACCAATATGCCATTATTTATAAGGGCCGTTATGGTTTCATATATGCCCTCATCTGCCTCTTTTGATAGTGGGTACTGTTTCACTCTGGGGAGTATTGCACCTTTTTTCAATTTTATCCTTACTCCCCCTATACTTTTTATGCACCCCACGTCATAGGGGCTAGTAGTCCACAGTGATGTGGGTACCTTTGTCATGTCCTCCTTAAAGAAGGGGACTGGGGTTCATGCGGGTGCCTCAAGTGCCATTGCAATTTTCTGTGCTACTTGTTTGTACGCCACTCTTAGCCATATTTCCACACTCATCATAAACACCATTTCACCTTCCTCCTTTTCTTCTGAGAACAGCTACTCATCTGACACCTGGGTGAGTCTACATCCTTCTGCTAGTGCTATCACTGCCCTCCATGCCCTTCCTTCTCTGTCTTGGGCATGTACAGCAATGTAATCAGCCGTTGCTATAATGCTCTCAATGTCCACTGGAACCACCTTTCCTTCTGGTTCATTGACTGGTTTTCTGGTCTGAACAGATAGGCTGCTGGCCTCCTCCACATTCTTCACTCTATCCCTGGCATCCATGCAAATGCTATGTCTGTCCCGTACTGGAAGAGCTCGCCATCTACTGGCTCCGCCCTAATCGCTGTTTGTCCGCAGTATGCTTGCATAATCTGTCGTGCGGTGAGCATGTTAATCCCTGGAGTGGAGAAAATGATGCCGTCCTCAGTAAATGAGATCGTCATATTCAACCTGTTCATTATGTCTCTCCCCAGTATATTTACTGGTGAGGCACTATAATATAGAAGTGGGACTGACAGGTCATAATCTCCTATAGATAAGGGAATGTTATCAGTAAAAGGAACCAACCCTTTAGCCCCAGAGAATCCTTGGGTGTTCATGGCTTCGCCTGACATCTTAAATTTACCTTCCCTTATACAAGACCGGGTCGCCCCGGTGTCAACAAGGAATGATAACTTTTTGTCACCTATCGTTACCTCTATGCGTGGTTCCTCCGCACTATTAGGTGTTACTGACAGGATGGGACACACCAAGGCCGTCTGTGGGCTGTCCTATTGAGGGTACAACGATTGACCATTTCCTGTGTAAGGGTTGTGTCCCAGGACCGTCACCCTACCCAGTTGTGTTTGTTGTACTTGGGGTTGTTGTGTTATCGCTACCTGTTGTTGTGGCAGTGAATGTGTCTGTGGCTGTTGTTGTGTTATTAGTTGTTGCTGTTCATTTCCCTGTTGCAACGTCTGCTGTTGCTGTATGCCCTGCTGTTCCTGTGTGGGCCTTGGTTGTCCCTGTTCACTCCATGATGGTGTTCCTGGTCTTACTCTACACGTGCGTGACATGTGCCCTAATAATCCACAACTCCAACACACCGGTGGTTCCCTACTCTGCCATGGAAAGCTCCCTGTGTTGTCCTGGTATACTGGTTACCCTGTGGGGTAGGAATTTCTAAGTCCTCCCACCTGCTGTTGGGTATTATATCCGTATCCTCTCCCTCTCATAATTCCTCCTCTCCCCCTGTTGTAATTATAATACCCAGCTCCTGGCATTGGGTTTCCTCCTCCCATGTTGGTCGTGTATGGTTGGAGTGGCGGCACCTGTTGTGTTACAGTCTGTGAAGGTGGTATTTGGGAGGGATCTTGTGCAGCCACTACTTGTGTGGGGCTTTGGGTCATTGTTGTAGGCGTAGTTATTAGTGCCCCTTCCATTGTGTATTTAGTAAGCTTTTTCTGTACTAGTTTAGCCTCTTCCGTTTTCCTGTCCTCTTCCTTTTGTTTCATTTTTCCTTGCCATGTCCTGCAATGATGCACTATAGTCAGTTGTATTTCTGGCCATGCTTTTGCTTCCATTCCCACTACTTTCTTCAGTTGTTTCTGAACTCCTTCCGGGAGCCCTTGTACTAGTATATGATAAAATATTGCGGGTGTTTTGTCCCATTGTTCTCTAGTTTCCATGCGCCACTTCTCTTGGATTTCCTGGATATAATCAACAGGATCTTCGTTCTCAGGCATCTTGCGGGAGGTAATTGGTCCTATGTCTGATGTGTCTGGGTACTGTACCCTCAGTGCCTGCCATAGTGCATGTCTGCAGTTTGCGAATGGTGCCCCATCATGCGATGTGTTTGTTATTGTTACCCCAGGGAATCCCGCTCTCTTCCAAATGTCATCCGCTGCATCCCCTAATATTGATATTAGAAGGCCCTTCACATCTCCTACTGCCAGTTTCTGTCCTGCGGTGTGTTTTTCCATTTCATATATCCACTTACCCGCACCTCCACTTAATGATGGGAGCCTGCATTTTATATTTTCTTTGTCTGTATGCTTCCAAGGGACATACTGTGGCCTAACCCCTCCCCTCTCCAGAAGTGGCATTAAGTTATGTCTCGTTTTACCCTTTGTGTTCCATAAAATCGAGTCCTAACACCCTTCCTCTTCTTCCCTTTCTTCTACATCATCAATTTCATCCGTATTTCCCCTGCTCGTAACTCTTTCTTCTCCATCTTTTCCCCTTCTTCCATCATTTCCTGTATTTAATGTGGGCATGTGTATTCGCCTTTCCTGCCTGCGTCTAGGGAGGTCCCTAAGCCGACATGCATAGGGTGTCAGTTCGTCTGTGAAGGGCGCAAGTTTTATTGTGCGTAACGAGCGTGAGGTGGTTGAGCATGTAGAGTGCGATGGGAGAGGGCGTGATGGGGACGGTGCGGCCTCATGTGTCTGTCTTTCCGCTATTCCTTGCTCTCCCTCCTCACTTCTCTCCAGCTCATCCTTTCTCCTACGGATCCATGGTGAGTCTGTGTTGGTCCGGGTGATGTATAGTTTATCTAGGCTTTCCCTTTCACTGTTTCTTCCTTCCTTCTCCACTCCTTCTTCTTCCTCACTACAAAAGTCAGTCATAAACGGCACCTCCCACTCTGTCTTTTTTCCCTTTATTGTTACTGTTTTTAAGTCTATCAGGTCCGGTTCTCCCTTTCCTCCTTTACCAACCGCTCCCCTTTGCGCTGATGTTGTTGCTACTTCTGTGTCTCTATATACATCCTCCCATACTTCGCTCTCCCTTCTCCTATCTTCTCTTTCTCCTTCATTTCTCTCCTCCATCTCCTTACCATTTTCCTCCCTTTTCCTTTTTAATTCCTCCATTACTTCACTACTCATCTGTTCCAGTATTCTTTCATCCTCTTTCTTCCTTTCCCATTTCACCCTTTCCCTTTCTAATATGCTCTCTATCACCCTCCCTTCTTCGTATTTCTTAGTCGTTTCTGATAGTAATCTCCTCTTCCACATTGCCATTTCTTTTTCTTTCTCTTCTTCTTCCCTTTTCTTTTCTCGCAGCACTGCTCTTGATACCCTTTCTGCTGCTGCTTTTACCCTTTCAGCTTCTCTCCTTTGCTCCTCAGTTCGTTCCCTTATTTTTTCCAATTCGTTCTTACCTTCTTTCCTTTTCCTCGCTCTCTGTCACGTCCTCCCGACATTTACCCGGCAACATCCGTTCCCATACCCAACACCCACACCAACGGGGAAGACACGGCAGGCGGGATGTACAGAGGGGCAGTACCACCTCTTTCCGCCCATTTCCATGTTGGCGTCTGCCCTGGCGCCTCATCCATGCCCGACGGCACCGTGGTCGCCGGCTCTAGCTCCCGCGTACGGGAGCGATCACGTGACTATCACGGGATCGTCTGTAGCCAACGCTGGCGTCCACTTTTTACAACCGATCATGGATGGCGTCCAACCTCACGTGACGCTCCTGTACGTCATGTGATCAGTCATGTGATTATGACTTCCTTTAAAAGGAACCGAGGAGAAACACTCAGTGCTTCACAGCTGTTTCAACCAGAGACCTGTTCGGCTTTACTCCTCGTTCATCTTGCTTCTTTTCTGGATCTTGACCACGGAACGTTATTGGATTTGATATTGGATCACCCTTTGGCTTTGACGTATTCTTCTGGATCATTGGAACTCTTGACCTACGTCTGAACTTGGGTTTCTGCTCTGGATTATCCTTCGGTTTTGGCGAACTCTTGAACTACAAACTCTTGACTATCACGTTCTGGCTTCAGGTGTGAGTTGGAGGAACTGCAGTACTTTCCAGCCTGCCGTTGGTCTTCCCTCGTTGTCTATTCAGGTTTCCCACCTTTTCCATCATCCCCTGGGTAAGCTGTATTGGTTATTCTTGATTGCTTACACTGCCATTATAGATCAAAGCATATCTGATTCTAACCTTTGCCTTACAGCACTCAGGGGTCCTTCCGTGTTCCCGGTATCCAACAGACGACGCCACTCATCACCTGTGGCCTCAAAGATTGCTAGGGCAGTATACTTTATCTGCTCGAGCGATACTTGGGGACGGAGGTATTCTATAGCTGCACGACCATCAAGGTGGAACACCAGGATCAGAATACTCTCTCTCTTTCCTCCCTCTCGAGCCGTTTGATCAATTCATTCTGCTCATCCCTTAATTCTGCTAGTCGTTCCTCCAAAATCTCTTCCTTTTGCCGTAACAGCTCTTCCCCTCTCATTCCACTCTCCCTGGTATTATCCTCGTCTGTTTTCCTTACTACCTCCTTCTCTTCTCCTGTTAATGAACCTCGTAATTTTAATAGTATCTGTGCAGCTACCCACTCATCATTTTCTATTTCCACAGTTTGTTCTTCTCCAGTCCTCCCCTCCCCTGCTGGCATCTTCCTATGAGCCACATATGGTGGAGGGCTGTATGCCGGGTTCGAGTACCCCTCAGCCGCCCTTAACTGACCTCTTTCTATTTCTCCTAACTCCCTTAAAGGGTACAACCCCCTCCCTCTGTTTTCACTCCCTTTGCTAGGGGTATATCGTTGCCCAGTTCCTTTTTTATTTCATTTGATGTATTATTCTTTTCTCCTCCCTCTTGTCCGTTCCCCGTGTTCTTTGGGTCTTCACTCCCCTTTGTCCCATCCTCTCCTTCCTCCTTAATCTCTTTTTCTTCCGATATTTCCTCCACAGTGAACATTCCATTTGGTCCTGGTCGGGACCCTTGGAACATCCTCCATAAGTTAAACACCTCCACGTGGTTTGCCAACTTCTTCCCTTTGTATGTATTATGCAGATGGTTTAGTAGTGAATGTTGGGCATATGGATCGAAGCTACCATTAGGCGGCCACGGTGTTATCATTTTGTTGTCCGTCCCCTGGGTCCATTCTATGCTATACTTAATCAGTTTCTCCCTATGGGGTGACAGTGTTGTACATATGTGTTGTAGTGGGGTAGTGAGGGTGTTCCCCCACCCTCCCGATCCTGTCCCGTAGGACATAGTAGCGCTCCACTTGTTACCCTTCCCCTATTTGGTAGCGGTTATCTCACTAGTAGTTTACAATATACAACCTTATATCGTTACCTGGCCCCGTAAGTTTGGGGACTTGCGATAGTCCGCTAAGGAAAATTATAAAAGTATATTATTTACATTTGTATATTTTCTTCTGTCTTTCTTCCTTTACACGACACCCTTACGGCCCCCTGCGGCCGAGGCGCACGTAGCCCCCTGCGGCTTCGTACCCCTTATGACGTTCTTATACAGTCGTCCTATTTTCACTTGCTCCTTCTCCTTCTTCTACACTTGCCGTGGCCGGCATTCTCCGTGCGCAGCCACGTCCCCCGTTTCACCTTTCCCCGATCAACTCATTACCGTTTATCTCCGTTTCCACTTCCTTACCACAGTTCTCTTCCCCACCACTCTCAGAAAGAAAGATGCCTTGTGCTCGGGATATCCTATGAAAGCCCTACTGGTGACGTCACCGATCTCTTCGAGCTACTGGTAAGTTCTTCATATATTCTTTAAGTTCAAAATACACTTGCAATCTACCCCTGTTAACCTCACAGCTGTCTTCCTGTCACTCCTGGAACAAGGTAATCAATAATATAATCGGACTGCGCACGCTGCGTCGCCTCGCGTGTGATACGCCCCTCGACAGGAGGGCTTAACCAGCCAATTATCTTCCGTATTGGGCAACTAACTAGCTACCGCCTACAGGGAAACGTCTTCTACCTATCGAGTTTCTTGCTCGAACAATAGGGATCCTCATCTACTCATTGATCAATAAATGCCAAATCGTAGGAAACCACACACACACACACACCCTTACACGTAGTCGCGACCTAGGCCAATCAGTGTCTACGAGCGGCCGCACGTGATGTTTTCGTGCTCCGCCCCCCCCCTCGCGTAACGTAGCCGACTGCTCTCACACTCGTTCGGCTACCATTCATTCCATTGCCAACACTAAATTGTCAAACCTTCGCCGCGCACCTGTGCAACATCTCCCACCTCCCGTATTTAATTCCTCCCCCCCCTCACAATTTCACATTGCTTGTTGTGCGTGGCATGCTCACCAAGTTCTCTTGATGCGGGGCCGCTCGACTGCGTGCACCCCTCCAAGCGGCTCGCCACCTCCCCTCGTCTGGACCACGTCTGGACACTCGCCAACCGCGGGCGGGATACTTCTCAACCGGCTCCCGAGGGCCAATATCCGGATTGCGCTGTCCGGTCTTCTCGCAGCTCCGCGATGGTCCTGTAGTCCTCAGAAGGGGGCAACGGCAGAGGGGGCTGCACCGCCGGGCCTCCTCGCAACGCGATTACCTGGAAAAAGTAAAAATAAAAAAGCAGATCTTAAACAGATCTCAGCAGTGCCTCCAACTTGTCGGGGGGAAATTCTGCCGGGGTCGGCCGGACCGTCCGCAGACCTCCGGGCAGGGAGGCCCCAACTCCTCCCGTATATCCCAAAAGAGATAGAGTATGAGACACACGCAAGAAGCAAGGTGACTCTGCTGTTTATTAGACAAAACGGCAGGGATGGGTCAAGGAGCGTACGCGTCCGTCCTGACACACACACAATCGTGGGGCTCGCAGGCCCTTTTTACCTTAGTATGACGCGCTACTTGCGTCACTTGGAAAGTTTAGCAAAAAACCTATCTCCACTCTGGATTGGTTACTCGAGTGGTAGGGTTAGTATAGCGCACATAGAGAGAACGGTGTTAGTGGCTGAGGGTTAGTCAGGTGGTATACCTGGGCTGTCCCTTCAATTTGATACATGAAAATTGTTACATGAAGACCTCTGAGGATTGGTCAATGTGAATGGTGTCAGTTATAAGAACCCCATGTTCTAATTGGTCCGCTCGCGAGCCTCCCAGTCTGGGACTATCGCTGTTCCCAGCTCGCGGTGCACCTGTCATTTGCAACAATGTTTTAATATGGGTAGGTGTAAACAATGTGAGGATTTATTCATATGTTGGGAGGTCGAATACTCCCACTGCTGCAGATGTCCAATGAGTCTTTTAATTGTATCTGCCTGTGTCTTGAAACGTGGGATTCAGGCGTCTCCTTCCTCCTGGGCTTGGCATCTTGTCAGGTTTGACTTTGTCACATGAGGTGGGACCGTGTTTGAGGCAAAATTCAACACAATTAATATTGTTTTTCCTACTGTGTGCCTGGTTTATCTTTCAGGTGCGACCTTGGCGTTGGCTTGCAGCGTGCGAGATTGCAACATCGTGCCCTTGGCGGTGTGCTTTCGCCGGGCTCATTTTGCAGGGTCAGCCACCCAGTTCTTGCTCATTCAATGTTCATGGAAGCTTTTGCCTGCGGCCTACTTGGGCCTGGTGCATAGGTGGAACCGTTTGATGCAGGGCGCTTTAGGTTACGGTATCATATTGCTTTATCCTCAGTATCGTGTCCCCGTTATATTCTTCATTATGGTACATGGCTCTTAGAAGAAGCGTGAGCAAGCCTTTTTTATATAAGTTCATGATGCGTCTTGCGTTTCTGCATTTTGAGAGCCTATGTGGAAAATAATAAAGATGTACGTCCGTGAGTATGTCTGTCGCCTACGTCATAGCACTGAGTATATTCTTCGTGTAGATTGGTGCGGGAGTGTCCGGTGTGTATATTTGCACAGGTGTGCTGACCGTTGGCTAGGTCGTCATGGCATCTCTAACGACGTGTAGGTTTAGTCGAGTTGGTCCGTGCCGCAGGTGTCGGCATGGACAGGGCGGGCTGCTGGGCAGGTAGATGGGCACATCCGTATGTTCCTGTACCAGGGTATTTGGTCGTTCGGTAGATAGGCAAACTCCTCTCGTGGCGGGTGTCTGGGCCGTGATCCTCTAGGCCAAGCGTGAGAGGGGAAGGGCGGGAGCCTGTTCTTCCATTCTCCCACTTCACCCTTGTGCCTTGCAGTTGCCCCTTGATGTGGCATCCTTGATCCCAGGCCAAACAAATGTTCTTTGTTCCTCGCACAAAGCAGTTTTCCAGCCTCTTTCAGTTCTGTAGTTTTAATCTCTTCCTTCAAAGCTTTTTAGCTTACTATTATACAAACCAACGTCCATCTTTCATTCAAGGCTGCTTTACCCGTGTCACATTTTCTCCTGCAGCAAGCTTCTATATGTCTCATCTACCTTGCGTTTCTGCGTATATACATTTGCTACTTCTCTTCTCGCTTATTTTCTTAGTGTATATCATTTCTTCAACTCTGCATACATGTTTCTCTTATTACTTCAGTTACACCATCATTCTTTAAGTATTTGCATTTCATTTCAGTACATCCTAATGTCTTCTCTTCATGAAATCACTTTGTTCTGGTCTGATTTCACTCATAGCTCTTCTATATTCAGTGGTGTATGCAGACATCCTTCCACCTGTAACGCTCACCTGGTATCCACAGAGGCGTCACTCAACCTGTTCTGACCTCTTACGACCTCGAACGCTTCAATGGAGGCTATTCGACTGGAGATTGGGCCTGAAACAAAGGATTGGTAGAGTTTAACTCCCTATTGGCCCTCATTACAACACCGGTGCTAAACCATGGCGCTATTAGCACCATGGTTGCTGCCAGTATTGTAACGAGTCCGCCATGGTGAAATGGGGAAGTACCACCCCATTCCAAGGTTGGTGGGGCGGTACTTCCCCATTTCACCATGGTCCTTACCCATTCCCATTTTTGCCCCATAGGGCATAATGGGAATGGGGAAGGCGGTAATTATGGTACCGCAAATTGCGTTACCGTAATTAGCACCAAGGTCCCTTTGTGGGTCCATTCCTTAACGGCTGGTGAAACCAGCCATTAAGGTGGGAACCCGCAAAGGGACTTCGTAATCAGGCGCTAAGGGATTACCGGTACCCTTACCGGTACCGGTAATCCCTTAGCACCAGGGTCGTAATGAGGCCCATTGTCTCTGTGTGCTTGAACCCCTTCTTCCCCAGGGTCCAACCCTTCCCTTTGATCCATAGCTCACCTTGTTTTCTTGGATAGTGCGCTCTCCGTCCTGCTTTCAGTGCAGGGGCGCGTTGAATGATGCGGGCTCGTTGCTGCCTAGTTACTTCACTGGCAAGAGTCCGACAGGTAACTATAATGAGTCTTTTGAACAGTTCTCTAACTTCGTTCCTTTCCTTCCTTAGATGATGTCCGGCGTCCGGGGATGGCGGCGTGCTGCTGAGATGAGTAGCACTGAAGGTGAGTGAGAGCGCAATGCGCGATGCACCCCTTTCGTATTTGTATTGAACTGAGTTTTTTTCCTGTGTCTTTTAGGTGCCGCGACGTTTTCAGCGTGGATGCTGGTTATGAAGAACAAATGCGGTGAGTAAGCGCGGTATGCGGCGCCTCTAGATGTTTCCACGCTAACCTGAAGTGTGTTTTCCCTCTTGCAGATGGATGAGAATTTCCAGAGACAGAGTTCCCCCAGAGCGGCTGGGATTCAGGTAAGCGTTTGAAGCTCATACAGTTTTTAAAAATGAGCGAAGATTTGCAGAATGCTTACTAATGCCTTTTTTCTGTTCTTTTCCCTTTTCCTTAGGAAGCAGCGTGCCGGGATGGGAATGACACCGCCGAAGATGCCCGCAGAACAGAAGAAGCGATGAATGATGGGCAGAAGCGCCGCAAGGTAAGGCTGTTCCTAACGGTGTTCTTGTTTTTGCAGGAGCTGAGCGCAGAAGAAAGATGCAGGCCTACTGGAGACCGATCCGAACACAGTGAGTGTCACGCTGCAGGTGCAGAAAACACAAAGCATGTTTCTCAGCCTGGGCGTAGCTTAAATAGTCTCTGGGTATCCCAGGTATCTCTGGGCTGAACCACACCCAAAAGACTAGACTGCACATGCAGTTCTGGGAACCGAAAAATGTGGGGACATCCATCTTGTCCCCATCAATGCACTACAAGTCCAATCCCCAATGTTATCCTATGGGAGTGAGCGAGTCTGGTGCCACAAGCGCCAAGTCTGACTCCAAGTGGGTCTTTGGAGGGATGTAGAGGCCCTCGAGGGCCATGTAGGTGATCGTGGACTGGCTCCAGCTTGACGTCTTGGAGGGATGGGGACATGAGGGGCAGGAATCATGACACCACCACATCAGTGCAAGGGTACCTTCGATATGGTTTCCTGAGTGCATAACGTCTTTCATATATTTGATGCATTATTGGGACAATACCTGGTGTCACACATAATGCTCTCTTACTGTTCTTTCAGTATGAAGGAGGTGATGGGGTTGGCTCTAGAGATGATGTGTACATCTGTCTTTATACATTCCCCCCTCTACTCGAGTTTGTGACCGCCTCCTCCTCAATCATCTTCATCTTTTCTTCATACTTTGGTTCATTCAGAATCTGTATCTTCATCACCCCACTCAGGTCACCTGCATTTGTTTATGTACTCATCCACACTTCAGGTCATATGGCAACACTTCCCAGTTGGTTTACAGAATACCCAACATCCTACATAGTTCTTATGATCCTTGGGGCAATAAAATATTGTTCCTGGAGGTGCCAGGGGACTTCCGTTCAGGTGCTCACAGGTGGTGCTTTCAGTCTGTTTGTGCTCACCAGTCTCAGCATTCACATTGATCATTATCTTCATGCCAATAGCTTTCTTTGCTGTCTTCTTACATTGTCCTATGATTATTCTTACAAGACAGAATCCCATCAATACTAACACTAGTATTGCTCCAAGCAACTTGAAGGCATTTGCCAACCAGGTTGGAACCCATGAAAAAAGGGACGAGAACAAGTCATCTTCTTCAGTCTTGTCTATCTCTTCTTCAATCTTTGTATGCAGAGTTGACAGCATAGTTATGCCTTCCATTTGTTCCATCATGGGCGGGTATTTATGTGCAAAAGGAAGGCCTGATCTTGGCACACATGCCTCCTTGTACTGCTGTGATCAAGTCCAACACATACCTGTTCTGAAGGGTCATGAGTCTGATAGCCCTCCATTCCTCTCAAATTGCATTAAATCCTTTTATTGTCATGTTTATTGTTTGTAACAGCTCCCACCTGGTTACCTTTAACCATTTGGCGTTCACTGCAGTCTGAATTCCTGGCATGAATATTGCTATAAATGTCACTGTCCTTTTACTGCATAGTTTGTGCTTAGCTGGAATGTCATCATAAGCTGCTATTAATTTTGTTGAAAAATAGTTTACTCTCTTAAGCTGAAGGAGGTTAAGCGACCTCTTTGTCCTTTGGTGTGCATCCACCTTCGGAAAGCCTTCAATATAGAGATTACTTTAGGGTATCACCAATGCAGGAACATGTATGACTACTATAGAGCATATTTCTCCCCAATTCTTGGGCAACTGCATATAAGCTCTGCAATCACAGGCCCAATAATGGTCCATCAGCACGAAAGTTCCTCCATTCATTCCTGGTACATCAATTATCTGCTTACATTCTTTGTGTTCTCCAACTTTGGTCAAACCTCTGTTCCTGAAGCACAGTGTGGCATTCTTCATTGGCAGTAAGAATACAGGCCCTGCTTCATTTTTGACCCATGTTAATAACTTTGCATATTTGGCGCATGACTTCAGACATTCTTCATTCACCACTTGCACTATCTGTACTGGTGCTGTCATCAATAATTGTGCGCTACAAGCTAGCATTCTGTCTTCCTATCCAGTGCTGGTTGCTACTCGTCCATCTACTAATAGCTGAGGTCTTTCCTAGCATCCTGGTAATCCTGGCGATTCCCATGCATCTGCACAACCCAGTCTCTTCTGTTCGACAATCCTTATCTGGTCTCCAGTCATATCACTGAGGAAATACATGAGCATTCTCCTTATCCATGGCAGGTCTTTATCCATTTGCTGCGTTTTTATGTATTCATCTTCATATGGAAATGTCTTCCTCAACCTGCATTTTAGGGTTGCCCATTTTCCTTAAAATTGTCCTCTTGTGGTGCACGCTGCTAGATGGTTGAGACACTTTGAATTATGCATAGGTATTTCTTTTGCAATACACATTCTGGCTGTATTAATGGCATAAGGCATGAGAAAACACATGTAGCAGCTTTCATCTGACTTTGTCCTCCCCACCTCCTTCATGTGTTGATACCACATGTTATTCTTTAAATGGGCTGAATTATCAAGATATGTATATATATCCTCATGATCTTCTTCAGCATTTCTCTTAAGTGGGGTGGTAATTTATGTAAAAATATCAGGGCGAATATTACTTGTGCTTTTGTTAGGGATAAAAGGGGATGTCTCATTGCTCAATACTTCATCTGCATTGTTAATCATTATGTGGTGAAATACCATAATAAGGAAGAAAAGACAAATCATTGTGCAAAATGAGGTTACCAGAAGCATTCCAAATAAACCTATCGATATTCTTACTGGAGATGAGTCTCTTATAACTTGTAAAACTCCCATTCTTTAATTTAACATGTGATTTGTATCACCTTTAGTAATCACACTTTTTTATTTATATCAGAAATTAAAAATGATAGCAATAATGATCCTGAAAATAATAGGACGGTTTTTGGGATTTGCAAATAATGTTAAAACATAAACATGTTGTCTTATTAAAGCTGGCTAAGACTCCAGTATGTAAGTGAAAACAGCATACAAGAATGTGTGCACCTTTTTCGATATAGGTAACATAACATGTGATGTGCTCTTCTTTGTATTTGATCACCAACTCATTGTTTTTTGTGTCTATCTAAGAATAGTTCTGGAACTGCTATGTTATTTGCTCATTTTCCTTTGGGTTTGGAGTTTTTAACCGTTAAAAGTGTCTTTATTTCGCGAAGTCTTTAATTTTAATCTTGGTAACCGATTCTGTCATCATCCATGGGGCTTCTTCTCTTGCTTCACTGTCAATGGGTGCCAGAGGAGTAGGGGCATCTCTTTTATATAGTTGTATATCATTCAGATGCAGCCAGGCTCTTCTTCCCACACGTCTCACTGCAGTGGAAGTGACCCCCTCTATTAGGTACGGTCCTTCAAAGTGGGGCTTGTTCCAAGTGCATACAAAGCTTCTCACGTGCACCTGGTCCCCTGGATACAAACTAGGTTGTTTCAGTATGTCACTAAAATCAATTGTTTGGCTGTCTTCATCAATGTTCTTCGGCCCTTCCCTCCGAATTTTGATCTGTTGAGAAAAAAAGAAACACTAGCGGTCATATTTATAAAATAATCATACATCTCATCACCAAGTGTTTTTGCTACATTGTGGTCATCAGTTTCTAATTGAGTGGGAGGAGCAAGAGGTATTTTCATGCAGAGTCCAATCACCAAATCATGAGAAATCAAGTGGTGATCTGAGCCAGGCTGATTTCTGAGTGCAAATAATACAAGGGATAGGCAATGTCACCCTCCCTTTTCTAAAGTCATCTTGATTTTGGCTATCCTTTCTTTAAGAAGCCCATTTAAACTCTTGCATATACCATTCATCTGCGGGTGATTGGCAGATGAAAATGTATGCTTTATAACTAATAAAACAGTGATCTGTTCAGATAGCACATTTACAGAATGTGGCCCATTATCAGACTGCAGAACATCGCACACACCCGATCTAGAAAACACCTCACATTCAAGGAACTTGGAAGAACATGTAGCATCGGGGTGCATACATGGAACTGCCTCAATCCATCTAGAAAAGGGACACACTACCACTAGCATATACCTATATCCGTTACATGTTTGCAACATATCCACATAATCTATATGTAGATGCTGAAAAGGACCATTAGGTCTGGGAATTGTTCCTCTCACTGTTCACAAAGTATGCCCTGCTGTGAACCTCTGGCACACAATGCAGTTCACATTACACTGTGCCAAATGCTCTAAAAAGGTTGGTGAGAACCAATCCTCTTCATTTGTGGCAGCAAGATTCTCTCTAGTTGTGTGCACGGTAGTGAAGCTGCACCAGCAGCACCTTCAATAATGCTAGAGGCATAACTGGCTTTTCAGTGCTGTCCTGTCTCCATAAAGCCTCAGTGGGGGATAAAGAAACATCCTGTCTCTTCCACAAATCCTGCTCTTCTTGTGGTGCTCGACCTTGTAACTCAATTAACTGTACAATGGATAACAAATTAAAACCTTCCTGCACCATCATACCTCGTCCTGATATTTGCTTAACACTTTCTACTTCAAAATCAGAAATGTTTGGAAAATATGCTGCCTTTTTGGCTTCAACATCTGCGGCTTTGTTACCACAACAAACCATGTCTGCCCTCTTAGTTTGGGCTGCGCATTTAACCAAAGCAACAGCCAATTGGAGCTTCATGCTTTAATGAGTTTGCCCAATAGAGATGCATGTTGCACTGGTGTGCCGTCTGCGTGGAGTACCCTGTCACTGCCTCATCCTCATATCTCTGGAGTGTGGTGATAAGTGCCACTAATTTTGCAGCCTGTGCTTAACAATGTAACAGCAGTCTCCCAGTTGTCACCACTTCAAATTCACCACTTCAGTTTAGCTTCACAACGGCCGTTCTTACATGTCTTTCTCCTGTCGTTTGGTTAATTTTCAAAGAACCATCAATAAATAGGCTCCCCCCCTCCAAGAGCATTTTCTCTAACATGGGGAATATCATCATAAAAGTCAGTGTACGTTGTGCAATATGCACATAGTCCTCTTTCCCTACTGGCTCTGCTATGAACGTTGCTGGATTCACTACTCTACATCTAACAATTTTGATTGCTGGGCTCAAAATGATTTCCTCATATCCTGATGCTCTTTGTGTGGTCAATGTACTTTTGGGTTTTTCTAAAATTCCAGATAAGGAATGCTCGACAAATAACATAATTGGGCACCGCATGGTACTGCTTGCAGCTTTTTAAATTGTGAAAGCCACAGCAGCTAACGCTTGTTCGCAGGGATAATGTCCTTTCATCACTGAGTCTGAAATCCCACTATTATAAGCCAATGCTTTATGTCGATGTCATAATGTCGTTTTCTGCGTGAGGACTGCTGTCTTTACTTCTCAATTTGTGTGTGAAAATAGAAAAAACTCTTCATTATAGTGTGGAATTCCTAACACAGGAGCAGTACAAATTGCCCTTTTAATTTTTCAAATCCTTCAGTCATCTCATCTGTCCATGTTATCGACTTTTACGTACCTGTTCTTCCTTGAGTCCTTCTATAAGTGGTCGATTATATGTACTGTAATCAAAAGCTCAGGCCTTGCAATCATTTCATAGGCCTATAAATTAGTGCATTTCTCTTACTGTTTCTGGTGTTGGAGTTTTCATGATCGCTTCTGCTCTCTCAGGTGTCACTTTTCTCCATTCTTGAGAGATTAGCTGTCCTATGTATAGGACCTCTTCCTGGCAATATTGCAATTTCTCTTTGTCTACTTCATATCCTTTCTCTGCTAATATAATCATTTGTTGAACAGATTCTTTCCTGCACTTCTCCTCTGTCTCGCTGGACACTAATATGTCATCCACATACAGAATTATTGTGCTCTCGAGTTGTATGTTACCAAGGTCCATCTGGAGAACCCTATTAAAGATTGAAGGTCACTAACAGTACCCTTGAGGCAGTCTTGTATGTTTTCAGTGCTGGTTTCTATATGAAACAAGGTCAAATCCTGTGAGTCCTCATGAAGGGGAATTGAGAAAAAGGAGTTCTTTACATTTATTACTGTAAAATATTTGGCTGTGGCTGGAATATTGCATAATATCATAGCTGCATTTGGGACCAGAGGAAACTCTGCTTCAACTATATTGTTTAGGGGACAGAGATCTTGAATAAATGTCCACGGCCCCCCTGTTGATTTCTTCACTGGGTCTGATGGTACCAATATTCCCAGCTGCATTAAAGTGGAAATGGTTTAAAATCTACCTCATCTGCTTCTCTGGTACTGTTTTGATTGTGGCAAAATTGCTCCTTGCTTAAGCTTTATTTTAACCGCTCCTGCTCTGCTCAACAGACAGACGTCATATGAATTACTGGTCCACAAGATGCTTGACACCTTTTCTAATTCTTCCTGGAAAAATGATGATTTCTTTTTTACCAATGCCCATTCTCTGTGGTATTTCTCTATTCTCTACTTTAATCCAATAAGTGAGACTCACAAAAAATACTAATTTATCATCTGAATAATTATCTCTTACTAACTCTTTATCTGTTAAATGTGTTAGTTTGTATCCTTCACCAAGAGCTATCACTATGTCCATCCCCTTCCCTAATCATCCATCCCATGGACAACCACCCTTTCCTCCCTAACCACTGCTGCTTCTAACCTGTCCTTCCTCATCATCCATAGTTTTTTCTGGCCTAAACAAACATTCTTCAGGTATTCTCAACACTTTGCCTACCAGTCTAGGAAGCAATGTCAACAAAAATACTTCTGGGCCTAAAGGGACACCTCGTAATGGTTTTTGGCCTGCAAATGCTAATATAAACTCTTTTACATGTATATAATGTATTCCTGGAGTGGAATACACTATTCTTTTATCAGTGAAAGATTTTGTCATGTTTAGTTTTGTCATTAAATCACGTCGTAATATGTTAACTGGTGTCTCCCAGGAATATAATGGTGGCATAGACACGTCATGTTCTCCTATAGAAATTGGTAGTTTGTCTGTAAAGGAACTAAGCTCATAGCCCCGGAGAATCCCTGGACATGCATGGCAATGCCAGACATTGTGTACTTCACCTCTCGAACATAGGAACAAACCGCTTCAGCGTCTAGAAAAAATGAAAATGGCTTGCCCCCTATCGTTACCCTGATCCTTGGTTCCTTTGGGGGTCTGGTGTCACTGATAGTACTGAACACATCAGGTCACTCTGTGGGCTTTCCTATTGTGGATATAAGTTCATCCACGTACCAGTGAAAGGATTTCCTACTACCATGGTCACACTCCCTATCCTGGGTGTGGATGCTTGTGGGACTCGTGTTTGCATTCCATTGTGGCACTATTGCTTGTTGTGTCTGTGCTTGCTAGGTCTGTAGTCATTGCGTCTGCATAGGTGCTTGCTATGGGTGCCCTTGTGGTGGCTGTGCTTGTAAGGATCCTTGCTGCGCTTGCTGTATTTGCAGTGCACATGTCTGATTCTGCGTGCAATCTTGGGCATTATATTCTTGTGGTTCAATATTGTACTGTGGGGAGTAGCCCATCCCCCTTCTTGGAGCTTGGCAGTTCTGCTGCATGCCTCCTCCACTTCTACATTTAAATTCTCCTCCTCTGTGAGGGTTTTGAAATCCACCTCGTCCTCCTCTAGGTGCATTCCCGCTACCTCGTGGCCACAAATTATACCCACTTGGATCTATATGGTACACTACAGTGCTTGGCTCCGCTGGCTGTACTTCCCGTGTTGTCACACCTTCACCACTTGTCAACAATGCTCCTTCTACAGCAAATTTTGACAATTTCTTCTGAACCAACTTTGCCTCCTCCTGCTTTCTACTCTCTGCCTTCTTTTTATTCTTTTCTTGTAAGAATTGCTTCCATCACTACCTGTTTCTTCACTTGCCATTGCACTGGTGTGATGATCGTGAGGACGAATCATTCCTCTCCTATCTGTTCCAAGAAAGCCGCACCGGATTATGACCGCGGCAACCCTAGCAACGGTCTCATTGTTTCCCTGCATTCCTCTTCGACCTACTCCAAGATGGCCGCTCCGGGTTATGACCGCGGCAGCCCTAGCAACGGTCTAGTTGTTTTCCTGCCTCGAGCCACGCAGGAGGCGGAAGTCGATCGTTCTTCGGCATATCAACAAGGAAGTCCTGGAGACCGGCGCGTTGCTACTCTCTTAGGAGTATACGGACGCTCAGTGAGTATAGCCAGCCCAGCCTTTAAATCTCATTGCCTCCCTTTCTCTCTCTATCCGTCTCTTGTTTCTTTCTCAGTCTTACATCTACTTGTTCTTAGAATTCGGAACACGATCAGCGGATCGGAGGTATCGCTTTGGCAACCACTAAGCCACAGCAACAACTAAACCACGTCCCCACAGAACGCGACACATCGCGACATTATCCCGTGTTCTTCTCGAAGGTAGAATTCTTTTCTCATACTCTCAAATCTGTACCATCCGTATTTCTTGATCCTTGAATACTTGATATCCTTGCTTCCCAGAAAATCCCTTTTCACACTAATGAGTACTTCTTGAACGGGCTCGAATCCTAGGGCGCCGCATCTACTAATACTCCCCGTCTAAATGTGTGAATGGTAATCTCTGTTCTTACAAATTTCACCTCCGTTCCTTATTGTGTTGTTTTCTCTTGACCCTCATGTATTTACCCTTATACCTCTCCAGCATCTAACCAACACATAACGCTGCCATCGGATCGAGGCCCTTCAGTTTCCTCCGGTCTGCCTCGCCTGTATCAACGCTCCCCAGCAGCTCTCCATAGGGTTTTCTCCCCCATGAGGGTTTCCCTGGTTTCTCCACGGTCGCCAAGTATTTAACTAGGCTCCGAAGGGTTGCCAGGCGGATTCCTATTTTCTACTGGGATATAACTTTCCACCCTTTCTTCTTGAAACCTGGTACACCACGGGAAATACGAATTGGTCGTTCCTCTAATTCCAGGTAGGAGATTCTACGCTTTCTGTGTTGCAATGCATGAAAACTGATTAACTGACGGATTCGGCTTGTAGTGAACATTACAGATAGCAACGCCTGAAACAAACTATTGTTTTTAGACATTGCACCTAGAAACCGGGAATACCCTCATAATGGACCCCCAACAACAACAGCAGATCCAACAGCTGATCGCTGCGGTGCAATCCTTAACCACAGAGGTCCAACAACTCCAGCAGGAGAACACTGCCCTAAAGCAGAATCAACAACAGGCAGCTCAACAGATAGCCCAACAAGTAGCACAACATACAGCTACCTCACGAGTTCCTCACTGTTCAGAGGTCCCTCCAGGGCCTCTTCCTGGAGGCCAGTTCGATGGGAATCCCCACAAGGTGAAAGAATTCCTAGATTCCTGTTACGTTCAGTTTGCCTTTAAAAACGCCTTTTTTCATACTGATCGGGATCGTGTGGGTTACATGGTATCCCAAATGACTGGCCCAGCTTTAGCCTGGGTCACACCCCTAATCACTAGCAATAATCCTATATTAGACTCCCACACGGCCTTTTGTAATAGTATTCGTACTATGTTTGGCCGACAGGAGATCCGAGTAGCTTCCCAAGAACACTTACTAGACTTGAAACAGGAAAATTCTGACATTCTGGCATATATAACCAGATTTAAGCAAATGGCCAGCGAAACTACTTGGGCCGATGACGCACAGATAACCATCTTTAGGAGAGGACTGTCGGAAGAATTGAAAGATGAAATATCCAGGGTTCCACGTTCTTCTTCTTTAACTGAGTTTATTGCCCTAGTCCTTCAGATTGATTACCGAATGAAGGAACGCATCAGTGAAAAAAGGAGAGGACGGATACCCCGTTTTCCTGTAAATCTGCCTGCTGCTCCACGGGTTCCATCCACCGAGGAACCCATGCAACTAGGTGCAACAGGCAGGGGACCCCTTTCCCTTGAAGAACGGAGTCGTAGACGATCCCTTGGTTTATGTATGTATTGTGGTTCCAATAGGCACACCGTACAGGAGTGTCCAATCGCACCACCAAGGAGATCGGGAAACGCAAACGCCCGACCGTAAGGGGAACCACGGTTCGGGATCCTATGACCAAGCAAGGTTCCTCACAAGTTGTCCATACCTCCACTTGTAACAATTCATCGGATACAACCATGGTGGTTGTAAAGGTTTCTCTGACCTTTGGGAAACAGGTCATACAAGATATCCCGGTCCTTATTGACAGCGGGGCTGCCGGGAATTTTATCGATGATCACTGGGCCTCTACTCATGGTATCCCACGGTCTTGTAAGATAGAATCCATTCCCGTGGAAAGTGTTGACGGCAGTCCTTTGATATCTGGACCCATTACGGATCATACTGGTCCTCTGCTTATGTCTATCTCGTCTCATCAAGAACTCATAATTCTAGACATCATCCGGGCGGCACACCATCCTATTATTTTGGGGATACCATGGCTTAAGAAGCATAATCCCTTTATCAATTGGACAGCTGGGTCCTTCTTTTTGGGTTCCGAATTCTGTCTTGGCCACTGCATAAAAGATCAACAAGAGGTTCTGTTGGACACCAGCTCTTCCTCTCCTAACTTTCAGGGAATCACTACTCTAAATCAAATCACAGGGCTCCCCAAACTGTACTATCATTATAAAGAAGTCTTTTCCACCTCTGAGTACTCGCAGTTACCACCTCATAGACGAGACGATTGTGCCATCGATCTGATCGCTGACCAACCTTTACCCTTTGGTCGAATGTACATCCTATCTCAGAATGAAAAAGAGGTACTACGAGAATATCTCAGAGTAAATCTTATGAATGGGTTGATCACGGAATCTACTTCACCGGCAGCCGCTTCCCTGTTTTTTATATCCAAACGGAACACAACGGAACTTCGCCCTTGCATAGATTTTCGGGGTCTCAATAAAATCACTATACCAGACAAATATCCGATGCCCCTGATACCAGATATTCTGGAAGCAGTCAGAGGAGCAAATTTATACACCAAACTGGATCTCAAGGGAGCGTACCATCTGATACGGATCAAGGCCGGAGATGAATGGAAGACGGCATTCCGGACACCATTTGGCCATTACCAATATCATGTTATGCCATTCGGTCTCTCTAATGCCCCGGCGATATTTCAACGCTTTATGGATCATCTCTTCGCTGATCTACTCTTACATAACGTAATAGTGTATCTGGACGATATTTTGATTTTCTCCTATACTCTACAGGACCATGTTAGACATGTGGAAGAGGTTCTTCGTCGTCTTCATCAGAATCACCTGTTCTGCAAATTAGAAAAATGCTCTTTCCACCAACCTCAAGTCACTTATCTAGGTTATGTTCTCTCGGCCAAAGGTGTAGCCATGGACCCGGAGAAGGTTTCTGCCGTATTGGATTGGCCTATCCCGACCTCAGGGAAAGACATTCAGCGGTTTATCGGCCTTGCCAATTTTTACCGGCGGTTTATTCCGGGATTCTCAAGCCTGACTAAACCACTGACAAATCTGTTAAAAAAGGGAGTATCCTTCTCATGGCCTGAGACTACAGATCAAGCCTTTAGGAGACTTAAAGATCTGTTCACATCGGCACCTGTTTTACAGACCCCTGATCAGAATCGTCAATTCATAGTGGAGACAGATGCTTCTCAATATGCTTTGGGAGCAGTCCTTCTTCAGTCGGATAGTTCCGAACAGGAACATCCAGTGGCATATCTATCTAAGACTTTAGTACCTGCAGAGTTAAATTACACGGTATTGGAGAAGGAGCTGTTAGCCATCAAGAGGGCTTTCGAAGAATGGCGACATTTACTACTTGGAGCTAAGTACCCGGTGGAAGTTCGAACGGACCACCACAACCTTCGTATTCTACAGTACGCCCAGACTTGCAATAGTCGTCAGGCCCGGTGGGCTCATTTTTTTTCCCCTTTTAGGATCACATTCTCCTTCATACCTGGGAAAGATAACGTGATAGCTGACGCTTTATCACGTAAAGAACAGCTCCCCAATGATTCCTTTAGATCTGAACCAATATTTCCTAGGGTGGCGTTAGAGTTACATACCTCCCATGACTTCTTGGCGCGTCTAAGGTATCAATCCAAAACAGTAGGAAAATCAGGAATATCACTCGGGACGCTACCTACATTGGTCAAGGAAGAAGGATGCTATTTCCTTGGTCATCGGGCTTTCATCCCTACAACCTCCCTCCAGAAGGAAGTATTGGATATGTGTCACAAATCTAAGGTAGCGGGACATCGAGGAATCACTACCACACGAGAAATGGTTTCACGTTGGTTCTGGTGGCCATCTCTACGGGAGGACATAAAGAGATACATTGCATCCTGTCCAGATTGTCTTCAGAACAAGTCTCCCCGAAAGTCTCCATTGGGACTACTGGTCAAAATGCCAATTCCATCACGTCCTTGGCAGATAGTCTCAACGGATTTCATCGTTGACCTTCCCCCCTCGAAGGGGTGTTCGACGATAATGGTGGTGATCGATTCTTTTACAAAGATGGCTCACTTCATATCTCTTGCCAGGATTCCTACAGCGGCCGGTATGGCCCGTATCTTTACCAACCACATTTTCGCGTTGCATGGCCTACCAGATACGATCATTTCTGACCGCGGAACACAATATACCTCTCTCTACTGGAAGCACATATGTCACCATCTTGGGATTTCCCGTGCCCTCAGTTCCGGTTATCACCCCCAATCCAATGGACAGACGGAACGGCTCAATCAAACTTTAGAGGGATATCTAAGGAATTACATTTCGGCAGCTCAGGATAACTGGACAGATCTACTTCCATTGGCAGAGTTTGCTTACAATAACTCCTATCACTCCGCCATTCACACTTCTCCCTTTTTCTGCTCCTATGGTTTTAGTCCTTCAGCATTCCCGATACTAAAAAGATCGGAACACAAATTTCCTGATGTAGACCAATTAATGAATCAAATCAGACAAGGCCACAAGAGGGCTAAAGATACCCTGTTACAAACCCAGGATAGAATGAAGAAATTTGCAGATCGCTCCCGTACTCCAGCCCCTATCATCAAATCAGGAGACAGGGTATGGTTGTCCTCACGATTTCTCCCCAGACACCTGGTAACATCCAAACTGTCTCCAAGATACTTTGGTCCTTTCCGGGTGGATAAACCCATTGGCTGTGCAGCCTTTAGACTTATCCTTCCTAAAACCTGGTCCCGAATTCACCCTGTTTTCCATGTTTCCCAATTGAAACCGGACAACCGTAATTCATTTCATCCATCGATAACGACTCGTCCTCCTCCCATTTTGGCCTCATCTGGTCCTGAGTTTGAAGTGAAGGAAATCTGTGATTCTCGTATTCATCGAGGACATTTACAATATTTGATCGATTGGAAGGGTTACTCCCCTTCGGATCGCACCTGGGAGCCGGTTGACGCTGTACATGCTCCTCGTCTCGTAAAACTGTTTCACTCGAGACATCCCGACAAGCCGGGAGGGGATGGACCTAAGAAGGGGCATACTGTGATGATCGTGAGGACGAATCATTCCTCTCCTATCTGTTCCAAGAAAGCCGCACCGGATTATGACCGCGGCAACCCTAGCAACGGTCTCATTGTTTCCCTGCATTCCTCTTCGACCTACTCCAAGATGGCCGCTCCGGGTTATGACCGCGGCAGCCCTAGCAACGGTCTAGTTGTTTTCCTGCCTCGAGCCACGCAGGAGGCGGAAGTCGATCGTTCTTCGGCATATCAACAAGGAAGTCCTGGAGACCGGCGCGTTGCTACTCTCTTAGGAGTATACGGACGCTCAGTGAGTATAGCCAGCCCAGCCTTTAAATCTCATTGCCTCCCTTTCTCTCTCTATCCGTCTCTTGTTTCTTTCTCAGTCTTACATCTACTTGTTCTTAGAATTCGGAACACGATCAGCGGATCGGAGGTATCGCTTTGGCAACCACTAAGCCACAGCAACAACTAAACCACGTCCCCACAGAACGCGACACATCGCGACATTATCCCGTGTTCTTCTCGAAGGTAGAATTCTTTTCTCATACTCTCAAATCTGTACCATCCGTATTTCTTGATCCTTGAATACTTGATATCCTTGCTTCCCAGAAAATCCCTTTTCACACTAAGGAGTACTTCTTGAACGGGCTCGAATCCCCGGGCGCCGCATCTACTAATACTCCCCGTCTAAATGTGTGAATGGTAATCTCTGTTCTTACAAACTTCACCTCCGTTCCTTATTGTGTTGTTTTCTCTTGACCCTCATGTATTTACCCTTATACCTCTCCAGCATCTAACCAACACATAACGCTGCCATCGGATCGAGGCCCTTCAGTTTCCTCCTGTCTGCCTCGCCTGTATCAACGCTCCCCAGCAGCTCTCCATAGGGTTTTCTCCCCCATGAGGGTTTCCCTGGTTTCTCCACGGTCGCCAAGTATTTTACTAGGCTCTGAAGGGTTGCCAGGCGGATTCCTATTTTCTACTGGGATATAACTTTCCACCCTTTCTTCTTGAAACCTGGTACACCACGGGAAATACGAATTGGTCGTTCCTCTAATTCCAGGTAGGAGATTCTACGCTTTCTGTGTTGCAATGCATGAAAACTGATTAACTGACGGATTCGGCTTGTAGTGAACATTACAACTGGCTCAGGCAGTCCCTGCCATAAAATATGATAAAATAATGCTACAGTTTTATCCCACAGTTCTCTATTCTCAAGACGCCAACATTCTTGAATCGCTTGAATGAAGGTAGCAGGATCTTCATCCTCACCCATTTCCCTTGTCATAATCCCACCCATGACTGATGCGTCAGGATATTGTACTCTAAGTGCCCTCCATACATTTGTTCTAAAGATATTAAATCATGTGTTGTGTTTTGTGCTGTCACACTCACATGCCCTGCTTGTCTCCAAATGTCGTCAGCTCTCTACCCTATAATGGTTGATAGCAGGCCTTTTATGTCACCCACTGCTAACGTCATTCCCGCTGTCATTCGCTCTAACTCATAAATCCATGTTCCCACACGCGCAGTCAAACTAGGTAATTTGCTTTTCAAATTGTCTTTATCCATTTGTGGCCACAGAATATATTGTGGTCATATTGCCCCTTTCTCTAATAAGGGGATTTGTGCAAATCCTGATCCACAATGGTACCCACTGACACTCCTTGTCTTCCAGGTGGGGCTAGTTTCACCCATTCGTCTTTATCCTGGTAAATAAAGTAATCTGCTTACATATAGAGGGGATACATCCCCTGCACTGCGCGACCGTGCAGTTAGTCATTCAGTTTATGGTGTCGGTTCTGTTGTTTTTTCTTTGGGGTCTTCTAAATCTGACCATTTTACCCCTCTTTCTATATTCGAATCTATCGAAAAACACCACATGCGCCATCTCTTTGCGCTCTTTCAATTTCCTCACTTTCTTCGTTCGACATCATTATACCCCGAGCTTGTATGGCTGTCATCTCTTTCCTCATCATCAAGATCTAGTCTACTTAAGGACAGCATTCTATTCTAGTCTGTTATTACTTCATCCAATCTACCTTCTGTTTTCTTTGGTGGAGATCCTACGACACTGCCTTTGGTTTTATAACCATCCTTATCCCTCATTTGCCTATATAAATCCCCAATCCTTTTGAATATGTCTTCTGCCTCATGATCATCAACCCATGTCTGTATTCTCGGTATCCCTTGCAGCTCCCTGCGGGGCTGTTGTAACCCTCTCTCTTCTTCCCATAGTTCTCGTGCTTCAATTGGCACTATGCATCTATAACAAAAGTGATCTATTTTGTCATCCTTTTGTCCCCTACTCCTTCTCATTTCTTCTTCCCATCTTCTCATCTCCCTTTTCTCTTCTGCCTCTCGCCTTCTTTGCAACCTACGTTCTTTCAATCTTTGTGCTTCTATTTCATCCCTTTCTTCTCCTTTAATATCCCCCTTTCTTGTATTCCTCATATCTTCTTTTTTCTTTCTTTTGCTTCCTCTCTTTCCTTCTCCTCTTTGTATACTCTCTCATTCCTTTTCCTTCTTATCCCATTCCTCTCATTCTTTGCTTTCTCTAACACCATAGATGCCTTTTCCGTCTAACTTGAGTAAAATCTTTCCTCCCATCCACTTGTCCTGCACTACTGTTACTTCCTTAGCTTTGTCCTTCCCTTCTTTTTGTCTTTTAGCTTCTTCCGCTATCTCTATCTGTCTGTCCCTTCTTTCGTCACCCTCTTTATATTCATTGCATGTTGACTTATATTTAATTTCTTTAATCTTGCTTTCTTCCATGTTTTCCTCACTATTATAAGTGGAGGGCTCATATGTCAGATTAGCATTCCCCGCTGCAGCCTTTAGCTACTTTAAAGGATAGAATCCCTGTTCCTAGGTATCTGTACTACTGTTTTCAGAAGGAGAAAGAGGAACGGAGGGCTTTTCATCCTCCCCTTTATGCTGATTAAGCATCCATTCCTTTTTGGGTGGGTATTCCCTCTCGCTCTGATACATTTTCCATAGCTCTAATATGGCTAAACCTTTCTGTAACTTCTTCCCTGTATATGCAGCATGTACATATGTTGTCATGTGTTGTAATATAGTTCTTGATAATGAGCCCTCTTGAGGCCAAGGCATATACATTTTGTCAGCCGTGCCTTTTACCCATTCAAAATGGTACTTCGTAATCTTGGGTGTGTATTTCAGTAATGTCTTACACAGGTGGAGCAGGGGTGTGCTCCCCATGATGACAAGTCATTTTTGACAGTCAATACTGACCAGACTTTTTATTCCTTACACCACAATAATCAATTTTGGGCAACCACCATCAATCACTGCCCATTTCCAAAACACAATTTTCAACCCATTTTTAAAACAGTATTGTTTTTATTCCTTTTTTTATAGTCCTATCGAATCTTACTGTCCTGCTGTTTTATTATTAGATTATTAGTACTAAGAATCTCTATCAGAGGAGGGTCAGAAGTGCGGGGTGAGGCACTAATGCCAAAGATGGATCATAAGTGAATATGTCAGGGCTGTAATAGGGCCAAGTGCATAGCATATACGGCTGGTACATTTTGAGTGTTCATCAGCTGTGCAGACAGTGTTTGCGTAGTACGTGCTGGAGTTCGGGGGTGGCGGTTGGAGCACTGCGAGTAACTAGTGGCCGAGACGTGCATGTTGCGGGGAGGGACAGCGAGTGCAAGCCTGCGTCCCTGGTGTACAGTGAAACTGACTGTTCTTATGTGCATGTTTTGGCATGTTGTGGGGCCAAAGGTGTGGAAGCATGCCGGTCTGGGATGCCCATGAGTAGGTCATGGTGTGTGTTGGGTTGAAAGCATGTCATCATGTTGCCGACCGAGCATGGTGTACCGGGCTGCTAAAGCTGTTAGGCTGGTGATAGGGTCCCCGTGGACCATCAGGGTAGAGGACCGGGTAGTGGTGGGTGGCAGAATAGAGGGGACCTCTAACTGATTCAGAAGGTTAAAGCAGAGGTTGTTTGCTTACCCATACAGGACAGCGAGGCTTCGGGATCCACAATGAGCCATCTTTGAGATCTTTCAATGCCAGCAGCCATCTTGTTTTAGGTATAAATATAATCTGGCTGCCTATTAGCCAATCAGCCCCAGTTGTGGCAGCTTGTGATAGGCCAAACAGTTATCATAGGGATTTGAGCGTGATGAGGTGACATAGAAGAAGAATCAGCATCCTCAAGGGCATGTATTAGCGAATGTCTGAGGTTGGAGACAATATTTAACATTGGCATCCTGACGGTGCTGGAGGCACATGATGCAGGCCGATAACAGGCACACAGTGTGTTGAAGGTCCTGTGGTAATGATACTTAGTCAGTGTACTGTGCATGTTAAAATAGTACCTTAATCAGTGGGTCATACTGAATATGAGGAGTGGGAGAGGAATAAGGGGTGGAAATCCTCAGGGTCCAGATAGAAGCGCTGGTCCAGGTAGGTAACAGGCATGATTCTAGTCATGTGTAGTAGGAACTCAGTCAGTGCTGAGAGATGGTAGTGCATTGAAGCACATCAGTTGGTGGTCATTGGGTAGGGGATGAGCCTAAATGTAAGCCAACGTTTTGTGAGAGGGGGTTCCATATGTTGCCTCTACTAGTACATGTGTCTTGCAAGTTGATGGTGTGCTGGGGGAGGTGAAACAGTAGGGGAATTAATAATCACAATTGTAAGAATAGCCATATGTCATTTAAGATGAGGTATCGGCACAGTCTTGTTGCTCGTGTGCCACAAGATTTTTCATATTTTACACACACATAATAGATCAGCGAGTGACACTGTATAACAAGGCATTGTCACAAATTGGTAATTTCTAAAGAAACACATTGAGCTCATGATCAGAGTTCAAGCCAAGGCTAACACTTCTATATTTGCAGATAAGCCTGGCTTCTTGTTGACAAAGTCTTAGTTCTCTATCACCGCCTCTCTGTTCGCTTTTACAATCTTGAGTCCCACAAAGCGAATGTCTTCTTTCTTGTTGAGTTGGTGCTTTTCCTGCCAGTGCATTGCCAGATGGTATCTTGCGTCCTGTGAGTTCAGTAGTCCCAGGTGCTCTCTGATCTTGGTTCTTAGTTCCCTGATGGTGCTACCAATGTATTTTAGGTTCCAGGTACATATGATAGCATAATTGACAAATTTAGATCTACAGTTGATGAATTGGATGACTTTGTGGCTGTGAGTTTCAGTAAAGTTGATCTGCTTGGTATTCAACACATGTGGGCACATAGTGCATGTACCGAATTTTGTGGACCCCAGTGGCTTTTGCTGATCTAAGCCAATTAAGGGTCTTTTTTGCCACGAGTGCCACGAATGATGGAATAAGCATGGTGCGCAAAGTATGTGCTTTGGTGTAGGACAGGCAAGGTCGAATGGGCATCCATTGGGGGATGTCTGTATCGATACTCAGGAGATGCCAATGCTTATTGAGTATTCTCTGTACTTGGTGACTGTCCAGATGAAATCTTGCCACATATCTGATCATGTCTTCTTGTGGTTCCTTTCTAGCTTTCGGAGTCAGTAGAGTTTAACGGGCCCTGTTGGTGGCCATAGTGATTGCTGTTTCAATCATCTTTTCGGTATATCCTCTCTCAGAGAATCTGTTTTGTAATAAGTTGCATTCTGCACAGAATGCTTCGTTGGTACTGCAATTCCTCTTGGCTCTTATGAATTCACCTTTGGGAATGTTGTCTATCACGGTTTTATGATGACAAACAAACAAACAGCGTGTCGTGAAAAGGACCGAGTTCACTTCAGTCGGGGCCCTTGACATGTATAATGGCCTGCACTTGCATTGTCCTCCGACCAATCTCTCATCCCCACTATCAAGGTGCTTACTTTGCTCATCTGCACCCCCCCCTTGGACACACATAATTACTCGCACTTGCCACACTCAACCCCTCACCCCATCCTACCGACCTTCCAACCCACCCAGGGACTCACCGCCACATCTTATGCTATTCTATTTTCACAGTTGCTATCCAGCATCCTTAAACAAGGAACAAGACTTGTCTAATTTTCTCAACGGAAAGAAACCCCTCCCAGCCACCCTGAATTGATTCCATATGTAGCCTTACTATACCCAACCCATACATTTTTTTCTTGCCCCCTCTTTTGCCCCTTGGTGCACCTCTTGCCCATTATAAACTGGGCCTTTTCATTATGTCAATTACTTATTTTGTGTGTTACCTGACATGTATATGTATGTCACTTCATACCCACTGTGTCACCAACTACACTTATGGAACATGTATGTAAATATGTAACCTAACTAATGCCCATGTCACAACTCACATCATCACTCATGGCACCCCGCCACCCACCACATCACCAATATGATAACGTCACCATGACGCCACTACACAGCTTTTATAAAAAATAAAACTATTGGTCGAAACATGTGTCAGTTTTGTACTATGTGAGTGCTCACCATTGGTGCTCAGTCAAAACTCTGGTGACCTCATGCAAATAAAAACAATACTGCAAACAATTACAAAGCAACACAAACTATATTCTTTCTTGACTACGCTATATGCACTACCATAAACTGGTATGAACACTTGAAGTCCAGCGATTTTTCCTGACAACAATAATGTTGTTACTTATGCTGCATATCCACTGGTCTGGCCATTATTTTATTCCTTTCACTCTTTTTATTTCTGTTCCTAGTACTCCCTTGAGGCCTATGTGTTATTTTTCTCGGTTCTGGAGCTGGGTGGAACCTACTCCTCTTGCTACCTGTGTCATTAATCATTTTCATGCTGCCTACGCAAACCCAGATATTGATCCTTTATCAGCCTTATATTTGTTTTGGCTGCTGATGAGCTGGCCCCAGCGAAGTATCATAAGAAGCCTCAGAGACTGTCGGCTCCTTAGTTTATGGAGCAGCTGTGCTCTCTTAAACTTCTTTATATGAGTGCTGAATGCCAGTGGCGCTCTGGCTATTCCGATCTGGATAAACAACTGCTGGAAGCTCAGTGGTTTGTCTATCATTGTGCTATTAATTGATGCCAAAGTGCCTAATATTACTAAATGCATTGGGGAAGCGCAGATCCAACCCAAGGAACTTTTTACAGATATTCAGGAACTGTCCCAACCAGCTGCCGCCTCAACCAGAATGCCTCGTACTTAAGCTCTTTGTGATTCTCTGGCTAACTTTTTCACCCAGAAGCTAATCAAGATTCTGACTGATATTTCAGATCTTCAGACTGATCATGTTGCTCCTTTTTCATCTGTGCCATTTCCTCTTCCCGCCTCTGAGACATCCTTTTCTGGTTTCTCTTTGGTAAGAGAGGTTCAAGGTCTCCAGACTGTAAATGCTCTGAAGTCTGCTTCTCTGTGTGATCCAATTCTGCTCCGGGTTCTGAAATCTACTGGTCCTGAGATAGCGTCACGTCTTACTGATGATGTGAACTACTCTATGAGGGCTGGTGTCATTCCTGCTTTTTTAAAACAGACAGTGGTTTCCCCTTTGCTGATAAAGGCTTCTCTGGACCTGACTGTTTCAACTAACTTTCGGCCTATTTTGCTATTACAAGGCCTGATGAAGTTTCTTGAGGCCATGGTGACAACACAGCTGAAAGTTTTCCTGTAGTCGCATGCCATCTTGGATCCCTTTCAGTCAGGGTTTTGCCCCTTGATGGGTACAGCATCGGTTCTAGTCTTGGTCATCGATGACCTCTTCATCCTAATAGATATGGGCAGTGTAGGTGTCCTCATTTAGTTGGACCTCTCTGAGTGTGTGACACCATTGACCATGAGATTTGTTGTCAACGCTTGAGGCGGATTGGTATTGGTGGCTCTGTCTTTGACTAGTTTCAATCTTTTTTGTCAGAAAGGACGCAATCCCTTTCTTTACTCCCCACCCCTTTTCTTCTGCTTCTATTCCTCTCTCTTGTGGGGATCACCAGGGGTCTGTAATTTCTCCCCTTTTGTTTAACATCTATCTGCTTCCACTGGCCAAATTGATTCATTCGCATGGCTGTAGTTTTTATTCTTATGCTGATGACCAGGAACATACTGCTATCCATCTCAGGAGCTGCCTGTCTGGTATCGAAGGTTGGATGCAGAAAAACTGGATCAAGTTTAATGCTGAGAAAACTGAGGTCATGGTCCTGGGTGCCGACGCCTGGGAGAGTTCAGCTGATTTATGGCCTACCTCTCTGGTTTCTCTCCCTTTCCCAGTTCATGCTATGAAAAACCTTGGAATTAAAATTGTATCTTCTCTCTCGGTTGACCCTCAGGTTAGGGCCAGATTTAGTGCCACCTACCTTAAACTTAAGACTCTGCAAAAGATCATTCTATTTATACCAGCTTGCTTGAGTGGGTTGGTGGTCTCTACTGCTTTGATGGGCACTCTGAACTATTGTATTACTACTTTATTTGTGCAGCCAAAAACCTTTCTTCAGCGTTTCCAAGTTGTTCAGAATTCAGCAGCCCGCTTAGCAGTAGGGCACCCCAAGTTTGTATGGACTTTGGGTCTTCTTCGCAAGCTGCATTGGCTCTCAATTTATAGTTGCATTAAATGCAAAGTCCTCTGCCTGGTTCACCAGGCCTTTCAGTGATGCAGAGCCTCTTACCTCTGCCAAAACGTTAGAAGCTATTATCCTTCTCATAATCTTTGCTCAGTTAATTTATAATTTCTTCATGTTCCTTGGTTCTGCAAATCTACTGTGGGTGGCAGAACATTTTCAATTGCCGCCCCTGCTCGGTGGAATTCCATTGCTTTGTCTATTCAGAACATTGCTGATCATCAGAGTTTTCAAAAAGCTTTGAAAGCTTTTCTGTTTAATCTCAAAACTTGGGGTGGGTGTTCACTCTCTGTTTTCTTTACTCTTGCTCTTCTTGTTATCAGTTGCCAAGCTAAGCTCTTCAGAGGCTACAGCGCCAGGATACCTTTTGGTCGCAGTTGCAATTTCCAAATGACATAAAATAACTTAACATTGAGGTGGTGATCAGGAGGGAGAGAGTCAGTTAGTTGGGAGAGGTGGTCAAAGAATTGACCTACCGGACCAGGTGGCCAGTAGAGAGAGATAATACGTATTTATTTTATTGAGCATTTGTTAGGCGCTTATACAACAGAATTGTGTTTGAAAGTGCCAGCCTTATGTATGCCATAAGGGGCAGTGATTGCGGAGATAGTGTATTCGAATGAGGGATAATTAGCAGTAGATAGGGGAGTAGGAGAGATAGGACGTTTGAGGGATGAAAACAGTTCTACACCACCACCCCTGCTAGTGGGTCGGAGAGAGTGAGTGAAGGTGTATGCAGGGTCACAAAGGGCAGCCAGGCTTGCCGAGTCAGATGAGAGATCCAGGTTTCAGTAAGGGTAAGGAGGTCAAGAGAAGGTGAATGACAAAGGAAGCAGTCAGAGGCAAAGGAGCTTTTATTGCAGACAGACTGTGCATTCCAAAGAGCAATAGAAAGAGAGTGAGATGTAGAAGCATAGCGATGTTGAGTCTGAGAAATAGAGAGGTGCTGAGGGTATATGTGAGAAGAGGATGTGTAATGGAAGATAGGGTTGGAGTAGGTTTTGTGAATAGAAAGAGTAGTGGAGAGAGAAGAGAGGTGGTGTCGAGGAAAAGAGATGATAGGAATGGGGCGAGAGTTGAGATGGTTCTGAGCATAGTAGAGTGAAGAGGGAAGTAGAAGGGAAAGGAAGAGATAGCATGAGAAATACACGGGGAAGGTGCAGCTGAAAAGAAACGACTAAGGGTACTTACAGACAAGCAGCAGGACACAGTAAAGGAAATGCTCATAGGCAAAGAGGCTGGTCAACAGCTTGTCTTCACCCTTTACTGTTCCCCCCCTTAACTGGGATGCCCATGGCTGGACGCGCCTAGGGAGTTCAGAAGGGATGACACACGCTCTTGTCACTTGATCACCAAGTCCATCAGTAGTTGGTCACACTGATATTGTCCGTGGTGTTGCTGGGATGAGGGAATTTCTTCCTGATTGGTATTACCAGAGGATCCTCTTGTGGCCTTCAGCTGGAGATGGGGCTGATCCAAGATGGCCACAGTAGGTGATGCCACCAATCCAAGATAGAGAAAGGGATGTGATATCCCCAATCCAAGATGGACACATGAAGTGATGCCACCAATCCAAGATGGCCCCTGGAAGTGAAGTTCCAGAGAGAACGTAAAGCCAAAAACCAGAAGGGATGACGCATGCTCTCATCACCTAATCGCCTAGTCCATCAGTGGTTGGTCTCTCTGATATTGTCACTGGTGTTGCTGGGATGAGATGATTTATTCCTGATTGGTGTTCCCAGAGGAGCCTCTTGTGGCCTTCAGCTGGGGATAGGGCTGATCCAAGCTTGACACATATCTGGGCTTTCATCCGGTGGGATAAGATCAAAACAGCAGGGCTTATGCCTTAGAGACAGAAGAGCAAATACATTTAGTCAGGTACTTTTAGATTTCCAGAACATTTTTCCAGAACATTTTCTCTGTTGATTGTGGACACACATCCCTTCATTATACAACTATACCTACAGACATTGATAGAGCGCTATTATTTGTAAGACAATACCGGTTACCTCGAGCGACCATAGAAGCACTGATGCAGATTATCCAAAACGTGGAATCGTGTGGGATTATTAAACCAATTCAAAGTACCTTTAAGAAGCCAGTACTAGGAATATCGAAACCCAACAGAAAATGGAGACTCTTCACAGACATAAGGGAATTAAGTATGCAGGGTTCAAAATAGCTGGGAGTTGGGAGCTATGTAGCTCCATCTTCTACCATAGAAGAGCCTCCCCAGGCCAACTAGTGCTATAGAAACATGAATATGTGCAAAATGTTAGTATGCATCTTATGTGGAAGTTCGATTTGAAGTATGCTGTGTACTCTCTTCTGGTTCCGCAGCGGTAGCTTCTGCCTAGTGGGTGATGCCAACACCCATGAGTTGGTTTTAGTGATACTAATAATATGGAATATGCATGCATGTTGTTGTTATATTGATGATGTACCTCAGTTGGAATTTTCATATTTGTGTATCATTTGATCTAAAATGCCAGATCGTTTATCACTTTAAACAGCGGCTTTAGTACGAACCCACCAAAACCCCTAATTGGATAACTTTGAAACTGGATGCGAAATAGGGGCACTCCGCGGATTCAATTGAGCTGCGGTCATGCCCTCATTCGCATCACTCACGACTTATTATTGCATCAAGTTCTTATCTAAGTTGTCCTGGGAACGTGTATTATCACTGGGACCCTGCAGCCCTGCGGCTTTTAATGTAGATTAATACTACACAGAGCATACAAGCATTACGCTTGTTGACATGTACAGCTTTTGGTATCCCCATGACAACGGCGCTCCGGCCGAGCACCCACACCAAGATGGCCTCCTCCCGACGGCCCCGTGCGCATGTGCGGGGTTGCCGAGACAACATAGAATGCCAACCTCAGTCACGCCACGCTCTTTGCAGCGGTCAGCGCGTACTGAGAAGCTCTAGCATTAGGTGAGTGTGCAGATTATGCCGGGTAGCGTGTCATTTAGCAGGCTTTATGTTAGTTACTGGACGGCCTTCTTACACCATGGGAGATACATGTACAATAATGAAATGATACCACCCTGTGGGCTACCAGCCAATTTAAAACTAATGACTGGCCTTAAGCCTTTTACCGGACAACGTTTGATAACCTCACCATGTAGAAATGAGTGAATCAAACTTAATCATAACTAGTATATTCACTTTCTTTAGGGTTTTGCCGACCGTGCTTTGCCTTTTCCCAGTCTCCAGTGATCTTCATTAGAAGATTGGGTGAGTGTATGGGTCTGGTTCATATTAAGCTACTCAATTGTGAGTGGCTTGCTCTTGGAGTAGAAGGTACTTACCTGAGTGACTTTCTTGCTTCCTTTTGTTAGGTCAAAATTTGGAATCCAGCAATCCCCCGGGAGACGTTAGTGGCATCAGCCCCTCTTTGATTTCTCAACGATTTAACTAAGCCTAATTAATCAATAAGACTAAAATATTTGTCCATTTGAATTTCTCACAGGAAAAGAATTAAGGAGATTTTCCATTCTTAATACCTCATCGTATATAGGAACAGTGAAGCCCCTACCCTGAAGATGGATCATTAGATCCGAAATGCGTTGGTCATTTGTAAAACCCACAAAGGGCTTCCCTGGAGGGAGCATATCACCCCACGAGACAGTTGTCTCTGATGATTGTTATAAACACTGAAACAATTGTATGATCATTGTTATGCCTATTTTGTGTTATTTTGTGTTGTTTGATTAGACGATCTTGTTAAAAATTTAAATTTGTAAAAACGTTGGTTGGTCAATTAAAATTAACCACCTTTCTAAATATTGTTGTAAATATTGATATACACACTTGATCTATTGAAATACACACTTTTCATTGAATGTACCGCTGAAAACTATATAGAATAATTCTCTCGAATTCAGAAAAAGTCTTTATGAAGTCACCTGTACTAATCTAAGCCCCTAGGGGCAAAAATCTACTTATGTGGCAATAATTGAACATTTGAACTTAGGTTCCATTAGGAGTGCATTTGGGCTTACTGCATAGCAATATGCAGTTCTGGTTCTGCACAATTTTGTGTCCCAAGTGGTCTTGTGACGGCAGCCCGCCTGCACCTGAAATAGTATCTACATATCCTTTTGAATTCTTTAAATAGATATCCTGAAGTTCGCTTACCCTGAAACTATACAAATTACTTTTGTCTTAAAAAGCTGTGCACCCCTACACCCACAATTTTGTTTTTGGTTTTAGCTTTTCTCATTGAATCTTAATTTCAAACCCTGAATATGAGGGAACAAATGTCAGGGTTGGCTCTCCCTTATATCGATCAGGAATTACCACAGATCCAGGGTTCTAAAGTATATCCTGCCCTCAATTTGACTTGTGGCTATTGGCCTGTCTCTAATGGATATTGGGTTCTCCATGAACACCAATATAAACCAGCACTTAGGTTTGGGAGGCAACAATATGCCTAGACCCAAACTCCATTTGGGCATATTAACAGAGAAAATGAGTTCAATCTATTCCAACATAAAGCCATGCCTGATCTTGTAGAAAGAGGAAACTTGTCCTGTGTAGATGACTGTTCACCAAAAGCAAAACCATGGAAGAACTCCTGGTGGAGAATCACCACTTGTTGACCCAAATGAGGAACACAGGTGCAAATGTATTTCTTCAGAAAGCACAGTGGTGCAGAACTAAAGGGAATTTTTTACACCTTGAAATCACAGTCTTAATCTCATGAAAAATGAAGGTTGAGGCTCTTTTCACATTAAAGAACCCCACAAACCTACATGAATTATTTAGTCTCTTAGAATTGACTTATTAAATTTGTACCCTCAGAGAATTATGCAGCAAAATCTCAGTCCTTGGTCCGTCTATTAAAGGTAGGGTTCAAGAGGCAGTTTGGGGACTCGCAAACAGAGGCTATGAAACAACTTAAAAGAAGTATTTCCAAAGCACCATGCCTGACTTATCCCATTAAAAACAAAGAATGTTTCCTGGAAACAGGATTTTTCGACATCTGTTTTACTGCAGTCTTATTTTAGAAACAGGAATAGGTTAATAAAGTGATATCATATGTGAGAAAAACTTTACCTCCAGTTAAAAGTCAAATTTGATGAATGCGATAAATCACTCATGGCAATGGTAAAGTAATTGAAAAACTACTGTCCATTAATCCATGGGGAACATATAAAAGTAGAGACCTCCAACAAGCGACTACAATATTTGCAGAGTGACCGAACATAAATTTGGAATTATTCTAATTTAAGGATAACTTCCCTGATTCTTTGAATGCGGAGTTACCCTGTAGAAATCAGATATGGTCAAAACAAAAAAGAGTCAGATTGCACAATGATTAGCCAATTGACATTATTGTGTCCAAGACAACTGTCTAGATGATGCAGATTTATTAAAAATAGTAATATAGAGGCATACCTAACGTCTCCTTGTAAGGTCTATGATGAAAACACCTGTCAGGGAATAACCATAGTTTGTGGATAGATGTTTCAACCATATTAAAGAAAATTATGAGAATGAATTAGAAGCTGCTGTCAGGAAACGCTTGCATCAATGACATTCCTTAACCCTCAGCAAGCTATAAAAGTGGTACATGGAGTAGTCAGTTGGCAGTACGGATGGCCATATAAAGCTCAAAATACTGATGTAAATCATCAACTTCAGGAACTAATAATCATAACCAATTCAGATATTTGAAATAGATTTGTTGAGAACTTAGTTAACTGTAATGCCAGAGGTATGCTTTGTGTGAACAAGCCAGTGAAATATGGGAAGTTAATCCAAACGATAGCTGATTTAGTGATGTCAAACAACCTGATCCTATTTTAGAAAAAAATAAAAGGGTCACTCAAATGTTGAAAACCCTGATTAGAAATGGTGAATATATTTATATGGGACTTCTCTTTGGAGAAATACAAATAGCAGCAGTAAGTCGATCACAATATAAAGCTAAAAGCAGGTTTTCTACTCTTCCATGGAATAGACATGTTTCAGATTAAGATCAAATTATTGCCAAAACAAAGAGCCAATTTGGTAACAGTTAGTGGGTGTTACCAACATCATTTTGAAGAATAATGTTAAATCACCCTAATGGTGCAGTGACCATTGGTCATCTGGGTTAAAAAAGAAGATGTAAATCCTACATGAGATTGCTTACTGGCCCTACATGGGTCAGGACCTATATTTAAAAGGGTGTCTGGTGTGTGCTCAGTTCCAACCAAGTTCCCCAATCACTGGGCTCCTCTACAAAAGAGAACAATTATATTACAATGGTCTGATCTTCAGATCAACTTCATTGGTCCAGTGGCTCATTCTGCATGTGGCACAAGTATATGTTGACCGTTATATGCCTTATCCCCAAATGGATCAAGTGCCTCCCCACCCATAATTGCAAGGCAGATTATTTTATTGATAAACCACATCTTTTCTCGTTTCGGCCTTCCTCAAAGGATTGGGTCTGATGGGAATAGTCATTTCACCAGTAAGGTTATGACTAAGATGTGAGAAATTGTAGCTATCAAAAGAAAGTTTCATATCACCTACAACACGGCATTGAGCGGGGGGTGTAACCAAATGATAAAACTATTGTGGACATTTTAAAAGACGTTTGTGGTACCCAGTTGAGACTTATGATTACCACTAGTCCAGATGGCTTTGAGGTCTACCCCTAACTCTGCAACTAAGATATCTCTTTTTGAACTAATTACTGGTAGAAAAATGATGTTGCCACAATATCTTTTGTACTGCACAGAGGAACAGATGTTGATCAAAGCCTCTACCACTAATTACATAAATAAGTAGAAAACCTGCACAAGCATCTCCAATATACTTTTGCACGTGTGCAGAGAAATCTGGAGAAGGCTGAGGTAAGTATGAAGTTCTACTGTGATAGGAACACCTACAAAAGGGAATACATAGGTGATCAAGTTGACCTCTATAATGTCCAAAAGAACCAATTTAAAGATCAGGAATTCCTCCCATCTTGGTGAGGGACCTTCAAGATCACATATAAGATATCTCCTGTTGCCTACAAAATCAAGACACCAAAAGGGGAACCGACAGAAGAACTCTGGGACCATGCAAACCAGTTGAAGACCTGTCCTCCCCACAATCCCCTTAATCGGATATAAAAATCAGTTCCCCCTCCTGATGAGGTGACCATTGAATTAAAAAGAATCTGTGTTATAATGGTAAGTGCAGATGTTTTAATGAAAGGATGAATGCTTCTGTGATGTTTAATTAAATAAAAAGGCATGTTTAGTTATATTAGTAACATTTGGTGTAGCAATAAGAGTACAAAATAGTATGTATTGGTTAATACGAATATTTAAAATGGCAAGCTGTCATACTAAACCTGTCTTTCCACCACTCTTTCTTAGTCAATTAACCTGAAGTTTCTTCCATCCTCCAGGGTCAGGCCGAAGGAAGCGTGTCAACTACTCACCCCAACAAAGAGGAAGTGAGGATTCCAAAATACCCCTGAATAGCTGCAGTCACAGAAATCAAACCACAGTGTTGACTGTCGAGAATGTCAGTCAAGACCATGTGAGAAGATGTGGAAACCAATGTTCTTTGATCAGGAACTTTGCACCAAAGTTTTAAAAGAAATGAAATTTCTCACTTTTCTAAAAATGTAGTGACCGCTAAACTCATGCTCTTCCCCTTGAGACATTTTTCCCAGTTGGGGGAGATTGTGTGGATACAAATTAAAAGGCATGGAGATTGGCTCAGTTTTAAGTGAAGAACTGCCAAAATAATGTATCGCTTTTTTGCAAAAAGAGGCATGTGAGAAAAACTGATAAGCAGCAGAGAAAACTTAGTTTGCACAATTGAAAGGGACTACAAACGTAACTGTGAATGTAACTGCAAATGTAATTCCATTCATACAAGTGCACCTTCCTGTGATTTTATAAACAAAAATTGTGGTATGTGCTCAAAATGAAGCATCACCGTTACCATCTTTCTATTTTATTGGAAGTGTTTAAATTGCAAAATGATTCTTATTCAGGATATGTGGAATACAAAGGAGTGAAGTCACTGAAATCTATTTGGTAAGAGTGGCTTACGCTTTGTCAATACAATAGAAGTAAATAAGCCTTTCATGCTTACAATATCATATTGTGACTTAAGTTACAAGTTAAAACTCAATTTTAGCCCTGCTTACAGGTTCAAATGAAGGGGGTTTAAATGTCGCAGGAGATTCCGCTGACAAGCTGGAATGGGAAGACGTATTGTCTGTATATCATGAACACACATCCGATGTTCAATCAAACAAAGGGCCGCCTGGACTAAGGCCTCTAAGCTAATGAGAGGCGCGTACCTTTGTGAGCTCTATTTAAAGTAAGTATTTTTAACAATGAATTTAAAAATTCCTAATGCTGGTTGAAATGCAGTGTTCTGGGAGATGGAAATCTGAAGTGGCCACATGTCTGCGCTCTGTTTTCCAAACACCTAGGAGTATCACCTTTGATATCAGTTAAGGCAATACAGCATGACCAGATGGTCAACTTAAAGGAAACTCAAACAAAAAAGACCCTTTTAGCAGATCCGGACTAATTATTAACTGAAAGGCCTGTGAGAACTAGGGTTTCACAATCCAATGAAATGAAACAAAAATGCTCTGAAATATAATGGGACATTGAATTAAGATTACTTATACATTAAACATGATTTTGCTACTAAATCTACAACTGTATCACTTAGAAGTAAATGGACAGTTTTGTTATGAGTCTGTGGATCCCATCTATTATATGAAACCAAATTAACTATGTTTTTAAATCACTGATAAAAGTATTGATATTAGTAACGCAATGTAAAATGATCCTTCATATTCATACCTCATATCCAGATGTGTGTCTAGGCCGGGGATCTCGGAAATCCATACTTTATCAAGGTGGCATGTTGCTACAGTAAAATATGGAATAAAAATGATTTTGCATTTCAAACATGTTGAGAGAAAATTATCCCCCACAATTTTCTTTTCACATGTATAAAAATGATAGTCCACCAATTAAGATTGAGAGTGTGCATTCTTTGGGAGTGTTTGACTATTGAGCAAGCCAATGGAGAGATTTGGCCATGCAAAAACCATGACATAATCAATGGCAAAGTGTAGGAATAATTTGAATTATAAAAATAGAAACACACAAGGAATAGAAATCTGAGTCTGCAATCAAAAGCCACACAGAAGGAATATCACCGGCTCCAACTGGATGAGTGCTGGACTTACATATTACCTGGAAGATTGGGCAGTAACGATGAGGACACTCTTACCTAGGGAACATTTGCTTTTCAAGAGAGAGGCGAGGATGACTGGGAATTCTTTGAAAACTCCTGAGGGCACATTCTGACTCAGCAACTTAAAGAATATTTCGAAGTGAGTATAAAGATTCCCACAAATGCATTTAGAAATGTCCCCTAGAATCAAACCATATTAAGTCCTTGGAATGGGAGGGTTTGGGGAGGTGGTTTCCACCATGGGGTGATCTTTCCAAATAGAGTATCTTGATATTTTTTTGGTGAAATTTAATAGTGCTTTCTCGCTATATTCAAGGCCAAATGAGATGTTACTTCTTGTACACAATATGGCATTTCTATGTGCATACAGCACAGGAGCCAGCTAATAAAGGGTTATTAAGAGAATGGGGATAGGATATTGCAGTTAGCTAGTGTGTGTTATATCCTGCTTTTAATTAACTAATGTTGAGGGTGATTACATTCAAATAAGACAAAATGCTTTCTCTATCCTCTGTGCACTATTTAAAACAGGGAACACCTCATTCTCCCCCAGGCACCAAGTGTGCAGTATTTGTAAATGATACTTAAAATCAATTGAATCCTGCTGTATTCTCACATATAGTCTAACAATTTGGGCTGTGTATCGATGGTCACACTTCACAGCCTAAATATTGAATTGCTTGATAATTTGTGACCTGTGAAAGCCAATAATATTTCAAAAGTGAATAGCGAATTTAGCCATCTTAATTCGAACTTGCATGGAAAATTATACCAATATCAAAACATCCTCCCCTCTTGACGTTGCACAAATTCAGAGGGGCTCTACAGCTGTTGGGGCCGATTTGTGCAGTGAAGTGGGAGGGATACTCATCCTTGTATTAGGAAATCATAAAACCATTTCCTATATTGGGGTGGTGAACCAAGTGTTCTCAATTGACTGTTTTTCTAACACAAATCTGGAGAGTTAGATTAAACTCATAACAGTCTACATTCACATTGCATACACATGCTAGAAATCCACAGCTCCACCCACACTCAGAAAGGGGGAGATTGTTGTAAATATGTGTACATAGATGTAATTTTGTATGCAACACTTCTCTACAATACTTCTTTTTGATATCAGAGAAAATAAAAGTTAGAATCTGATATTGATGAACAGAAAGTCATTTTGTATACATGATAATTAAAGATAATGATAATTAAAGAGAGCTTTAATATATTGACTGATAAGTGGCATGGTTGTCATATAATTGAGAATGCTGCTTATATTGTTTAGGATTAGAAATGTTAGATTAGCAATTTCCACTTAGAGAAAGGAACAGCATATCAAGAAATACCTCAACAGTTCCCACAGCCAGCACTACCACCCCAGCTTTTTGTTAGGGCAGGCACGGGTGACAAATTATGTGCCATGCTACTAAGCGCTGCCTTTGATGCTGGATATTCATCACTTGGGGGAGTGTAAAGCCTAGATAGTGAAACTATCCATGAAAATGCAATAGTATCACACAACTCAATGGTGGGTTACTGACTCACATAAATGGGCAAAACGGTAGGAATGGGGCAGGTAGAGTGATTTCCCTCGGCCTGGAACCAGAAGGATAGTCCCCATATATTTCAGAAGAGGTTCTTTAATCGTGTGGGAGGATCCCAAAGAGTTGCAGAAGCTACACAGTAGCACTACTGTATGTAGAATTGAAAAGGGAGTGACAAATGTTTAGGTGAGGTAATTGGATTTAATCCATACTGGAATCAAATAAATGGAGTAAACATTGGCCCGTGATAGCACATGGTTGCATTTTGTGAACTTGTGACACTGTCATACCCACTCCTAATGGCAGAAATATAATTAATTATATTTCACCTATTCTCATTATACATATTTGCAGTTTTCATCCACAATATTTAAATAGCTGCTAGCTAACAATAGGCATCTTGCACTGTTCCGTTTTCTGTCAGGAAATAAAGAAAAAACAATTGGGGTCATTGTATAAGGGGTGGGACACAAATGTAATGATAAAAGAAAGGAGTAGGCTCTTTACACCTTACATTTTATACTACAAGAGTTTTCAATACATTTGAAGAAAGAATAGGGACATGAAATAGATTTAGCATTTGTGCTATTAATTCCTCCTCCTCCTTCAAATGTCTGCTGATTTTACACCGGCATGCAGGTAAACATGAAAGAGCAAAGGCAATTGTAAATGTTTTACTGCATAATTTTGCACTCTGCTTCCTAATAGTTGAAAATTGCATGCAAGAAACGCAACAGCACGCAAATGCTAATATTGGTGGTGCACTGCATGCAATTTGCACTTTTTGCAAAAGTATCCCTAATGTGTATTTGGCGTGGTGGAAATGTATAAAAAACGCATCAAGCCACAACTGAATTAAAAGTCAATAGTGCCTGTGAAGAATACAGTTGAAGACAAAGGGCCTAATTCCGAGTAGGGCGGTAAGGGATACCGGGCACCGGTAAGGAGACCGGTGCCGGTAATCCCTTACCGCCCTACTACAAGGTCCCTTAGCGGGTCCCTCCAGTAACGCCTGGTCTGACCAGGCGTTATGGAAGGGACCTGCAAAGGGACCTGGGTGCAAATAACGGGCTTGACATGTGCAAGCCCATTATTTGTGCCCTCCCCATTCCCATTGAGCCCTATGGGGGCTCAAATGGGAATGGGGAATGGTATTTTCAATGGGGAGATACCGGTCCCGCAAAGGTCGGACTACACCGGTAAGTCCTCATTGAACTAGACGGTGCCGGACCCGTTATTGGTTGCAGTCATGGCGCAAATAACGCCATGACTACCACCAATCTCGGAATGAGGCCCAAAGACTTTGAAGAGAAGGTGAGGTGCTATTGCACACCAGGTAGGCTAAAGTACTTAAACACCATACTTGGTTAGTGCTGTGAATATGAAATTTTGTCATTGTTGGCTTGGGGTTGATAGTTTTAAAGTAATGTTTTAATTTTGGAAAAGCACAAAGAAGCCACGTAGACTATAAAAGCAGCTCTTGTTTCACAGGAAGAAATGTTTACTAGAAATAATTCTGTGTACCCTTTTGGTGTGTGGCTCTCTGTGGCGCAGAACTACCCAAAAGCGAAAAAGAAGTAAAAATGCTAATGACATCTATAACGATTCAGTCACTACCACTGCAATCGGTTACTAGAGCTATGATAAAACAGTTTCTGTTTTCTGGGGTGACAACATGGAGTGTGTGTGGTAAGCTAAATGGTACGAGGGCCGCACTAGAGGCCTTCTGTGTTAAGACCAGTCATATGCGTGGTGCAACATCATATTGTATCGCAAAGATGTGGTACCCAACTGGGTCCCAGACTTTCCCTGGCACACAGTTTTATTGCAGAGTACATGTGATGAGATGAGGCTGTTCTTTGTCTTGTGGTAAGAAGAACTTACACACTGTGGACTCTCGCTGATGTGTTCTCCTATGCTCCTCTGCCCACAAAGGTGCTGGAGGTTCTGCCACAGTCAGTGATGTGGCTGCCACATGCTAGTGTTCTGCACTTTTAGATTTGACAGGCTGTCTTTGAAAGACACCACACAACGGTGGAAGAGTAGCTTTGTCCTTCCCTCCTTTCTCTGTATTCTCTGTACATGTGGTTCTATCCTCTGTCTCCGCCTATGCATCACTGGTTTCAAACATCATGTAACCATGGTCAAGGCTCAAATAGGTCACCATATTTTTCTTCGCTATCATCCTCCTTAGCCTCAGGTTTCCTCATCAGTGGATGAAGGTGTTGGTGGGGGAAACAGGGAAAATCCCACATCCTGCACCACAGCACTTGTCTCACCCGACCCGTCAGTAAATACATCCTGTCACTACTGCTCCCCGTGACACTTTTGGATTATACGGACATGCTGAAACTCAAAAATGTTGCTTCTCTGTTGCCACAAGAAGATGCTAAATTGCAGACTCCGTTACAGCCACTGAATGCAATCTGGTACCTCCAAAGAATTATAAGACTTCTCCTATACAAGCAACAAGCATTATGTGTGCACCCTAGAGGATGATGTGTGGATAAACAGCCACTAAAAGTAATTATCTTCGGGCCACCAACAATTCTGTCTCCTCTCTCCGACAATAAATGGCATGCGTATTTAGGTCATGTAAGGTGATCAGTCATTTAGATTCACGTCTTTCTGGTGCTAAAACGATACACCCAGAGCCAGTGAATATAGTCTTCCAGCGCCTACAAGGAATTATTAGCCATTGTATCTGGAACTAGAATTTTCACTGATCACTGCAAAAGGACAACACACTCTGTCTCCGTCACTGCATGTATTCTCTTACCGCCAAAGAATTAGAAGACTCTCTGCACAAACAAGTAGCATTTTGACGGTCCACAAAGGAATTACACATTCAGTTACAGCCAATGAATCTACTCTTCTGCCTCCGAAACATCAAGCATGTTTCTGGCCACAAAAAGACGAGATCCTCAGTTACAGTCACAGATTATAATCTTTTGCCTGAAAAGAATTATAAGAATTGTTATTCTCGACTTTGACAGCAACACATATTTGGGCTGACCACTGGGAGTAGAGAGAGGAGCGGAAATCAAAACAAGCTGAATCCCTGTATCAGAAAATGAAATAATGCACTGACTGAATCGACCAAGCACTTATGGAGATCACCTCCCATGCTAGGTGTGAAATAACCTCCATCCTTGGCTTTTTGGCTCACATCATATTACTTTCTGGTACTAGTAGTCAGCTATTTATAAACTGCACAGGAATGAAAAATGACACATGCTAACAATTTCAAAACATACAGAACAAGATTTGAGAGCTCTGTCTTAGCATATATTTGTTATGAAACAGGAACGTGAATGAAAAAGTCAGGTGAGAATAGTGGGCAGTGGAAGCTTTGGAATTGTTACACTCCGCAGTGATTTTGCATAACGATTACTGTTGCTCAGTAGAAGAGCAAAGATTTACCTATGTACATATGTATGTGGGTATACGATTTACCTAGTGCAAACCTAGCTAAAAGTACCAAGCAATGGATACATGTACACAAATGGGTGAGAATACCAAAGGAGAACAAATGGGATTTCAATGGGAGGGAAGCCCAGTGAATAAGGTTCATCCCATGGGGCCAAGTACACAGACGCATATGTCAAGCTCCAGAGATCTATGTTGAAACCAGAATTCATATGTTCAAATTCTAGTAGAGTCCTTTTTGCTTTGCATTCTTACATTTCGATAAAATGAGTATCATTTTGGTTAGGTAATAGCAAAATCTGTCATTTATAATTCAATGAAGATAGATTGCAAATAGGTGGTCATCACGTCCCTTCACACTAAATCTGCCTGCTTCTACTCTCCGCCCTCTGCAACTTATCCAGAACAGGACTGCAAGACTTGTCCTTGGTCTCAAACCCACGGATCGTATCTCTCCAGGACTGAAATCTCTGCACTGGTACCCAGTGGCTGCAAGGATTAAGTTCAAAACCCTCTGCATCATCCACAAGGCCTTCTGGGGCCTCAATACCTTCAACTCTCTCTTCCTAAATACCTTCCTTCTCGAGCTCTTCGCTCATCTGCCTCAAACTCCCTCAGGGTCAGTCGCTTCTCCAAGCAACAAGTTGGTGGTAGATCTCTTTCTTCAGCTGGGGCCTCCCTCTGGAACAGCCTCCCTGAAACTTGAGGAGAATAATCTTTGGTTCCAAAACCTTTCTCTTTGCGTCTGCTTTTTCTCCTCATCTCCCTTGCTGACTTCCTGGCTGACACTGAAACTGCACTGGTTACCTGGCCACCCTCTGATCTCGGGCCCAGGTCCTCTCCCCTGCCAGTCGCACTCCTGCACTGCCTTCCTGGCAACCCCACTCGCACTTGGGGACTGTTTCTGTATCCCTATAGTCCCACTACCAGCACTTCACACCTGACGTCTGCATTTACCCTTTCGCTTGCCACCTGCTGGCCGTACTTTCACTTATTGTTTATTTATTTTTCTTATCCCATGTACTGCACTGTCCTCTCCCCTTTGCCACCCGCACTTCTCCTCCTTCCCTTCCCATGCACTTGCGCGATCTGAATGACACCTGACCTAGTAGGCTCGCTGTCTGTCCTCCCTCTGTTCCCCCTCCCTTGCCTCGTCGCGCCTTGAAACACTTGTGTATAGGCACGTTATAAATGCCATATCATATCATAATCCTCAAACTTTTGGCCTGGTCAAAGGAGTGCAATAAAAGAAATACGCCAATTCAATAAAGATGTATCTCCCTTCGTTTATGGAGACAATGTGTATAGGATGGAGAAGCACCCTGGACCTCATTTTCTATGAGGACATACCTTTAATGGAAGGTGTAAACGTAGTGTTGAGAGGAAGGGCAGAACATAAGTTGTGTTTCCACTGCCTCCCTTCCTCTCTGCCATACAAATGCCCCAGCATTTGTGCCTGCATGCTTTTTCATTCCAGCGAAAATGCTGGGGATCCCTATGAAGCCCACTGCCTTTATGTGCCAGCATAAAATGAATGCAGACTCCATAGGAATCAATTGTAAATGCTGGCTGTCATAAAAGCGTGATAGGATGTGTTTACAATTACAATGAAACACTGCATTTATTTATTCTTTTTTTATATAGCACTTATACACAGGTGAAGAGCTTCAAGGAGGTAAGGTAACAAGAGAATACAGTAATAATTCATAAGCCTTGAAGATACTAAAACTAGTATACTAGGCCTGACGACATTTCTACTAGTGCAGGTGCATGAAGTCGTACGGTTGAGGAAAAGCTTGGGAGAGGGAGACAGAAAACAGTGGCAGGTGAGGGGAACCAGACAGACAAATGAACTGGTCCTAGTACACAGGGCTGTCACAAGATGTGGTGAGGCCCGGGGCAAAACATTTGGTGAGGCCCCCTTTTGATGTTACGCACTGGGCCAATGGCGGCACCTTCGCAAACAGGGGACTCGAGAAATCTCCCCTTCAGTTTGTGTGGAGGAACCCAAATATGGTTTATTACTACAACTGCAAATCAACTACAGCAAAGTTAGATTTCTCTACTGAAGAAAGGTTTATGCCAGACTAACTTTTGTATCATAGGCATAAACATATTTAGGATGGCATGACGCCATGTGGTGCATGACGTCAGCATTAAGGAGCACCCTTGTCTTGTGTGCGCATTAAAACACACATCATACACAGTGACAGATGGATGATGTACAGTGGAGGCTGGTGAATTTCTGAACTGAAGAGGCTTAAATGTTTGTGCCAAATATGCAGGATCGGCAGAGCACAGTAAGGGTGCCCAAACCAAACAAGGGTTATTTGAGGGGGTTTCTCACTCCCAAGAAAATGTTTGAAACACTGGGTTACAATTATGCATTTTACAGCTCTTTCATTGTAAAATTGGGTAGAAATCCATAGTTTGCAATTGGTTTTGTATGGAAGCACATGGAAAAACCCAATAGTTGCAAGTCGCCAACCATGCACAGGTACATTTTCCAATATATTTCATGCTGCCGTTGCACACAACATATGCTACTATAAAGTGGTCAACCGACTCACACCCCACACCTCTACCCGACCGCAGACAGCCGCCCAAGCCCATTGCCTCTCCCTGCCTAGGTTCAAACTTCAAAAAGCTGGAGGGGTGAGTTTACCGGTCCTAGCTACCAAATTGTGGAACACCTTGCCCAATCTTCTTAGAGCTGAACCCGCCTTTCAATCCTTCAAGAGCAAAGCCAAATTGTGGCTTGCTGCTCAAGACAATCACACTTCCTAAGATTCAACACCCTGATACTACCATTGCTTGACTTGCACTGTGATTGTCTTATTGTATATTACCTGTGTGTAATTCTGCAACCTTGACTTTTAGTCCATTGTTTCTTCTAGTTTATCACAGGCTAAGCATCTCACTCCCCACTGTTATTGTACCTTGTACTCCACTGTAAATGTAACTGTAACCATGACTGTACATTGACCACTTACTCATTTATTGTACCTCATGCTCCCTATTTCATCCTTTTGCACTCTCGTCACTGTTATCTTACCATGTACTCTTTCTGTATTGTATAATTGTAACCATGTACTCTTTCTGAATTGTATAATTGTAACCTAAGATATGCGCCAAGATGCCTTTGGGCCAGGTGCTCTATACAAATAAACAAAATACAAAATATAAATACAAAGATATATTCATGCTGGTTGTTCCCATGTGGTCCATGCAGGCTGCACCAATATATGCCATTATTACCATGCACGCACTCCCAGCCAGTAAACATGCCATGCCACAGAAAGTATGTCCAGGCTGACTGTGCACCATAAGTGTTATTACTGGCTCCATTGGCCTAAATTCAATGTGGGGCAATTTAGCCAAGTAGTATGTTTGCTTTAACCTTGATGCATGGTCCTGTGCAACATAGGTAAAGCAAAATAAGCATTGGCAATGTTAACAGTTTGGGCTTTCATGTAGGCATGGTAAAGGCACTGCTGTATCGGTATTAACTGGCCGTTGATGGTAGCAGGTGCAAACTGGTTTGAGTACCTGAGCATCTAATAGCAGTGCCTGGCAAATGCCTAATATATGCACATGCCAAAACCGTTGGCTTTGCCAATGTTTGTTCTTAACAGGACTTCAGTGAAAGACACGTAGGGTGCAACAACATTGAGTGGATCGGGCTCTAGCCCCCTCCGAAATGTTGTGGTTTGGTGACTCGACCTGGCTGCATGGGCGGAGTCAGCCCCTGGCTAGGGAGGGCTGAAGTCCTCCCACTTTGAGGCAGAAGGCCTCTTTCGATGTGTCGCCAGCCCGTAGCTCTCGTTATCGAGCGGCAGCAGCATCCAACATGCAGAGTACAAATACCTATCCATGCGATATCAAGAGACTAACTTTGATGAAGCCAAAGTCTTAACTTCTGGTCTCAGCTTTTAGATGGCACACCTCTCCAGAGATTAGCATAGCATTATGAAATTAAAGAGCCTCTGAATTGGGGTGAAAGGTATGACTAGTAGCCAAAGGAAGGTGAACTGAAGGTGAACTAGCTATTTAGCTTCCTGGCTGGGCTCAGGGTATTGGGAGGCAAGTGGGAGCAGGGCTGATTGAAGATGTGTCATGGCTGGTTTGGGGCCCATGTTTGTGGGGCACCCCAGGCCTTATAGATTGGAAATATAGGCCAAGGCACTTGTGGAGTGCTGAAATGAAAAATGAAGTCAAAATAATACAGTGAGGTGGTTAAAAACTGCAGATTATCAGTAGGTGTCTGTGTCATAAGACTGCCACCATGGGAGCAGCTCCTTGGGGGTCCATTTCAACTGCAAAAGCTGAAATACCCAGACGGCATCCCTGGGAGACTGACAGAGCAATGGGTTTATTGGCCCCACATTGGCCCCACTCACTATCCGCTTTCAGAACTGTCATCCAGCCCCTGCTGGCTGACCAACAGAGCCGTGGCCAGACGGAACAAGAGACAGACATTAAACAGGGCCTGGGCTTCCCTGTTAACAAGGTCCCTAACATAAAATATTTCACTGTTGGCACCTGCATTCATAAACATACATTTTTAGGTAATCAAACTTGTGACGTGAGTTTAGCACTTGCATGCCAGGGGAATGATTAGAAGGGAAGTGGTGAAATGAGAAATCTCATTCTCGCAGCAGTCCCTAAGTGTGACGTTTCAGAAATGAGGGCGAGAGTTAGCTGCTTGTAACATTGAAGCTTCATCAGAATAGTCTCATTCTAATGTGGAAAGATGTTAGATGTGCCCACACAAGAAAGTTTGCCCCTCCACCACAGGCTCTGACATTAGCACCCCTCCCAACATTTGAAGTGTTAGTCCCACTCCGTCGCCCCCCGACATTTTAGCCTAGGTGCACCTCTGATGCCATGACCCCACCCCTTAATTAAGTGGCCCGCAGGTCTGCTAAATTTAGGGGTGGTGGCTGGCGCACACACTCACATACAACACTTTCAACCATGCATTCATCCACCAGTCACACAACTCCTTGCATGCACGCATACATAAAACCAAACATAGCACAACCTAAACACCAACATACAAGCACACATTCATGCACATATACATACTTATTTAATTTAAATACACATATATACTACATATACACATTTAAATAAAAATAAAAAAACACTTACCTTACCTCCATGCACCCTTGAAAAGCCCCTGCGCAGCCACAGGACATGTAGACACGCTGCCTGACAGGAGATACCTCCTCTCCTATCAGTCAGCGTGGTCACGCTGAGCAACGTGAACACACTGACTGACAGGAGAGGAGTCCTCTCTTGTCATTTAGCATGTCCACGTTGTCAGCTGAATAACGGGAGGCAGCAGAGCTCACTTCTGAGCCCTGCTGCCTCCCATTATTTTGCTGTTTGTTGCGGAGCCAAACGGCTTCGCAACAAACAGCAAAATCATTGCAGGGCAGAGAGCAGACAGCACAGTCCCCCGTGTGAATAAAGGACACAGGTGGACTGTGCTGCCTGCTAGTTAGGAGAGGGGGCCGCGAGGCCCCCTGCAAGCGCGAGGCCCGGGGCAGTTTGCCCCTCCTTCCCCCCCCCCCCGTGACGGCCCTGCTAGTAAATTTAGGTCATGCATACATACAGACGGAGTTGCAGGGACAGGGGGAGGTTGTGGGGGGGTGGGACAAAGAGTCTGGTCCATCAGCACCCTGGGTTAAGTGCAGAGAGGTTGCCCCTCTCAAGGAGCTTGAGCTGAAAGTGCAGTAATGTTGAACAAAGTGCAGTGGCCCAGAGGCAAGTGCAAAAGACTGGCGGGGGAGCCTGAGATCTGTAGTCTAAGAAGGTGAACCAGGCAACCAGTCAGCAAAAACTGAACAGAGTTAGGGAGGAGGAGGGTGGAGAGAAAGAAAGGAGTTTAGCAGGGGACAGGGAGAAAGAAGGAGGAAGAGAAAAGGAAGATCTTGAGGAGTTTCAGGCCCTTTTAGGAGCTCCGGCTCAAGTCTGTGAACATGGCATGCAGCATTTAATTGTAACTGTAAACGCTGCCTGCCATGCAAGCATGACAGGCAGCATTTACTCATTTGCATGGCAGAGTGAAAACATACACACATGTACGTTGACCTTTGTCCTGCACATTTGCACTCTGCCATTCAAATGACCCAAATTTGCAGGCAGGAAGCCACCGATGTGTATGTCTAAACGTAACAGGTCCCTACGAATAAATTACGCAACAGGGCAATATGAGTTTGCTTGTAGTAAATTCTGGCTACAACCACTGCTAGGACTTAAAGCAAGAATGATCTGCTTTAACTGAGAGGATACTAAAGAGCACATTTTCCATTGAGCCATAACGTGAATAGAAGGCGTAAAAACGTTAACGTCTTCCACTCACGCCACAGCTCATTTTTAATAATTTGTATAGCTGAGCAATGGGGCAGAATTGCAACTTGCGTTTCCACCACCTCCCTTCATCTTCGCCATGCAAATGTTCCAGCATTTGGGTCGCGTGCATTTTCTTGCTGGCGCAAATGCTGAAGATCCAGATGGGGTCTGCCTGCTTTATGCATTAACATAAAGAAGGCAGACCCCAAAGGGATCCATTGTACATACGTGTACAATTGCAATTAAATAATGTCGGGCAGGGTTTCATTTAAACTACAAATACTGCTTTCCATAAGGGCATGGAGGAGTGAAAATGTCCTGTGCAAGCATAACAGCTCCTTACCACCAAATTACACTTTGTTACAACAATGAGACCCCAAGTAAGTTCCGAAAACTGTCTGGGCCCTTCTGAACAAAGGATTGAGTCATGTACGGACAACTCGGCCCTTGATCTATCTGATGTTGATAAATTGAGTAATGTAAGCTTGGTTAATGCAAACAACCGTTGTAATACCACGTCGGAGAAGTCCATCACAGGGCGTTGTAGAAAACATTCCCCTTACCACTTTCATAGAAAAGTGCGCACCGACTGACCAAAAAAGCATTACGCTTTTTCAATAACCGAGTCAGGAACGAAGATACGAGACATCCCCAAAGCGGGGTGTAGGCGTATAGCTACTACTACGCAACAGTAACACGTTTCACGTTAGGACGCGATGGTTAATACCAGTGCGCCTGCCTAACAAACCAATGAGAGCAGGACCTCAATTAGCAGCGAGCCTCGATTTCAGGAGATGACATAATGAATGCATCCGGTTTTCAAACGTGCAGCTCTGGTGATGATGTAAACATCAAGACTGCCATCTGCTGGCCGCCTGACCTGCCAAGGAACAAAAAAAAGGGCTACAAGGAACTTTTTGTCTACGTTAAGATGCTTGTGTGACATAATTTCTTTGATTTTGCTTCTGCTTTGAGAAGCCAAAGCGTAAAATTATTGTATCGCCCTCAGACCCAGAGCCAACTAATTAAAATGCACGGCCATCCAAAATGAGGTAGAAGATAGTACGGCAGTGCTTTAAGTGGTATACGAAATCGAGGGGTGGGGGGACTAGGAGGGGAAGCTCTGAAAAGAGAGTGTGACCAAATTACCTGGGCATAGCCTAAATGTTAATGCCCCAAGCAAGCAATACATCATGAGGACCTGCAAACATGTATTTTTGTGCCACTCAGCACTGTCTCAGGTGGTCATGTTTGCAAACTGTAAGTAGAACTCCCTCTGGTTAAGGCTCTAAATAAAAACTGCTTTCTGAGCATAAGGGCTGCCAGTATGCCAGAACATATTCCCCAGGGAGGCACCCGCCTTATCAAACTGAAGGCTGTCTCTTTAATTGTGCTTTGCCAGCTAAACATAGACTCAATGTGTGTGGGTGTTGTTTTCATGGAACAGAAGTTAAAACAGCCTTCTCTGCTTTTCCCCAACAAACTTCTATTTTCTTCGCATTGTGTGTTCAGTTCCTGTGTGTGTGGGTCCCTTCTTCGCTGTAGGAGCTTGCCCCTTTTCTAAAAGCCTACGAATCTACACTTTCTTTTACCCAAACCATCTTGCCCCCCCAGCAACTCTGTAATCAAGGGGGTGCTGTCCGATCTCTCACAGAGCGGCTGTCCAGATTCCCGCGCTACCCCACAGCCAGGACTAGTTTGTGCAGCGTGTGGCCCATGCATACCACGAAGAATAGTAGCAAGAGGCATGGAGCCTGAACATTTCCCACTTTGGCAAGCGGGGCTGAAGCGATTTAAATCAGTTGCTGCTGGTAGGATCCCCAATTAGCCAACTTTAATATAAATGTAGTGGCTATGAAAGGTTAACGATTTAAAGTCCGTTGTTAAGTAACCAGATGATTTAAATGGTTAGAGACATGAATTAAAGTTTGTATCAATTAATGCAAATGTGGGGTTCAGCTATGTTTCCAATTTAACAGGACAGCGGTTGAAGTGATTGCATGTCGTGTTGTGATCTGCTGCAGCACCACACAAGCTAGCCCAGGCCCACTTAAAGCCTTATAGTACGGACACAGTTCCTGACTGGTGCACGTTCCAGAACAGAACAAATTCAGGATCACATTGGAGCTCAATCCACCTCCACTGAATGCTTGTAGGTGTGGGATCCTTAGGAGCCGCCATTACATCTCAAAAGGCAAAATGCTGCTGAACAGGGCCGACAATGTAATATATCTAGCTTGTGCATTCACTGTAGCACAACTTGATCACATGCAATAATCGAAGTTGAAAAGCAAATTGATATGTTTGAGTGCCCCCATGATTAATAAGATAGCTCAGCAAGTTTAGTACCTGTTTCAGAGAAATGCGTTAAAGTGACATTTTTTAGTACCCAAGACTGGCAAGGCCAACGCAGTCTTTCCTCCATCTGAGGTTTATATTTGTCTACATACATACTCTTTATAGTAACACATATTGTACAACAAAATAACACACTTGCAACAAAAAAGGCTAGTTATAAAACTAACATAGCAGCATTATGGTGCAAGTCTAGTTACCATTCTTAATGAACAGCATACTGCGCAAGTCTGGAGAAGGGATTGCATATTCAAATGAGTACAGTGCAACTGAGGGTCATATCCCGGCTTTACCATAGGATGACACTGTGATCCTGGGTGGATCATTTTAATTGATTGTACAATACTGGGCTGTCTTTGGTGAAAAGATGTGCTTTCTCACATTCTGGTAGAATTCTTCAGCCTATTGCCTTTTCTTTCCTTTCATCAGAAGAGAGCTGGACAAATGTTAAATGCCTCTGTGAGCTTATCTGACCAAAATCATTTATTTTTTCCCTAGAATTTCAAATGATCTTCTTCACCATATGACTATAACTAGCAACCTGTAGGTTTGTGTCAAACAATGACTCTGAGCAGGTGAATTTATCACACATTTTCTTTTGTTGGATATATTTAAAATTTAAACCGTCGAAATAGACAGCAATTGCACCTTCCTCTATGACAAGAACCAGGAACCAATGTCGTAGCTGCCAAAAGTGTATACTGCTTTTAAATCCCAGCTTCACCACTTAACCAACTTGTATGATCCTAGACAATATATTTAATCTCACATTGGCTAATCTGTCAAAATGGCCAGTCTCTAAATATTTGAAAATATTTAGCCAGTAAGGGCGATTTACTTCTCAGGGTAAGCTCTTCAAACAAGCCATACTCATGGCTTATCTAGCAATCGTGTTTACTTGTGTAATATTTTAGTGACCATATATTTTGCACAGCACAAAGTCATTTATTTCGTGGCTAACTCATGACAACACCCACTTGAAAAGCCAGGCCCTCATCTGATCTCTATTTATGTTTGTATATGTGCACATTCTTCGTACCTTCCAACATGTATCCACCGCCAAAGGCGTAGTATATGCACATTCCTTGTCACTTTTAATCTGACTCTTCTACTGAGCACTTGGACATTCTGCAAGGCTGCTAATCAGGGTTCTGTATCTATTCTGGGGGGTGTGTACCTTCGCCATATGGCTACTGATTAATGTCCTGCATGTATATCACAGGTGGTATACCTTCCTGGTGGCTGCTGTTGGTGAACTGAGCCCTCTACCTATGCACAAACACCCTCACAGAAAATCCAAACAGCTAGGAGTACTGCATAGCTGAAACTGCATTAAAACTACAACAAATAAAATAAACCTTCAACCTCACTAACAGGAATGCAAAAATAAAATGCCTACATATAAATATAAATGCGATTGATTGACAATTCTAATTTTGTAGGTTCATGCTTGTGAAAGTTAAAAAATACATTAAAAAATAATTGGCACACATTCATTGCAGATGAAAAAAATGATAATAAGCACTATCTAATAGCAGTAATTAATATAGCTAATACACACAACACTGCAAATAAACCTTCAAAAATGTAAATATGTATTAACACTTTCACACCAGCCACATTCCTGCCATGTGAACAGTGAGAGTTCTGGAATCAAAAGGATACAACTGCAGAAAATGGTGGCTTTTATACTTTCCAAAATGAATACCAAAAAAGAGGTCTATGTACCAATAAAACTACTAAAATTGATGACACATTTTCACTACAACCAATCACAAAGAGCTATACAAATAGAACAGTAAAAACAAACAATAACAAACAACGAAACTCACAGAAATCTATTTTTCCCCACCCAGCCTCTTTCATAGCTGCAACTATTTGACGCAGCTGCAGACCTTGCTTTGTATTGGCGGCTACACGTACATTTTTCTACAAGCGCAAAACCAAACTAAATCGGCCTTCAAATGATATAAGAGAACACCTAAGCAGATAAAATAACACACATAAATTAAATTCTGTACTGTATCTTCCACATAAAAATAAGATTAATAATAATAATTTAGCATTTATATAGTGCTATGAACCCTCAGGCATCTGAGTGCTGCTTAATATTACCCACGTCGGAAGGATGAAAGGTTGAGTTTGGCCCTGCCAAGATTCGAACCTGCGTCAGCAGGCTCTACACAGATGTCAAAGTAAGCTCTCTACTCGCTGTGCTATCGGACCGGCTTATTGCACAGACAATTTATAGTTTATAAATGCTGCTTTAAATATAACTGGCTTATTGCACAGAAAATGTATAGTTTATAAATGCAGCTTTAAATATAACTGTGAGTACGCATAAGCAACGAAAAGCATTGACGTGCCTACACACATGCTTTTCAGTTATAGAAAAGCCCTTTATGGCAGATTTCTGTTAGCCGTGGCTATACTAAAATAAACTGTGCATACAAATATGTATTTCCACTCCCCCAAACTACAAACAAGTGTCGCTTAGATGCCTCCCTGCCCCAATCCACTCCCATTGATCCTCATCCACTCCCCTGGTCTCTCCCAATCCCCAGAACACTACGGTTAGCCGCATATACCACACATCCACAAACACACAATGTGCCATTTGCCAAAATATAGCCGCGGCTGCACAGGGTGCCACATCTACCCGTGTGTAGGATTGCCGAGCACTGAGTGGCTGCTGTATTGACGCGGATAATTACAACAGTACCATCAAGCGATTACAATCTCGATAACACACACATCATACATACCCTGCTCATAGAAACTACTAGAAATTAAATCTAGGAATCATTTTCCTGGAAACAGAGAAAGACTACAGATATCATGGCTGGTTGAAAACTGTGTGGCTGATCAGAGACAGTTGGCTGTTTTGGTTACTGCCTTTTTGTGAGAAACTAAATATTGACATGGATCTAGGTTTCAGAAATTTTACAATTACATTGTCTGGGTTACGGGGAATGTGTTGGTTCCAGGTTTTTGCGAAATTGTTAAGTCTGAGAAGTACAGGTCAGCCAGACATCATACTAATTCATTGTGGAGGCAATGGTTTGGTGAATGTACGGGGTGTGTCCCTTACTTTAATGATCAAACAAGACATGGGGAAAGTAATTGAACTATTTCCTCACACCATCTTTATCTTTTCCCAATTTGACTCAGAGGCAAAAATGGAGATAGACCACCAGATTTAATGGTAAAATTGAGAAATCTGGGAGAAATGTTAATAAAGCAGTTTCAGCATTCATGAGAGACCACAACCAATTATGGATTTCAAACAACAACATGCAGTTCTACATGGTCAAGTTCCATAAACATGACAGAGTACACCTAACCAATGAAGAAAATACAGTGCTCCTTCATAACATCAAAACAGAACTCCAAATATACAAAAATACTACACTCAGTGTACCCCAAAACAGTCCTTTTAAGGACTACTTATCACATATAAATACACAAATACAATAAAATACGAACCAAAAACATTATTTTATTATACCCGTGGGTACAGTTAATTGACCTTTATTATAACTGTGGTTAGAAATTCTTAGTTAAAGGGGAGGGTGGCTCACTTCAGTTTTTATACTACAATAGAACTTAAAAGATTAATACAGTACAACAGTACTCAATTACTTTTGTAAAGTAGCTGAAGATAAGGAAAGCAGAGAATAATACATAACAGTATACTGGATAGGCAAACATTTCACAGCCACAAAATATAACACCATAAGTGAGAATACACATGCTAAAATACAGTGTATGGGGCATCTAAAACTAGAGTACGATGCTCCTTTTTATATTAATTTTGTTAATCTATTTTCTTCTGTTTTTCTGTAAAGTCTCTCATGCACGAAAGTCTGAAAACACACAGCCAAAATAAAAAAAGACTCCCAAATACCTACCGTGTCACTGACCATGGCCTTTGGCCATGGCCAGTGATTTTTCACCTGCAACATCACTATACCTATAAAATAACTTTCAAAAATAAATAAAGCACTGGCACCCCAAAATATATAGCCGCGGGCACGGAACTACTCATACCCGCAGTTATATGTACTCTTATTGTACCCTTAGATATTGCTGCAAATAACTGAAAGAACGCCTGTGAAAAAAATCTTTCCTAGCCTCCCTTACCCTCACCAAGAAGCCCCCTCATCTGTGCCAGCTCCCCCACTCCACAGATAGCCGCTTCACCTCCCCTACCTTCTGCCTTACCCCCACAACACACACTGTTTCTGTGACACAGTTTGCTTTCAGATGTCAGCTATTCACAGCTATAACCGAGGCTACAGAAAACTTCATATGGCAAACTCAGTCCCTGGACCTCCAATAACTTCCAAATTTCACTTGCTGTCCTCAACCATCCTCCCCACCTCTAGACTAAAGTCATTTACAATACTTTCAACCTGCAAATATCTTTCTAAGTACTTTTCATTTCCTGTTATCCTCGGCTATAACCGCAGTTATCGCTCGCACCGACAGAAAAACAAGATGACGGCTATTTCATTTCTAAAAAAGCCTGCTTTTGGGTAAATCCCTGAGATATCCCTGAGATATCACTGTCTATTTTTGGGAAGGGTGCACCCCCTTCTCTGTCAAATATTTCAAATACTTAAAAAAACGACTGCACGGAATAACCCCAAACCATGCATGGATTGTAAGTCAATGCTTCGTTCCCAAGTTGTTTCAGACCCGGTCCAAATCCATCCAGCGATTTCGGCTGTGCGCTTTGGCAAAAATTGATCTTGTTTGTCTATGGGAAAATGAATAAGAAGTAGACCGCACCTTTGGAAAAGAAATATATTTTGACGCTTAATAACTTTTATTTTTTAACAAATCTTTACAAAGCTTTGCAGTCTGGGGGAGGGGCTGCAGTTTTGTAATCATTTTAAAAATGTTGGCCAAAAGCATTACTTGAATCAATAGTTATTGATGATAGAATTTTGAAGGGTTCCTATGGGAGTCCGACTCACTTACAATATGTAGCTGTTATAATTATAAAGCTTCCCAGGAATAAGTCTCTCTCCTGTTATAAAAGTTACTAAATTCTTCTCCCATTGAGAAAGATGAGTTTGTTTTCTTCTATTGGCAGCCATAATAAACCAAATGCAGGTTCCTCCATGCATAAACTGAACTGGAGAGGGCCCGCTTCTCCAGTTGGTGGTGTCCAACCTGCACCAAAAATAGTAAGGGGCCTCACCACATATTTTTGCACCAAGCCTCACAAAAACCTGTGACAGCCCTGCTGCTGGCCTAAAGCCATGACTCGAAAAGGGTGCTCCTGGTGACGTGGCAGGGCAAGTTGGGTATGATGGGGCTGCGCAGCTTGTATTGATACTGAACAAGCTATCAACGTCATACAGAGAAACCCATACGTTGTTATTTGCAGCTTTGCGCTGACGCCTGTGCATGCAGCGTTTCATGTGAAGCACCTTCAACACTTGCTTCATGAGTTATGCGACTGTGCTGTGTTACAGTGTGTGTGTGTGTGTCTCCTTAAGAGACCGACACCAGGTCACATGGGAGCACCACGTGACGGTACACGTAAGGGGGAGGGAATGTTGGGAGTTTCAGTTTTGTATTGTACAAGAATAAAGAAAGACGTACGGTACATCTCGGTGTGTCTGTCCTCATTTACTGTGGCCCATCCGGGCACAACAACTGGCGACGAGGCGAACTACCAGACCACCAAGTCCTCCTCTGCTCGTAGCAATCCCGCTCAGCAACACTCCGCGGGCACCTTCAGCCTGCCGGCGCCTACACCTGATCCCAGGCCCGCCTCCTCCAACAGACCGCTCCCGGCCCGCCTCGCTGCATCAGCGCGTGTGATCCCACACCCGCCCCTCCTCCTCCACGTCCAGAGACAGGGCCATGCAAACACAGATGCCTGCACCACCGGCTGGCAGCCAAAGTAAAGGCCGCCCTCCTCCTCCATGCGTGTGCGATAGCCACGTGCACAGCAGCACGTCTCACCCCGGGCCACAGGTCCTCTTCAATCCCTGGCACCCCTCGTCTCCACATGACTCACACTCCAGAGCCTACCTCCTGCAGGTGAAGACTACTCATCCGGGGTGTGCATAAAGTGCCCCACCTATCGACTGCACGGCAATCCGCCAGCGGTCGCAACCGAGGCCTCCCAGACTCCGGCAAACTCCTGAGAGAGGTGGGTGACACCCTAGACCGACAATTACTGCAGAGAACAGCAGGCCCAAGCCCATCCCACCTACTGCACACCCAGCTCACCGCCACCACATCGCCATGAGCTCGCCTCAAGACCAACAAGCTCCAAACACACCAGCCCCGACAGGGAATACGGCGACCACGGCATGGCACATGCCCCCCCTTTCTCCATGATACCTCAAGCAGACAAGGGCCCAAGGTGGGTTGAGTGGTTAGAGGACTTTAATACCTTTATAGATGCCGCAGGGGAAGAAAAGTCACCACGACTACGCAGCATGTTTCTAAATTTAGCGGGAAATGACATCAAAATCCTGTTAAAAACCATTCCAACCACTGAACAAGCTGACTTCCCAGCACTAATTGCAGCGCTGAACAGAAGATTGGTAATTGAACCCAACAGGGACTATGAAAGGTACATATTTAATCAGTGCACGCAAAGGATCGACGAGACCGTAGATGAGTTCATCACCCGCCTACGAATAAAAGGAGCAAACTGTCAATTTGATGCCTTCTCGCTTGATGAGGCCATACGTTTGAAAGTAATCAAAAGGTGTACATCCCAGACCCTAAAGAAGCAGCTCCTCAAAAAACCGATCACCATAGAAGAAGTAAGTCAGATGGCTAGAATTCTAGAAAGGGTCGAAAAACAAGTGACACAGATAACAGGCACCACATCGCCAAAACAGAACAAGAACGAAACGATAGCGGCGCTGCAGTCCAACAACATCAGACCCATGGAAAGAGGCAACAACCCCCACTACTCCATGATGCCGAAAACCCAACATCAGTGTTACCGCTATGAGATGTCTTTCCCTCACGCAGGGACTTGCCCTGCGCTATCCCAGAGGTGTGGAAACTGTGGGAGAGAGGGACACTTCCAATCAGTTTGCAGGGAAGGGAGACCATTTCCAACACAAAGGCCACCCGTTGCCCCTCAATTCAAAATACCTAACAGAAACCCACAAACCCAAACCTACCAGACACGTCGATATCACCAGAACCCGAGAAGGTATGTCTGAGTGGTCGAAGATGTCTACCCAACAGACGAGACCCAGGAAAGTGAAGGATACGAACAAGTATCCCACATCAGAGACGAGTACGATGCACCCACAACGCATCATACCCACTATGATTTGGACCAACAAAATGTCGAATACTAAGTCGGCCAATATGACCAATTTCCGCATGATGAATACGACAATCTTATCATGGACGAACGTGAAGCCCGTGAAGCACTCAAGATACCGGTTGACATAGAAGGGAGGCAATTCTGCTTCCTAGTTGACTCAGGGGCCACCGTCAACATAATGGGTGAGAAGGAGTTTCACCACATTCCCAACAAACCAAACCTGACGCCATCCGACTCCAAGATATATCAATGGGGCGCTGCGACTCCCCTACAAACAATTGGCTCTTTCAGTCGTCGCCTCATCCACGACAACCACTCCACCACGACAAGCATCCACGTCATCCGCAGCCCGACCAAAGGAAGATGCCTCCTCAACTACAGGACTGCCTCCTGCCTAGGGCTCATAGACATACATGTGCAAGAAGGCGACAAGATACACTCGACAGAACCGACATCAGAGACAAGAGAGAGCGTGTTTACTCTCTGACCAGAATCCACAATGTCGAAAGATACCATCGTAAAAGAATTCCCTCTCATCTGCAAGGGCCTAGGGAAATTAAAAGGGCCACCAGTGAAACTCCATATAGATCCCACTGTCTGACCGGTGCCGCAACACCCAAGGAGAGTTGGTTTCTGCCTCCAAGCCGCTGTGTCAGCCGACCTCAGCCAACTCTTAGAAGATGGAATAATCGAACCAGCCACGGGTCCGACTCCATGGGTCTCCCCACTGGTAATAGTACCAAAGGACGGAGGACGACTCAGACTCTGCGTGGACATGCAAATAGCCAACACCGCTATTCAGCATGAACGACATCCAGGCCCCAGAATAGAGGACATGATCGCCCAACTGAATAAGTCCACCCTTTTCTCCAAATTAGACTTGAACCAAGGATACCACCAGATGGTACTCCATCCCAAGTCGAGGGGTATCACCACCTTTGCCACGCACGATGGACTATTTTGCTACAAGCGTTTAAACTTCGGCATATCTTCAGCTGCAGAAATTTTCCACAAAGCCATCAGGCAAGTCATTCGGCCGAACAAAGGGGCACTGAACTACAGTGACGACATTCTTGTGTATGGACAGTCAAAAGAAGAACATGATGATGCCCTTCGGGCCACATGCAAAGCCATCCGAGATGCCGGCCTCACCTTAAACATTGACAAGTGCCGGTTCAGCAAAAGCAAGTTAGAGTTTTTCGGTCACATATTCTCCGCAGACGGAATGACCCCAGACCCTGACAAAGTGGCAACTATTTTCAACCTACAAGCACCAAGACAAATAGCAGACATACGTTCTTTCCTGGGCATGGCAGGATACTGCGCAAGGTATATACCCCATTACGCCACGATCACCGAACCGTTCCGAAAACTTCTCCAGAAGGACATGCTCTTTGCCTGGACAGCAGAATGCCAAGGGGCATGCGACACCATCAAGCAATCCCTAGCAGAAGTCAGAAAACTGGCCTACTTCGACTCGGAATGGCACACCGAAATAGTAGTTGATGCAAGCCCGGTGGGGCTAGGAGCCATACTCGCCCAGACCAATGGAGTTGACACCCACCCGAGACACATAGTAGCATATGCCAGCAGGGCACTGGCGCCTCCCGAGTCTGCATACTCCCAAGCGGAAAAAGAGAGTCTAGCAGCAGTCTGGGCGTGTGAACATTTTCACAACTTCATAATAGGGAAGAGATTCACCCTCATTACGGACCATCAGGCCCATCTCTCACTGTTTGAGAACCCACGAACAAAGATGCCCCCCAGAATTGAACATTGGGGCATTTGCCTACAAGAATACGACTACCACATCATACATCGTCCGGGGGGTGAGCACAATCCAGCCGACTATTTGTCGAGACACCCCACAGGAAAGCCAACACCAAGACAGGGCGACATGGAATACATAAGCTACGTCACCACAAGTGCGCTACCGTCAGCGATATCGCTGGAAGCCATCGCACTCGCGTCAGCAGCGGATCCATCCATGGCCCTGACGATTGAAATCACTGAACACAACAAGTGGAAAGACTACAAGAAGTCACTGACAATGCATCCGGGCGCAAACCGAGATGAACTAGAGAGGCTCGCAAAAGTCCACACAGAGCTGGCCGTAAAAGACAGAACCATACTCCTCAGAGGATGTAAAATAGTAATCCCAGCGGCCATGCGGTCAGAAATAATCAAGACGGCCCACGAGGGACACCGAGGAGCAGACAACACCAAACGTCAACTACGCTGCCACGTGTGGTTCCCCTTCCTTGACGCCCTAGTTGACCGAGGGGTACGAAACTGCATGGCGTGCCAATGCAGGGCCAGAGCTGAAACTCCGATACCCCTACAACCGACACAGATACCAGAACATCCATGGGAAAAAGTGGCGGTGGACTTTTATGGTCCCCTAGAATCAGGAGAATACCTACTCTTATTTATTGATGAACATTCAAGGTTCCCAATCGTAAAGAGATTGTCATCCACAGCATTCGCCCAAGTCGCAGCTGTTTTCAACGAAGTTGTGAGCGAATGGGGCATACCTGACGTCATCAAGTCAGACAACGGCCCGCCCTTCTGTGGCCACTATTTCACAGCATTATCCAAGCACTTAGGGTTCAAGCACCAGAAAATAACTATGGCCACAAGCCAACGGAATGGCTGAGAGATTCATGTCATCGATCAAAAAGACATTGCAAAGAGCCAGACGTCGATCCACACCGAGCCCTATGCAGGATGCTTCGAGACTATCGAAATATGCCACATGAGGCCACAAACAAGACCCCAGCCGAACTCATGGTAAAGTACCAAGTTTGCACACAAATCGTACGACACCCGATAAACAAACCAGAGCCAGATCCAGAAATCCTAGAGAGAGACGTGGGAAGGAAAGAACTAGCCCACGTCCAGACAGATGAAAGGCGAGGAGCATGCCCAAAAGACTTTCAAGTAGGAGATGAGGTGCTGGTGCAACAGGCAACAGTCAGGAAGACTGACTCAAGATTTGCCCCACATCCACTGCAAGTCACGGCGATCAAAGGAACCATGGTGACTGCTGAAAATGATGAACGAGAAATAACACGGAATAGCTCACAATTCAAGCTCACAACAACCAAGGAAAGCGAGAGACTTCAGCCCCCAGATCCTGAACCCATTTCAATAGATCCTCGAGACACACTATGGACGCCTCCAAGATTCTCCCCTCGTCCAGGAACGAAGAGAACAGAGAGGCCTGACGAGGACCAGGAGAAGGCACCAGCAGCCTGCCCCAACGAGCCATGAAGAAACCAGCACGCCTGGTTGAAGAATGTTGAGAATGTTGTAAGGACATTTCGTCCGGGGGTGATGTTACAGTGTGTGTGTGTGTCTCCTTAAGAGACCGACACCAGGTCACGTGGGAGCACCACGTGATGGGACATATAAGGGGGAGGTAATGTTGGGAGTTTCAGTTTCGTATTGTACAAGAATAAAGAAAGACGTACGCTACATCTTGTTGTGTCTGTCCTCATTTACTGTGGCCCATCCGGGCACAACATGCTGCTCCGCAAAGTGCCACACCCCATCCCCAAAATGAAGTTACTATTGTTCTTTTTTTTTTTGCACTGCTAATGTTAGTCCTCTTCCCAGGAACTCGGGCGACCATTGCACCAGCTCTGATAGGAATTGAGTGGGGGTGCTGCGCCAGGAGCACGGAGGGACTGGTCATGTTTTTGCAGCACCTGCACATGCTAAAGGCACCAACAACTCCGGAGTCTACCCTGCTGGTACCAATACGCCCCGCCTGCGACATTGACAAGATCTTGTGGCTGGAGGGCTCAAACCATCCCATAAGGTGCTGCGTCTTTGTCACAGTCGCACAAAATGTCGATCTCACATCATCTCAGTCCCGAAGACCTAACGATAAAGAGTAAAGGCAAGCCTGGCAGGCCCAAAAGGCTGGGCTCAGTTTAGTGTACGAAAAACTGATAGTCTGGGACATGACAGGAAGAGGAAAAAAAGAAGAGAAGGCGAAACAGAGCAGAAAGAGAAAGATAAACAGGCAAAGATGATGAGGGAGAAGAGATAACAAACGAGAAGATGAGCGAGAAAGAGAGCATAAGGAGAGAACGTATGGGCAAAGCGAATGTAGCTGGGAAAGAGGCCAAATGAGAAATAAAGAACGGGCAACAAAGAATGAAAGGGGGCAGCAACATAGAAAATAACCGAAGCAGCAATGCTGGGGAAGGAATGCATGGTCAGAAAGGAAATAAAAAGAGAAAGCAAGACAGGATGGAAAAAAGAAAAAGAATAAGACAGGCGAAAGAAAGAAAAGGGAAGAAAGAGGGGGGCTGGCTTAGAGGTGTGGTGCTGATGTGGCAAAGAATGGGGGAATCAAGGGGCAGTGAAAGGCAGACCTGGGGCGATAGATCTGACCCGGGGCCACAGACTGAGGTACAGTGAAAGAGTTGGAGGTGTGATCAGAAAGGAAGCGAAGAAGGAAGTGAGCGTTTGTGCCTGTCACTGGTGGACAACATGAGATAATATGATATGATATGGCATTTATAACACTCCTATACACAAGTGTTTCAAGGAGCGACGAGGCAATGGAGGGGAAACAAGGGGAGGACGGACAACGATCCTACTAGGCCAGGTGACATTGAGATCGTGCAAGTGCATGAGGGGAGGGAAGGCAAACGTGCAGAGGGAAAGGGGAGGGGATAGTGCAGTACATAGGATAACAGTAACATAATAAAGACAATAAATAAATGAATAAATAAAAGTGCAGGCAGCAGGCGGCAAGTGCAAGGGTAAGTGCAGCCATCAGGTGTCAAGTGCTAGTCGGGGCTGTAGGGATACAGAACAGTCCCTGAGTGCAAGAAAGGGTTGCCGGGGGTGGGGGGCAAAGCAGGTGTGCAACTGGCGAGGGGAGGACCTGGGCCCGAGATCAGAGGGTCAACAGGTAACCAGTGCAGTTTCGGATTCAGTCAGGAGATCAGCAGGGGAGAGGAGGAGAGAGAGCAGAAGCAAGAGGAAGGTCAGTCAGTCACAAGATGGAATGCTGCCAAAGCCAACTCAGCCCTTCGACTTTCAGGGTTGATAAATGGAATATCAATAAGTTGCATGAGAAATGCCCTATATATTACACTGCTTAAAAGTTAAAAGAGGAGGATTCCAGCAGGAAAGTCTATTGAAAGCATGGGCAGGTGAGCTGGATGTCGGAGGGAAACTGGGAGAATGGGGGATTTGACAACAGAGCTAGGGGTGACTGGGAAAGCAGACTTTTCAAATAGGGCATCGGTGTAACATGGCCCACGAGGCGAGTGTTCCAGGAAAGAGAGAAGAAAAAACGTGCTGCTTGTCATACTGTACCTGTTAGTGGATGACCCTTTCTCTGCTGCCCGTGCAATGCTTACTTTGTGTGAGGTCATTTGCGCTGCTTGTACTCTATGGGCCTCATTACACGGTAGGCGGTGGACCAAGGTGCTGTTAGCACCTTGGTCCAGGCCGGTAAATTACCGGCACCGCCTTGGCGGAAAGGGGAATTACCGCCCTACTCCAAGGTTGGTGGGGCGGTAATTCCCCCTTCCACCATTGCCCTTCCCCATTCCCATTTTTGCCCCATAGGGCATAATGGGAATGGGGAAGGTGCTAATTACGGTACCGCAAATTTGCGGTGCCGTAATTAGCACCAAGGTCCCTTTGCGGGTTGGGTTTTAACGCCTGCAAAAAGCAGGCGTTAAATTCCCCAACCCGCAAAGGGACCTCGTAGTACGGCGGTAAGGGTTAACGGTCACCGTTACCATTAACGGTGACCGTTAACCCTTACCACCGTCCGTGTAATGAGGCCCTATCTGTTTTGTGTATGTGTTGTGGAGCCTTGTGTTTCTGCCACCCGTGCTAGTGTTGTGTTTGCGAGTGCTAGTGTAGCTTGCACAGCTATTGGCTGGGCTTGTTGGGTGTGTGTGTGCGCGCGGGTGCATGCCTGCGTGTGTGTATGTGTGCAAGCGTGTCTGTGTATCTGTATAACACTTCCTTACATTTCGTTTCCCTTGACTCCCCCTTCCGGTAATTTGATTCCCTGAGTCAGCATTTACAGGAAAGGTTCATACACCGAGGGCACCCCCTCACCCCCTCCCTCTTACCCCCACTGCGAGATAAGCAAGTTAGAGGGTTGTGGATAGGTGGTAGAATGGATTATAGGATCCTCCCAGCATAAAAGTGGAGACTAGGGAAATGGCGGATCGTGTTCAAATGCTGTGAACATGGTGTAAGGGGTTTCCTAATATCCAACATGTGGTCTCATCTCTATAGCCTAGCTCTTGAGGTACAGAAGAATGCTGCATGTGTATTAAGGCTGTGACATTTTAAAGCCAGGAAGTCGCCTCCCCATGCTGCAAGCCAAACACGCTCCTTCAGTGAGCCCAGGCGTTCTGCTGCATGCAGTGGTGCATGCAGGCTGTGGCCTGAGGGGCAATGCCCATCCTCTCTTCCCCAGGGCCCAACCTGTGACATTATATGCAGGGGAGGAGAAGAGTGTTGAGTGACAGGCTTCCCTGGCCATGGGTTACCTAGAATACTGATTGTGGGGTGCTGATAAGTGATCATGCTTAACAACCTGGGAGGACCCCCGAGAAGGGCCCTAGCAGCTGATGCAAAGAAGACAGTGCACATTTTTAATATAAACTAGCTGTCCCCGGGCCTGCGTTGCTGTGGCACAGTCTGGTTAAACGGAAAAGAAAGCAGAGAAAGCACACGTTTCTAATATGTTTAAGTTGACAATGCTTGTCGGTAGTTTTTAATGGCTCTGGCGGTTCCCCAAGTTGAGGCAGTTTAATTTTCCTAGCGGCGCAACACATTCCTTTCATTTCTACATTAAATTTCAGAGCCTTGCAATAAGGACACACTTTAGTCATGGTGCCGATGAGAACATGCCGGCTCAAACTATAATCATCAGCTGGGTTGTACCGGAATGCAAGGCAATTGTAATTGCGTGATTGCTGAGCACGGAGTCGTGTTTAACGCTGATCTGCTGTTTCTCGTTGATGTCTTTCAGCCACTCTCAGCCTGTCACGTTCATTCTGTTGTGAATGAAGCAGATCTGAAGCTGCAGAATGCGATCGTCGTGCTCGCAACCGTGCATCCTAAAGTCTGGCTGCACGTTGCTCTGCTGCTTCCTCAGCCTCGTATTTGAGCCATTCTCAATCGGAAACATTGAAATGGAATCGTAAAATAGTGTGTGTTGCTTTTACATCAACAGATGGCGCTGTTTTGCAGTAAAATGTGCAGTATAGCGTGTGTTGCTTTTACGTCCAACAGATGGAGCTGTTTTTCAGAAAAAGCATGTTTTTACCTGTTATAGGTGTGACATCTATGTTTAGTAGGTGTATAAAAACACGTGCCTATTCGAATGCAACATTGTGTGAAAATTTCAAAGCAATCGGCGAAGAACTTTCGGAGATTTAAGATTTTGAACAAACGGACATTTACATTTTTATTTATATAGATAAAAACTACCGCGTTATGGTATTATATAGCGAGATAATGGGGTCTTGGGCGTGCTGTATGGTTGAGGTTGAAAACTAATGTCTGGATTAATCAATTCATCCTGTAGTGTATTCTGTATTCTCTGTAGTACATACAGTTTGTGTGTTCACCATAGCAATACTTAAATTTCATTTTCACTTTTTTTGCGGGAATATATTGATCATGTGCAATAACCAAATTTGAAATGTATGTTGATAAACTCAGTGCCACAGTGGTTCAGAAGACAGCTCAGTGTACCAAGCACCTGTTACAGAGCTCTGTGGTCCCGTCAATTTAGAGTTAGCCTTTCCTCATTCTGAAGTTGATAATCTGAAGTATAAAAACTTTGGTGATAGTACCACCTAAAGTGCTACAGCATCATAAAAACTCCAGTTATAAAAACTAACATAGCATCAGTATTGTGCAGGTGTAGTGCTTGGTACTCCAAACAAGGTTTGCAAAAACTGTGTTGCCACGCCCAATGAAGAGCATAATGCATTAGTCAAGAGTGGTGACTAGGTAGCCACATTTGATACAGTGAGGCCAAAGTGTCAAGGCCTATATCCTGGCTTTGCCACCGGATAATACTGTGACCCTGGACAAATCACCATATTGCATTGTTTAGTACTGTACTGTCTTTAGTGAAAGGGTTTGCCTTCTCTCATTCACACCCGGGAAAGGGCACTCAGACAATTAGGTGGCTGGAAATTCAGGCAGAATCTGCCACTGTGTCCATGTTCTCACATCCAGTCATGGTCTTTCCTCACTGTGATGGGTGCCGCATTTTTTTAATCCTCATCTCTTTCCGCCCCCTTCCCTCTCCTCCCTCTTCACCCTCCTAGCCCCAATGACATCCCCCACGTACCTGCTGTCCTGGGGCTTCTTGCTCTGGCTGCTGTGCTCCCTCGCCAGCACTCCATAGAAATAGAAATGGGACATAGGGCCTCATTACGACCCTGCCCTGCTGGTCCGGAAAGAACGGTGGTGGTAAAACTGCCTCCACTGCTCTTTCCAGACCGACTGATTCGGAGTCCTGCAGGCGGGACGTGTCATTCCCGCCAGGTCTGACCTGGTGGGTTTAACACCACCCGCCTGCAGGCAGAAATGGAAACACTGGCTCTGTCATAGACAGAACCAGTGTTTCCATTGTCCCCATCCCCATGGAGTCCTATGGGGACTCCATGCGGATTCCGGAATTCCCGGGTCATCGGGGTCGTAATGCCCCGGTGGTTCCGGGAATCACGGAGGCGGAATGGTAATACGAGTCCGGCGGTAGCCTGCCAGTTTTTCCAGCACGGTTACCGCCAGACTCGTAATGAGGCCCATAGTCTCTTTTCTATTTACTATGGCAGAAGCCATCTTAGTTTTTTGAGAGGAGATTGGGCTGGCGCAAGAAGTGCAAAACAATTCCGCTATCACAAAACAAAATGTTTACACTATTTGCACCCTGGTGGGATGCCTCGGGTGTAATAAGATATCCCCCCACATTCGAGGGCATACAGGGCCGATATCGTTCCTGAGCCCTCGCTGAGGTCCTTGCTTCACTCAAGCCTTCCTAGCCTTGGACTGGTGAGATGTTACCTGCCCTGAAAACCCATGGATGCCGGCGTGTTTGCTATATTCTAATGCAACTGTTCATTCCATTGACTACTGCTTCTTGTCATGTATGCCATTTCATTGGAAACACACGAGATGGCCAACCAAATGTTGCAGGCAACTGGCAAGCTTATTTTATGGTCTGCTTCTTCAACACTAAAGGGGTTGCTTTTTGCTACAATTTCAAATGTTCTTTACTTCATGAATAACAATCTGCAAGTCTGTGTTTAACAATGACATAACCAGGTGAACCTCTCACAAAGTTTCATTTGCAGGATGTATTTAAATCTTGAAATTACACTAGACAATCCAGATACGATCTTTTAGGTTATCATTACCTAGTATTCTGTAACTTGTAGTCAACCATGTATGATGGAGAAAATAAAGCTACAATAATACTCTTTTTGCATGGCAAGTTACAAAATGCAATTTTTAAAAAAGGGTTTTCCTGTTGGTTTGTCATGTGATTTGTTTTCATTCCAAGTCAAGTCTGCAAAACAGAGAATTATTTTCAGTTCATGAAAGTCAAACATTCAAAACAAAAAAAGTGCCAAAATTGAGCACAGGGTCAAAAGTGTGTGACCACGAAAAAAACTCATTTAATCTCATAGTTCCTAATCCCTCAACATTGCCGGTCATTAATATTTCATAATTCTCAGCCCCTAAAAGTAGTTTAGCTCTTAGCATGCACTCTTCAAACAATCCATACTCATGGTTTAATTGGCATTAGTGTTGCTTGACATATAAGAATAGTGTCTATTGCTATATTGCTCACCACAATTCGTTTCTTGGAACTCTGCTTAAAAAACAAGGTTGCTTCCAATCTCTGCCTGTGTTTGGGTACGTGCCCCTTCTGGTGCACCCTCTATCTATGCTATGGCATGTGTGCATGACTTGTAGCTTCCAATCTGCCTCCTTCATCCATGCTTCAGCAGTTGTACTAGAGTGCGCCTTCACCTGATGGCTACTGATCTGTGTCCTGCATCTACACTACACCCTGTGTACCTTCCTGGTGGCTGCTGTTTTTGACATGTGTCCTGTATGTACACTAGAACACAATCACCCTCATTGTGGGCAACTAATTCTGCCCTTTACAGAACTCAAGCTGATTGTGTTGCCCAGAAGGACTCTCTTGGACATGGCAGGTAGCTGCACTCATGCTGAATGAGAACAGGTCCTTACCTCAAGACGCCACATGATTTTAGGCGGGGAAGGACTGCAAGAGTTTCCACTTAGCTAAATATAGGTGAAGCAGTGCTTCCAGTGAGCCGCCCCGGCATTATCATGCGCCGTAGGGAGCCTGGGGCCTTAAAAGTGAAGGGTCCCGCGCCTACGTTAACTGAGGTCAGTTGTATCTGTAGATGATGGGAGTAAGGCAGTGCAACAGGAAGTGCAGTTCAAAGAGGAAGCATGATAGGGATGAAGCTTCCTCCACATCTTCCTCCCCTGAAAAAGAAAGAAAAGAAAGAATACTTGCACTGGTCAACCTTCAAGACTCCCCAAGAAAGAGATGCAAATTGCGGTACCGTAATTAGCACCCTGGTCCCTTTGCGGGTTGGTGTTTAATGCCTGCTAAAAAGCAGGCGTTAAAGTACCAACCCGCAAAGGGACCTCGTAATCAGGCGGTAAGGGTTAATGGTCACCGGTACCATTAGCGGTGACCGTTAACCCTTACCGCCTTCCGTGTAATGAGGCCCAATATCTGCAATCGAGTCGCTCCCTTGTGACAGGGCAAACCTAAGAAAATGTCCATGTCTTGGGTCACAAAAGAATTGCTCACTCTATGGCAACATCTTAGAGCTTTGAAAAAGAAATGGAGGAGGGGGCGAGCCCCAAATCTTATTGAGATGATTAAGGCAACTCGAAATGCATACAGAAAGGCCATCTTTGAAGCTAAAGCTAACTTTCTGACAAATAAGATCGATCAAGCTACCAACAGGCCAAGAGAATTATACTCTGTTATTAAAATTTTATTTTAACCTAGATGTGCCTCATCAGCGTTGGAGGCTTCCAAGATGGAGGCAGATGTGTTCAACTACTTCTTTTTTTAAAAGATTGAGCTGATGTGGGAAAAGATTACACAATCATCTTTTAATGAACCTGAGCTGGGGTGCATAGTAGTAGATCCAGCGAGACTGGTGGTATGCCAGCCAGAGAACCTTTTGGGTTCCCCAGAGTCGAGGAAGAGACAGTATGATCTCTTCTTTTGAATCTGAAGCCTACTAACTACACTTTATTTCCTATGCCATCCTGTGTGGCCAAAAGGCTGGCATCAGATATCACCATTTCTGACTGATTTTGTAAATAAATCTTTATCTTTGGGTTTAGTACTGACTATATTGAAAAAATCAGTGGTTACTCCTCTTCTAAAGAAACCTAAACTAGATGTACAAGATCTGCAGAATTACCGGCCAGTTGCAGGACTAGCCTGGCCAGGTAAGATTCTTGAGAAAATTGTAACATCTCAATTACAGGAGTATGTGGAGAGGGAGGCCTTGCTGAACCCTTTTCAGTCAGGGTCCCAACCTGGTTTCGGTACCGAGATGGCTCTGCTGACCGTGTCGGACGACCTCCTTGAAGTGGCCGATCAGGGGGTTTTATCACTCCTGATTATGTTAGACCTGTCAGTGGCGCTCGATACGGTAGACCATGATATTATGTTGCAACGCCTTAGTGAGATCGGCAATGTATCCGTACAAGCTTTGGGGTGGTTTGAGGTTTTTTTGACAGATTAGGAACAATGGGTTAGACTTGGGGGTTATCTTTTGGATTCCCTCCCACAGAACGTTGGTGTTCCACAGGGTTCTTCTCTCTATCCTCTTATTTTTAACTTATATGTGAGACCTCGCATGGACATCCCGAGGAAACATCAAGTGAAATTCCATTTGTATGCAGATGACACAGAGGTGCTCATGAGAGTTGGGAGGACAGAGGAGACTTTTGAGTTAGTGTAACCTTGCCGGAATGAAGTGGTAACGTGGATGTGTTCAAACCAGCTGTTGTTGAATGCCTGGAAAACCGAGGTAGCTAATTCACGTTTGGACTACTGCAATGCTCTACTGACAGGAATATCGATTACTCACATTCGGAGACTGCAAATAGCCCAAAATGCAGCCCTGGACTTATTTTAGGGGTGGCACAATCATCCCCAATTTCAGAACTCTGGTGGTCATTGCATTGGCTTGCAGTGAAGGGACTGATAGATTTTAAAATCATCTGCATGATATGTAAATGTGTTAAGCAGTTGGCTCCTAGTTATCTTGTGGATACAATTAAGTTGCATACACCAGCCCGCCAGCTACCCTCTTGTGACAAGCTGTTGCTGCAGGTCTCACCTTCTATATATCTATCTAGGGGAGACCGAAGATTTGGGATATATGGCCCAAAGCTTTGCAATAAGCTTCCAATAGAAATTTGAGAACTAAAAACAAAGCTCGGAAGAGTTATCTTTTCTGCTAAATGTATGAAATTGGTAAACTGGCTGATTTGCTTGAGCAACAGTGTGTGTGGAATTGGCAGGATCCTTTTAGGTGATTGATCTTGGTTGACCCTGGTATGTTCCAGCTGCGCTCAGATACGTTTGGTTACGTCCGGTGCGTGTTATAAATATTTCAATTCAAATAATTCAATTCAATTCAATTCAATGGGATGCACAGTCAGGTAAAGCTACAGTGTGACCTTGCCTTTAATCTGTCCAGCCCTAGCTACGGAACCATCAGTCGCACTCAGAGCCACATGCACCTGACGGACTGAGTGGAAAATAGAACGATTGCAAAAGGTTGCAGCCATCAAGACACTGATTTCAGGGAGCCAACCACTTAGGGAAGAATTGGAGGAAAAGTGATACCTTTGCTGCACAAATGGCAAAGAAGAAGGCTCTTCTGAAGGAACAGCTGGAGACAAAGTGCTCAGAATCTGCTCAACCTCGTGGTCCAAAATACATTGCTGGGTGGTGCCTGGTGTTGGACCTCAAGAAAGTGGATGCCTTTTTTGGGTCCCCCATTTCACAATGGAACCCCTGCAGCACTTTATCATGCAGATAGCCTTGGGGTACTTTCTCGCAACTCTGAATCTGATGGATGCCTGCCTGTCCTCATGAGAAGGTCCTGCATACAGTGTCTGTGGTTTGCGGTCAGGTAGACACATCATAAATTCAAAGTCCTCCTGTTCTGGCTGAAAATATCACTGAGAGTCTTTATAAATATATTGGGCCTCATTACGAGTCGGGCGGTAGGGGATAACGGGCACCGGTAAGGAGACCGGTGCCGGTAATCTTCTACCGCCCGATCCCGAGGTCCCCTAACGGGAACCGCTAGGGACGTGTGGTCGGACCACACCTCCCTTACGGGTCCCGTTAGGGGACAAGGCCGCTAATAACGGGCCTGCCATTAGCAGGCCCATAAATAGCGCCTTCCCCATTCCCATTGAGCCCTATGGGGGCTCAAATGGGAATGGGGAATGTTTGGTGCAATGGGGACTTACCGGTCCCGCCAGGGTCGGACTAGACCGGTAAGTCCCCATTGCACCACACCGGACTCGGTCCCGTTATTGGTGGCAGTCATGGCGCAAATAGCGCCATGACTACCACCAATCTCGGAATGAGGCCCATTGTCCCCAAAAGTGGACCTTCATCAGGAGCTGATCATTCTTATAACAGGGAGGTAGAGGCTAACATCACACATGGAGAAAATAAGGCAAACCCTAAAAGCCTTATCCCTCAAAGGCATTCAGTTTGAAAGAGCCAGGTTCTGTATGACTCTGGGGAAACATCTGCTGCCAGAACCCAGGACAGAAAAACACAGACTTGCCATCATACAGATATCCCCTGCATTACAGATACCAGTCAGGTAGCACCTACTGATACAGATGTCCATGGCAGCCTATGGGGGTCATTCCGAGTTTGGAGGCAGCCATGGTGCTATTAGCACCATGGCTGCCTCCAAACCCGGGTCCTGGTCCGGTCTGACTGAATGGGGACTTACTGGGTCATTCCGACCTTGGAGGACCCGGTAAGTCCCCATTCAGTAAACCATTCCACATTCCCATTTGAGCCCCCATAGGGCTCAATGGGAATGGGGAAGGTGCTAATAACGGGCCTGCAAATTGCGGGCCCGTTATTAGCTCCAAGGTCCCTTAACGGGACCCGCAGAGAATGGGTGGGCAGACCTACTGTTCCTGCTGGAACCCGCTAAGGGACCTCGGAATAGGGCGGTAAGGGTTTACCGGCACCAGCATCCTTAACGGTGCCCGTAAACCCTTACCGCCCAACTCGGAATGACCCCCTATGTGTTTGTAGTTCCCAGTGAAATAAGACAGTATGGGGGTCATTACGACTTTGGAGGCAGCCATGGTGCTACTAGCCCCAGGCCTGCCTCCAAAGTCGTGTCCGGGGTCTCAGAATGGGGACTTACCGGGTCATTCCAACCTTGGAGGACTCGGTAAGTCCCCATTCTGAAAACCATTCCCCATTTCCATTCGAGCCCCTATAGGGCTCAATGGGAATGGGGAAGGAGCTAATAACGGGCCCGCAAATAGCAGGCCCGTTATTATCTCCCTGGTCCCTTAGCGGCTCCCGCTAAGGGCGGCTGGTAAAACCAGCCAGCCTTAGTGGGACCCGCTAAGGGACCTCGGAATGCGGCGGTAAGGGGTTAACGGCACCGGTATCCTTACTGGTGCTGGTTACCCCATACCGCCACCTCGGAATGACCCCCATGTCTTTTATATCCTTCACAAACAGACATGGGTACAGGATCCAGAAGATTGGCTAACAGTAGTCATTGATCTCTTTGCCAAATTCCATCCAATGTCCCTGAAGGGGACACGTAAAGAGGACCTCTTGAGTTGAATGTTTCCCACCCATAGGAGGTGTCCCTATGGACCCCCATTTCTCCTGTATATGCATATGGTTTGAGCGCCACTCAGCACTCTATAGTCTCTCCCTCAAATACACTTCTTCCCTTGTTGTCTATGAGGTTCCTGCAGGAGGGACATTGGGAACGGATGCATGAGCTGGACCTGCATTAAACATACCCTTTGTTTCCTCTCAAGGCAAATATCATGTCAAAACCACACAGGAGCTGATGGTGGTTGTGTTATTGGATACTTTTTCTCTTAAGATTGATGAACCAGTGCAGCGGGCCCCATAAATCCTGTTCTTGTTCAGAGATCCAGCTCCCTTCAGTACTATCAATGGTCGTTCTTTATTTGTGCAGTGGATTGTTGACATTTTCTTTCATGGTTTCATACCACGGATTTTTCACAAATGACATATGATATCCCTCCAATTCTCCATGTCCTCAAAGGATGGCTTCACCCTGGGTTCACCACACTCTTGCCTCTGTGTCCAATGGGCAGCGGTCACAAACTTTCTAAATCCTTGGGGCTGATGTAAGAAGGAATGTTGGTAGTGGGGCAGCTGCTACAGGGTTTTTTCCTGGTAAGTCACCACCAAAGAAGTTGTCACACCCCCTGGAGGAATTCCCTGCTAGTGCTCCTGGCTCTCCAGGTAACGCATTCTGAGCTTATTAGTTTGGTGGATATCCCATTTCTGACCATGAAGAACATCTTTGTGGTGGCTGTTGCATCTCCCAAGCAACCACAGGAACGGGGAAGCTGTCTTTGTTCTTCTCCTTTATTGGTGTTCCCCCAACAGTCGATGGGTCTCCGATTTGACCACGCATTCAGACAGATGGTCATTTCCCAGTTCCATCAGGGGCAGGATCTCATCCTCCCTTCCTTCTCCCCATCTCCAGAATCGGCACAAGAAAAGATTTCCTCAGCTATTTAGATATGATGGCTCCTTTTCACATTACCCAAAGGCTATGTGTATCATATGGCACTCACCCGGGGGTCAAAGGTGTCAGTGGTGTCTAGAAGGGTGTGTGCCATGATGTCTTTCTCAATCATGAGTATCTCCGTCTGAAGGGCAGAAGCACATGAGGCACATGGGGTTCGCCTTCATGAGACATGCTGGGCTGCTGGTTGGGCGAGCCCTCTGACATACATGCCAACATTCAGATGCACCTGGAAGGGAGATTTCCACAGGGAAATCGGGAGACACATATTTCCCCATAGGAATGCATTGGGGCACAGTTATTTTAGGTGGGAGACTGTAAAAAATAGCAATATTTTTCACCTCAAAATCGGGAGTCTCCCGCCCAAATCGGGAGGGTTGGCATGTATGCTCTGACTCTTGCTAACCACCACCAATTTCAGGTTGATACCGTGGACTCTTAGTATTCCGGCTATGGTGGGTTAAAGACTGCTTTGGGGCTGAGGAAGGGTCCCTGAAGATTCCATTTTGAGTTGTTTCACTTTCACTCATAAATCTTGATCTGTCATTCCCACAGCGCTGCTGGTTCTTCGGGACATCATTATCTGCAAAGAAAATGATATTGAGGGAATGTAAGAGTGAGCAGGTACCCTCGGCTTCTGCTTGGGTAAGGGATTTACAGCAAATGTCTGCAATAGAGACAGTGGGCCTCATTCCGAGATTGGAGGTAGTCATGGCGCTATTTGCGCCATGGCTGCCTCCAATAACGGTACCGGAACCAGTATGGTTCAATGGGGACTTACCGGTGTAGTCCAACCTTTGCGGGACCGGTAAATCCCCATTGAAAAAGTCAATCTCCATTCTCATTTGAGCCCCGATAGGGCTCAATGGGAATGGGGAAAGCGCTAATAACGGTATCGTTATTAGCTCTGGAGTCCCTTAACGGGTCCCGTCCATAACGTCTGGTCAGACCAGGCGTTAAAGGAGGGACCCACTAAGGGACCTCGTAGTAGGGCGGTAAGGGATTACTGGCACCGGTCTCTTTACCGGTGCCCGGTATCCCTTACCGCCCTACTCGTAATGAGGCCCAGTAATTATGTACAGGAAAAAAGAAAGGCAACCTGTATGAACACATTTGGGAGAGGTTCATGGAGTTGTAAAATCCATGCATTCAGAGACCACTTTATTCAGAGTCAGGTAGTTTGATGATATTGAAAGAGCTCTGTTGGTAATGTTATAATTGTTTGTTAACTAATACTGCGAGGAAGAACTGATGAAATGTATGTATATTATATAAAATATGTCAAGATGATAAATGCCATATGAATATATTTTAACAGATATGTAAATACAAACAAAACAAATCTTGGGTCACTGCTGATGTGCTAGAGGCCTGTTGTTATGGCGATGTTTGTTTCTAAATGTTGTGGGCCTCAGACTGACCCTGCTTTGCATGGTAGGCCTCATAGATAAGTACTAGGACGAGGAAGAGGGAAGTGGGGGTAATGCTTTGATTACTCACTGGTAATCTTCATTACTCTTCGTCCTCCTCTTCCTTGTCACAGTACTTAGACTTGCCTCTCCCTCGCTATATGAAATCAGGGTCACCCCCTGACCTCTTGGATATTATGTGGCTGCAGCATGCAGTGTGGACACTAGCGGCTCTCACCAGTTTGAAAAGGTGCAACCCCAAGGCAGGGTCACTAGATCAGGGGTGTGGCCAATTTTCCTTTGGAGGCGGGACCCAAGTGTGCCACACCTTATTTTAAAGGTTTATAACCAATACAATTTCAAAACACATTCCGCTTATAATGAAAAATCATATATCAGAAGTCAATTGCCCCAATATCCAAAGCAAACTTGACTGCTATTAGAGACTTCCCCTCTAAAGTGCAGAGATTCATTATTGCACCCCTCACATATCCCATCTCCCCGGACAGCTCCATTTTGTCTCTGCAGTTTAGATTTACAAAATAATTTCTGAAATGCGAGGATTGAGGATTACCCTAGTTGCTGTAAGACCATTTGGATGGTAACATTCTTGGCCCTCTAATGGGAGGTGATGAGATGTAGTCATTAGACTGATCCTGCTGATTAACATGCACTAAAGAGATTAAAAAGGTGATTGGTCATTGGCACAATGGTGGGTCTCTTCACAGGGACATGAGCACAAGTGAGTGAAAACATGTTTCACATGGGATTGGGGAGCCTGCCTCTCTGCAATCTTTTTTCATGCAAAACACAAGAGACACAGATTTAAGTGCAATCTTCCCTCAGGAACACAAATCAGACAGCAAGAACAGTACCATATGTCTCTGCCCATTCTTGCCAAATATTAAAAACTAGCAGCACCACCTTAAACTTGTTCATGCTACTTGCTCGCCCGAAGACCATCAAGAGGCTTGCCTAATCAATATATGTCAGTCTTGCACCCATCATCAACTTGAGTCCCTGACCACATAATATGCTAACATTGCCACTGGAAAAGATATTCATTGTAATTGTCCCAATAAATCAACATGAGGCTGTCCTCATCAATATACACCAGTCTTGCAGACATTAACAACTTATGTCCCCGAGAACATTATATATAGGCATTGCCCCTGGAAAAGATGTTCATGCTACTTGTCCTCATTGACCATCATGAGGCTTGCCTCATCAATATATGCCATGCCACCAAGGCAGGAAATATATCTGGTCAAGTGCACACTGGAGCGAAATACCAATTTCACCACTTAACCAAAGTGTGTGATCCTGGGCAAAAGTTTAATTACGGAAACATCTGGTTCCTATGTGCCAATCTGCTTTCTATGGGTTTGGTGGAGAAACTGGGAAATATGTTATCCATATAAAAGAATAATTATTATTATAGGGAAGAACCCTAAATCTAAAAACGACAGCGTTTTGGGTCTAGCTAGCCATTGAGATGGGAGAGTGATAGGGGAGAGCTTAGTCATGGTTCGGTTGGTTTTGATGTACTAATGGCTTGTGCTGTGACTGCTGTCTGTGAAGTGGTTTGCATAGGTAGTGTCAAGTGGAAGAAGACCTACAGTGGAGTAGGTTAGTCGTCGGAGGGGATGGGATGAATAGGCCTCACAGGTCAAAATGACCTACAACCCTGCACTCCTACCTCTGACCTCTTGCAGACAGGCCCCATTTCACTAGCTTACATTGCCACTGTCATTCCCACTCTCTCTCCATATGAAGTCCATTAAAGTCTTGACCCATCGTGGTCATTGCCTGCTTTGGATAGACAAGTGACCTCTCCATTTGACTGCACATTATTTACCACAAAAGTGACATTTCTGTGGGCAGGCTTAGCAAAGATGGCAACAGACTGCCATTATTATACGTAACCAATGTTGTCAATCTAGGCGGTCCCCTACCAATGTTCTCACCCGTCCACCACCTGGATCATTGCCACCTCATCTATCACTTTGCTATTGTAAATCACCCTACAGAGATGACGTCACTCGTTCTCACCCATCCACCAGCTGGATCATTGCCACCTCATGTATCACTTTGCTATTGTAAATCACCCTGCAGGGATGACGTCACTCTTTCTCACACGTCCACCACCTGGATCATTGCCACCTCATGTATCTCTTTGCTATTGTAAATCACCCTGCAGGGATGACGTCACTCTTTCCCACCCGTCCACCACCTGGATCATTGCCACCTCATGTATCTCTTTGCTTTTGTAAATCACCCTGCAGGCATGGCTTCACTCTTTCTCACCCCTCCACCATCTGGATCATTGCCACCTCATGTATCACTTTGCTATTGTAAATCACCCTGCAGGGATGACGTCACTTTTTCTCACCCGTCCACCAGCCGGATCATTGTCACCTCATGTATCACTTTGCTGTTGTAAATCACCCTGCAGTGATGATGTCACTCTTTCTCACCCGTCCACCAGCTGGATCATTGTCACCTCATGTATCACTTTGCTGTTGTAAATCACCCTACAGGGATGACGTCACTCTTTCTCACCCGTCCACCAGCTGGATCATTGTCACCTCATGTATCACTTTGCTGTTGTAAATCACCCTGCAGGGATGACATCACTCTTTCTCACCCGTCCACCAGCTGTATCATTGTCACCTCATGTATCACTTTGCTATTGTAAATCATCCTGCAGGGATGATGTCACTCTTTCTCACCCATCCACCAGCTGGATCATTGCCACCTCATGTATCACTTTGCTATCAAATAACCCTGCAGGGATGACGTCACTCTTTCTCACCCATCCACCAGCTGGATCATTGTCACCTCCTGTATCACTTTGCTATTGTAAATCACCCTACAGGGATGACGTCACTCTTTCTCACCCGTCCACCAGCAGGATCATTGCCACCTCATGTATCTCTTTGCTATTGTAAATCACCCTGCAGGGATGACGTCACTCTTTCTCACCTGTCCATCACCTGGATCATTGTCACCTCATGTATCTCTTTGCTATTCTAAATCACTGTGCAGACATGGCTTCACTCTTTCTCACCCCTCCACCACCTGGATCATTGCCATCTCATGTATCACTTTGCTATTTAAATCACCCTTCAGGGATGACATCACTCTTTCTCACCTGTCCACCACCTGAATCATTGCCACCTCATGTAACACTTTGCTATTGTAAATCACCCTGCAGGGATGATGTCACTCTTTCTCACCCGTCCACCACCCGGATAATTGCCACCTCATGTATCTCATTGCTATTGTAAATCACCCTGCAGGCATGGCTTCACTCTGTCTCACACCTTCACCACCTGTATCATTGCCACCTCATGTATCACTTTGCTATTGTAAATAACCCTGCAGGGATGACGTCACTCTTTCTCATCCGTCCACCAGCTGGATCATTGCCACCTCATCTATCACTTTGCTATTGTAAATCACCCTGCAGAGATGACGTCACTCGTTCTCACCCGTCCACCATCTGGATCATTGCCACCTCATGGATCTCTTTGCTATTGTAAATCACCCTGCAGGGATGACGTCACTCTTTCTGACCCGTCCACCACCTGGATCGTTTCCACCTCATGTATCTCTTTGCTATTGTAAATCACCCTGCAGGGATTACATCACTCTTTCTCGCCTGTCCACCACCTGGATCATTGCCACCTCATGTATCTCTTTGCTATTGTAAATTACCCTGCAGGCAAAGCTTCACTTTTTCTCACCCCTCCACCACCTGGATCACTGCCACCTCATGTATCACTTTGCTACTGTAAATCAACCTGCAGGGATGACATCACTTTTTCTCACCCGTCTACCAGCTGGATCATTGTCACCTCATGTATCACTTTGCTGTTGTAAATCACCCTGCAGGGAGGACTTCACTCTTTCTCACCCGTCCACCAGCTGGATCATTGTCACCTCATGTATCACTTTGCTATTGTAAATCACCCTGCAGTGATGACGTCACTCTTTCTCACCCGTCCACCAGCTGGATCATTGCCACCTCATGTATCACTTTGCTATTGTAAATCACCCTGCAGGGATGACGTCACTCTTTCTCACCCGTTCACCAGCTGGATCATTGTCACCTCATGTATCACTTTGCTATTGTAAATCACCCTGCAGGGATGACATCACTCTTTCTCACCCTTCCACCACCTGAATCATTGCCACCTCATATATCACTTTTCTATTGTAAATCACCCTGCAGGAATGACGTCACTCTTTCTCACCCGTCCACCACCTGGATCATTACCACCTCATGTATCTCTTTGCTATTCTAAATCACCATGCAGCCAAGGCTTCATTCTTTCTCACACCTCCACCACCTGGATCATTGCCACCTCATGTATCTCTTTGCTATTGTAAATCACCCTGCAGGCATGGCTTCATTCTTTCTCACCCGTCCACCAGCTGGATCATTGTCACCTCATGTATCACTTTGCTATTGTAACCCTGCAGGGATGATGTCACTCTTTCTCACCCGTCCACCAGCTGGATCATTGCCACATCATGTATCACTTTGCTATTGTAAATCACCCTGCAGGGATGACATCACGCTTTCTCACATGTCCACCAACTGGACCATTGTCAACGCATGTATCAATTTGCTATTGTAAATCACCCTGCAGAGATGACGACACTCTTTCTCACCCGTCCACCAGCTGGATCATTGCCACCTCATGTATCTCTTTGCTATTGTAAATCACCCTGCAGGGATGAGGTCACTCTTTCTCACCCGTCCATCACCTGGATCATTGCCACCTCTTGTATCTCTTTGCTATTGTAAATCACTCTGCAGGCGTGGATTCACTCTTTCTCACACCTCCACGACCTGGATCATTGCCACCTCATGTATCACTTTGCTATTTAAATCACCCTTCAGGGATGACGTCACTCTTTCTCACCTGTCCACCACCTGAATCATTGCCACCTCATGTATCACTTTGCTATTGTAAATCACCCTGCAGGGATGATGTCACTCTTTCTCACCTGTCCACCACCTGAATCATTGCCACCTCATGTATCCCTTTGCTCCTCCCTCCTGTGCAAGTGCTGCTGGTTCAAGCACACACAGTCTACATTATGCTGGTAATCTCTAATACTGCTCTAGTGGCCACCGTAACAGCACCAAGGCTTATCTGGAGTGGGCATGTTGTGCCCCTGCCCTGCTGTCAGTCTGAGGAGGAATGGAAAAGGGCATCAGAGGGGAGGGTTGATGGAGTAGCGGCAGAGTAAAGGAAAAACACATGATTTGTACAGGTTAGAGAGGGGATGAGAGGTAGGGATGGAGAAGGTAGTAGTTGGCTTCCTGCTGCATCAGTAAAGAGCAATCAAAGCAGACCACTGATCTGAAAAGGGCTAACAGATACTGCTCCTAAAACCAAGCGAAACGCCCATGAAGGCACTTTCTGATATACCGAAAGTCTTCATATAAGTGGAATCTCAACTAATATAAACGTATAGGCTGGTGCCCGAACACCCCCATCACGCTGCGCTGCTGCGCCCCATTGATTGATCATGGTGACCAGGACTCATGCACCGTTTACTAGCCCACAAAGACTCATTTCTCGTAAGCACCTTGGGGCTATTTATATTACACTGTGCGCTAGACAAAATCCTTCAGGATAAAAAATATTCCTGGAAAAGCCGAGGTTGCCCAATGGCTTGTCTCCCTGAAATGAGCACCACCATCTAAAAATCACAACCCCCCCACAAATCTCCCATAAACAAAGTTTCACCTACCAATTCTACATACAATCAGCCCGAACGTGCCCACCAAATCATACATACAACACAAAAATATGTGCCGTGCTGAAGATCAAGCAATATGTCCCAGCCATTGAACAGATGCAGTACTTATTTTATTTATTTCATTTATTGTGCATTTGTAAGGCGCTTGTACATCAAGTAAATTGTGTTTCAAAGCGCCCACAGGGCAACAGGGAGGGAACATGGGAATGAAAAGCAAATATAGCTGGGATTGAAGCTAATTATTGTTAAGTTTTAAGTCTACATGAAAAAATGACACGGTATTCACCAAGATATCAGAAATTGGTATAAACATCTTGAAATCTGCCTGCTCCACACAGTTGTCTGCAGCAGTCACTCGGCCGCTGAGCTATCCTATTAGTTTCTCACTGCAGATCTCCAAAAAACAGATACAAGCTCGGATGCGATCAGGGACAATTGTTTTAAAGACAAAGTGTTGTCTCCCTAACACGTATTTATTATACATTGATAAGTGTTTTCCAGTCTGCACAGCACATATGGAAATAGCTGGAAAACCTCTTCTCCCAAAAATGGTCGACTACCTGGAGAACCAGGAAAGCAGGGCATCTCTATGTGGACACTGAAACCTATGCAGCCAGGGCCCACTCTGTAGGTTTAGATTGTATTTTACTGTTCTTTAGTGGCGCAGGAGGAGGAAAGGGGGAGTTTCCCAGCACGGATGTCAGGGGCCATGGAGGGGGTCGAGGGCGACGGGGGCTGAGGCTTGGCTCACTCCTACAGGCCGGCCCACAAAGCCCCCCCAAGCAGCCCAATGAAAGCGAGGCGCGCACCTCGGCTGGCACGTGGCGTTTACCTCAGGCTGCTCTGGTTCCTGTCAGGGTGGCACTATTACAAGATAAAGACTGGTGTCTTTTTAAGGCCATCAAAGATAACATATGTCCCGCTCCCAAACCAGGAAATGCACAGGTGTGAGGAGTGGGACAGGAAAAGAGCTGGACCGGTCAGGATCAGGCTTCGGAAAAAGATAGGAAGAACGAACAGCTTTTTTGTTCTTCGAATCTTCGTCAGCGCCGGCTACAGGAAAAGTAGTCCAAACAAAAGCTGCAGCCACCCCCCCTCCCACCCTCCCTGCAAAAAGAAGAGGTGCAGCACATGTTGCAGGTGCTGCACCTAGAGAGGCGCTAGTGAGTGTGGGCAGTTATACACTATTTCCGAGAACAGTAGCAATCAAACCTTTTTATGCTGAGCCCCCCTTGAGTAAAAATGTTGTCAAGCCATATCTGCTTATATTTTCTTTTGAAAGCAGTCGCTGTACTCCTTTTTTGAAGAGCCTCGCGCCTCCACCCACCCACCATCCTTCGGGCCCTTAGGGGCCAGCCCCACAGAGGGAAGAGGTATAAGGAGAAAGCTCCTATCTGGTGGGAGGGCCCACGCCTAGACACGCACTGTGATGGGGAAGTGTGGGACACGGGTAAACTGCAACTAGCAGCAAGAAATGGAGGCACCAGCCTGACCACCTTCATCTGTTCCAATAAAGGGCACGATTTGCGAATAGTGGGGGTTCCTGCGCCATCGCACCCGCTACACTAGCTTGAGTGGCACCCTGCAAATCCAAGGTTTATACCCGAGATTTGTGGCCGACTCCTGCCCTAGGAAGGCGCCAGACCAATCTTTTATCTGTCATCACCATCCACCTGCCTCAGTCTCCCTGCAAATAATTCCAAGATGCCAAAGCGGTCCCTTACCACTGTTATGTATTGCATTCCGGAGGGCCCCGAACGTGGGGCTGGCTCCGGTCCAGGAGGCCGTGCGGTCTCGGGCGCGGCCTCAGCAGAAGCGTGGACAAAGAGGAAACCCACACGCTGTGCTGCATTCGCCCGGAACTGCCTCCCACTATCGGGGGCGGGGCTTTTATTAGACGGCACTACGTCACCGCGCTGCGGGACGTAGGGCGGATATAACATTCCTCCTTTATTTCAAATGAACTTAACATCAAACACAATCAACATACTCAACTTCAAACTCCTGACACCAGTTCTCTTTTCACACTATACCAGCTCCCCCTTGTGTGGGATGCCTGGCGACGGGGTCCTGCTCAACATACATAGTCATTCAGCTTCGCGGGCGGCCTCGTGTTGGTTCTCAGACCATACCACTTCACCTGGGGGCTGTCCCCGCTCGGCTCGTGAATCTGCTCACCTTCACTGCGTGTGTCCCCACTGCCGGGCAGGCTCTCCGGTTGCCAGCTGCGGTCCCATGCGGCTTCTTCTTCTGGGTCTTGTGCCGGCTCTTCGCTGTCCTGTTGTGAGTTGTCGTCGTCTTGAGGGCCCTCGCGATCCGTCCAGAGAGTGCAGGGCACGGGCTTGAACCAGGAGGCATTCCTTGTCACTTTCCGGCGTCCCCGGGTCACTGTTATCATGGTCCTGCGCCGGTTGCTGACAGTCCATGGCAGTTCCTCGTACCTGGTGTCTAGCTTGGACTTCGTGAGGTTTCGTAGCATGATGACTTGGTCACCCACTCGATGGTCGGACGGCCTTGCTCTTCTTTTAGCACTCATGTGAGCATTGGCACGTCTTCGCCTCATTTCCATGCGGGCATTATCGACGTCATCGGGGGTCCTGCTTGGGTGATGGGGAATCGATGATCTGATGATTGTTCCGAACATGAGGTCAGCAGGTGGTATGCCCGTGGTGCTGTGTGGGGTGACCCGATAGTTCCGCAGGAACCGGTATAGGTCGATCTTCCACGGGCTGGCGTTTGCCCTTGATACTCTTAGCACCTTGTTGATGGTCCTCATAAAACGCTCGACGTCCCCATTGGCCTGTGGCCACCTTGGCATGATGTGGTGGTATTTGATGCCCAGTTCCTGTAGATATTGCTTGAATTCTTCCCCTGTGAACGGGGGTCCATTGTCACTCTTGATGGTTGTAGGCAGACCATGAGTGGCAAACATCTTTTCTATCACCGGGATGACTACTTCCGCGGCGGTGGACTCCAGTATCTCGACTTCTGGATAGCGTGAGTGATCATCAATTGCCACCAGTAGATGTAGACCCTCTCTGATTTTGCAAAAGTCAATACTGATCGCTTCCCATCGTGCCCGGCCGCGCTCAGCCGACAGAATCGGTTCTGGATCTGGGGGCCCACCCGTTATTTGGCAGGGCAAGCATGTGTTTACTAGGCCTTCGACACGATCGTCGATGTGAGGGAACCACACCCTGTGTCTGACCCGGGCCTTTGTTCTTGCGAGACCTTGGTGTCCTTCATGTGCTAAGGCTACTATCCTGTCTTGCAACTTTGGCGGTATGATGATGCGATCACCCCTTAGCAGTAGCCCTCCTTCGGTGATTGAGAGGTCCTGTCGAACCGTGAACATACCAGAAAGGAACTCCCTAGCCCCCTCGGTTCTGTTGCGGGTGTGCATCATGAATTCCTTCCAGTTTCCTGACATGATGGCATCTTTCACCAGGTCGCAACAGGGGTCACTCTGGGTTTCTGTTGCAATGTCCTCAATATTCACCGCTTTGGGCCTCATGGCGCGAACCACATGGCAAATGTGTTCCTCCGTTTCTTCGGCGATCAGAACTTCCTGCTGAGTAGCTGGCCGTGGGTATCTCGAAAGGAAATCTGCCGGGTTTCCACTGCCCGGCTGATAGACGAGTTCGAAATCATATTGCTGGAGGTGTAGCAGCCACTTGGTGATTCTAGCCGGTGGGTGCGCTGATGACCCGATGAAGATCGGTAGTAGGGGCTTGTGGTCAGTGATTGCTGTGAACTTGCGCCCATACAGGTACACGTGGAAGTGTCGACACCCCCATAGTACAGCAATGGCCTCTTTTTCTATGTGGGAGTACCTTTGTTCCGTTGCTGTGAGTGCCCTGGATGCATATGCGATCGATCTTTTCTCGCCCTCCTTTGTGACCTGCATCAGGATTGCTCCAGGTCCTACTGGGCTGGCATCCACGAATAGTTCTGTCGGGAGGTCCGTGTCGTAGTAAGCCATCTTGGTTTCAGTCGACAGGGAGTCTTTAATGCTCTCAAAGGCCTCCTGGCATTCCTGCCCCCAGTCCCACTTAGTGCTGACCTTTGTTAGTTCTCTTAGCGGTTCAGATAGGGTTGCTAGGTTTCGGATGAATCTGCCACAGTATGTGGCCATTCCCAGAAAACTGCGTACTTCGGTGGGGGTCGCTGGGGGACTAGCAGCTTGGATGTCCGCTACTTTTTGTGGATCAGGTGAGATGCCGGTGCGGTCAAATTTGTACCCAAAAAAAGTGATTTCGGATTTTAGAAACTCGCACTTTTCTCGATGGATTGTGAGTCCGGCTTCTTCCAGCCTGCCCAGGAGTGTCTTGAGTCTTGTGATGTGTTCCTTGGTGTCTGGTGCATGTATCAGAATATCATCGCTCACGTTTAGTACCCCTGGTATGCCTCTGATGACCTCCTGGATGGTCTGTTGAAAAACTTCTGCGGCCGATGAGATGCCGAAACTCAGGCGCTTGTACCTCCTCAGACCTAGGTGGGTTGAAAAAGTGGTAATGTAGCGCGACTCTCTGTGGAGTTTGAGTTGGTGGTACCCCGCCTTTAGGTCCACCTTCGAGAACACGCATGACCCAGTGAGGTCGGTGATGATTTCATCGATTGTTGGTGTTATGTGTCGTTCCCTTTTTATGGCCGCATTGGGCAGGCGCATATCAATGCAGATCCGGACTTTTCCGGGCTGTTTGGGCTTCCTGGTGACCACCATTGGGGAGACCCACGGCGTTGGTCCCGTGACCTCTTCAATGATGCCGGCAGCTTCCAGTGTCCTTAACTCTTTCTCTACCTGTTCCCTCATGTGGAACGGTGTTCTCCGGTGTCTCACCGCACGTGGTTGTATTGATTGATCAATGTGTAATTTGATAGTCTTTCCCTTGAGACAGCCTATCCCCTTCTGTAGCTTGGGGTGTTGCTTGAGAAAGTTCTCGACTTCGGCTGCGTTGTCAATCTGGCAGATGAATTTGACCACGCCTAGGTCTTCAGCCGCATCTCCGCTCAGTAGGCTTTCGATTCCCGCCTTCACGACATATATCTTTGACCACACCTTATGTTTGCCATGTTCAAGAGTGGTGCGGAACCTCCCGATAACTGGTAGGGGTCTCCGGCTGCCGTAGGCAAACAGACGGGTGTCTGTGGATTTGAGCTCAGGTGGTGGTGTTAGGGTTTGGAAAACACTGGTTGGCATGACATTTACCGAGGCTCCCGTGTCAATGGTCATCTGTACGTACTGGCCTTGGATGGTGACCGTGCATCTTCGTCGCCTGGCGGTTCTTGGTGGTGGTACTGGACCCTGGTTCAGTGTAGATACCAGGTATACCTTTCGGCCCTTTCCTTCGCACTCCTTGCCTGCCGTTTGCCGTATGGCTGAGAGATCATCCCCTTCCTCTTCTGTCGAGGAGTTGACTACTGCAACCCTCCTTGCGCTGGCTTGCTTCTTTTTTTCCGGTGACCCCTTTTCCTGAGAGCCTTGCGGGGGCTGTAGCGGCGTGTTCGCTGATCTGCACACTTTTGCGTAGTGATCCTTCCTGCCGCACGCTCCGCACGTGGTGCCTTGCGCCGAGCAGTTTCGCCTTCCGTGTCTTTGGCCACCACACCACCCACATTCCGTGGGTCCTGGTGCTCGAGGTTGCCACCTGTTCTCGGTGTGGCTGCCGCCACCTTCACCTCTCGTAAATTGTCTGTCGGAGATCTGGGCGACCATTGCTGTGGAGAGGGACGGCTGCAGTTTCTGTAGTGTTGCTTCCATGTTGGCGGCCCTGGAGTGGGCAAGCTCCCGCTGTCGACCCAGTTCCAGGATGCGTTGTAGAGGGATGCCTTTCTCACTGTGCACGAGTCGCCTCAGCTTCTCCGAATGTATGCCATTTATGATTTGTCTTCTAATCTCCCTCTCACTGTTCGTGAACTCACACGACATGGCCAGTTTCCTCAGCCTCGTGTGGTAGGCGTCTAGAGTCTCATCAGTGGCCTGGATGGTCGTGCAAAAAATGAAAGTCTCATAGTCTGGATTCAGTTGTGGGAGAAAGTGTGCCGTTAGAGCGTCCTTTGCACTCAGGTATGCGTCCTGGCCATCATCAATGTTCAGGGAGTTGAAGATGCGTAGCACCTCGTCGCCCACACTGAGGAGTAGATGAGCTTTCATCTTTCTGGATGACGTGATGTCTTTGCATTCCATGGCCATCTCGAACTTTTGTAGCCATAATTGCCATCGGGGTCCACTGGACGATGGGTCGGTGAACGGGTTGAAGGGTTGTACCAGCGTCGACGAACTGCCCTGTGTGCGGGGTGGTGGCGACGCCATCAACAAGTTTGCCGCAATCCTGGACGGCGTGGAGGGTCCAGGAGTGGATGTCCCAGCCGCCATGGTGTCACGTACCTTTGATTTGTAGTTCGAGCTGTCGTGCTGGCCTGATGTTGTCCTGCCTTATGGGTTCGTCCGCACTTTGCAGTCGGGAATGTTCTTTCGTGGTGAATGTGCTCACTCGCACTTATGTGTCGTCCGATGGGCGCCTTGTGGCATGTGCGCCATGCGGGAGAATTAGAGAAGAAGAAAAAAAAAATTCTCGACCCCCCTGGGAGAGGGCTTGAGAGAGGAGAAAAACGTTTTTTTTTTTTTTTGGGTGGGGGTCACGTGGTCTCTGTGGGCCCCACCGGGTGTCCAAAAATTCATTTGGGACGTCCGTGGGGCATCCGCGTGTGAATTGTTCTCGAGCGCGTGGTTGCTCGTTCACTTCCTCGTCGCCATTGTTATGTATTGCATTCCGGAGGGCCCCGCACGTGGGGCTGGCTCCGGTCCAGGAGGCCGCGCGGCCTCGGGCGCGGCATCAGCAGAAGCGCGGCCAAAGAGGACACCCACACGCTGTGCTGCATTCGCCCCGGAACTGCCTCCCACTATCGTGGGCGGGGCTTTTATTAGACGGCCCTACGTCACCGCGCTGCGGATATAACAACCACTCTCTGAATCTTGAAATAAATTCAGTCTACTAGCATCCCCTCCCCCCCAAACCTGGCGCTGACCATCTGTACACAAAACCGTTGTTCATTCAGTCTAACCAGCCCGTAACAACCAATGGGAAAAAGACAGTTTGCCAAATGGTTCTTGAAGACCTGTCCAGGTGCCTATAGTAAAAAAGGACACAAGGAAAGGGGGCTAAAAAGGAGTCGAATCAAAAAACATGGGGAAGTAAAGCAGATGAATGGTGGGTAGGGATGTGAATTTAGGAGGGTCGACAGGGTACCTCCCAATCCAAAAAATAAGTCACACTTAAAGAACCATCATAGCACAGCGAGTAGAGCACTTGCTTTGACATCTGTGCAGAGCCTACTGACACAAGTTCGAATCTTGGCACGGCCAAACTCAGCCTTTCATCCTTCCGAAGTCGATAAATGAGCACCACAAACCGTATAAGCAGCGCTAAAATACCCGAAGGTTCGTAGCGCTAAATTATTATTTTTATCGAGTAAAGATCGTTTGTTTGCTCATTTTCGTCAGAAAGAGTTAATCGGTATTCTGGGATAGATCCTATGTTAAGCAACACCGGAAATCCCAGAATGCATCGTTAATTTGATAGGTGCAAGCTCGGGGCAGGAAAAGCAGTGTCCCGGGATCAGTAACACGGGTCTTTAGGTGACCCTAGCGACTACCTGTCAGCGATCATCTTTTGTAAACGGATTCTGCGTAGCCCTTCCATGCTGTGGGCTGATTAAGGTTTGCTGTCCTGTGCGCCGCAGCGCTATATTGCTCCCGTTAGCTCAGTATATGGACTGTATAGAACAATTAAATAACAACGTTTAACGGAGCTGGCTGGGTTCTTGCTGGCGCAAGGACATCATAGGGACAGGTTTTAAGCCATCCCTCTTCCCATTCACGCATTCCATGCAGCAGCAGTCGGCCTTTCAGCGCGGCCTTTCCCTGCCCCGTCTTCGTTAGCCGGCGGCCAAGGGAAATGACCAGCCTGCTTCCTGCTGACGCTCTGCTCGCGCGCTCCTGGCACGTCACGTCTGCTAATAAAGCAAGGCCAGCGGTGCAGTATTGATTCCTCATTATATAGTCATTCATGTAACAGTTTTACAACTTTAAGTGCTGTAAAATAGCATTACGGATGCTTGGGCCGCATTAGCTGGCCCGAGGCCGCACGCCCTTTCCACAGCGTTTGACGAGCATTAAACATAAAAGTGCCACCAGAACCGACGCCCCCATAACAGACAGCCCCGCCAAAGCACCATACAGCGAAACCTAGATTGCAAATGGAGGGCATACGGGGCCTTGTGTTTATTACCCCTAAACCTTGTAATTTAACGGCTATTTTTATAGAATTATGTTTGCTTTTTTTGTGCTTGCATTTCTCATAGTATTTCTTGAACTATTGGGCACTTATTGCTACTTTTCTGTTCAGCCGGAATTTTCCAGTTAGGTTTGGTAGTTGGAACTCACCATGCTGGTACGTGCGCACTATCCTAGCATTTTCTTCAAAATTAAGAATTAATTTCCTAATATTTAAATGTCAAAAAATATCATAAGGTTCTGCCCGAAGCACCTGAGTGGACAATGTGTTAGAGCGAGATCCTCTGAGCTGAAAGCTGGAGCTTGTAGTGGCTTATGAATGTGCCTCTAGAACTCTGCCATATTTCAAATGACCACCATGACAAAATGGCTACTGCTCTGCAGGGGTACAGCGGTGAGTAATGCATACAACTCCTACTCGGCCCCTCAGTCATAAAGGTGAAAACAGGCACCGCCCTAGTGGTATAACTCTTTTTCTAACCTGGGCTTAAAGCAGGCTAAATCTTCACGCGTGGATGAGCTGACACACTTGCAACTCAAACAACAATCGTACAGAGGTACCAAAATAAAAGAATGTCCGACCAAGGTTCTATAAAAACAGGGATTTAAAACTAAAAAATACAAACACACTGATCACAAACACTAAAACCCAACATGTAAGAGAAGACACAGAATATGCAGATGCTGTAACGAAAGGGGGCTCTCTGGCTCTGAAAAGTGGAGTGCACAACATTTTCAGCAGCACCGTCAATTTTACTGAAGATGCCTTTTAAAAAGATAGTTGGCAGGATATTATTAGTCACGAGGGCACTTTAAGGAAGGCCTGACAGACATAACCACTTCAAATACCTTTAATACTTGTTCTTGGGGCTCAACAGGCTTCTAGGCACTGTGCAACGGGTCAAGTCAGTGTCAAGACATTTTGAGACGGTTGTTCCCAATGGATTGCGGGTGTCAAGACTGTCGAGTCATCTTGGGACTGTCCATCGGTCTTGTGCAACCCTGTAACAGTGATTGGCTTGAATCAGGTGACGAACATGCAGGCGGTGGGTGTAGTCGGTGACGTGTCTTGATGGGTAGTCGGCTCCAATAGGTGCAAATATGCAATGCGGTTCTCATATTGCAATAGGCTTGAAAACTGCCGGAGCACAGGCAGGCGATGGGTTGAGTCAGTGGCTCAACAGCTCGGCAGAGGATTAGAAAGCAGTGAGTGTCAAAGGCAGCTCTGGGTACTTGTGGCAGCTCGAAAAGTGTATCGAGGCAGTTGTGTCAGCTCAAAAATTGATTAAAGTGGGCAAATGTAAACCCATGACTTGCCTAAGCAACCCTTGTCCAGCTTCAACCATCAAAGACTGTTTCGGGTCCCTTGGACCCATACTCAGCCACATTGTGATCTCATATTTCAGTGAGGGTTTGAGTCCAACTAAGCTTAAGCAAGCTTGGGTCACACCTATATTGAAAAAAGCCATCCTTGGATTCCCAAGATTGTGCTAACTACCGACAATTACGAACTCACCATTTTTATTTAAGATATTAGATCATCTCTCTCCAACTACAGCCCATTTGGAATTATACCAATTTCTGGCCGGCAATTGTAATTGCGACTTTCACCCAGATAGGGGCACTGCAGGGGACCTTTTAGATATCAAGGACTCCCTTCTGCAAATAATGGATCACGGTTGAGTGGGACTTCTGATGCATCTGGATATCTCAGTGGCATTTGACACCATTAACCACTCATTATTGTGCCCACGCTTCAGAGAGGTTGTTGGGTTCTCAGATTCTTCTGTGAAATGGCTTTTGTCATTTTTAAACAATCAGACATCACGTGTTAAAGTGAGCCCACATACCGCAAACTTGGAACTTGTGGAATTTGGGGTTCCTGTTAGGGAGAAGTTTCAGTTTCTGTGCTAATTCCCTTCAACCTTAGAGACCCTCAGCTCTTTTGCTAGAACCTGGGATCTTTTAGATTTGTAACCTTCTGAGTAAGTAGTACTTTTTGCCACGCACTCATGTGTTTTTCTCTGAATAGGATTATTAACTGTTTAATGGAGTCTGGTAAACTCCATTGCCATCTGCTTTTTGCATAGTGACACACAGGACCATTTGTGCAGTGCCACTGATGACATCTCTTAATTGTTTAATACATTTTCTTGTCTGAACTACAGTTTCCAAGAAAAGTGAGATACATTTTATCTTACATACCTTTTCCTTTTGTGAGTCCAGTACACACTGACCTATGTGGAGTGGTGGGGGGTACATAGTAACTCCCTATCCCACTTCTCATGTAACATTTTGTTACACTAACTAAATTGAATGGCTGGTGTTAGTGGTTACTTTTTACTACCTTTTGTGCATGGTACTTGCAGGCTAATTTCTCAGCTGCAGTACAGCACCCATGGGAGACCATTTTTCGAAAAATGGCCCTTGTCTTCATTTATCACCATTTCTTGTTTGTTAGTTCCTTTTGGGCTTTTACTTTGTTGTTTGACCTAGGTTTAAGTCCTTTGTGTGTTTTGCCTTTGGCGGGCTACAGTTTTGAAGCCCGCCCAGGCTCCAGTGTGTCTGGGAAGGCAGAAAGTGAGGGAGGAGCCCGAAACTTCACTGAAATTCGTTTTTAGGTACACCTGGCTGAAACCAGTTCCAACTGGGTGGATTGCTGCCCTAGAGGACAACCCCCCCGTGTGATTGGCAGCTGTAGAGCTGTGAATGAATAGGATTTCTCATAAAAGGCAAGGCTTTTGGGACTACAGGCATAGTCGACCACTGGAACAGCAAATTGAATAAAGAGGAAGAGCCAAGACGCCAGCAGCACCTTCCAGGACTGCAAACACACTGGTGAAGCCTTGCAGCTGTGCTGACCCCGTTTTCATTTTGAAAGGGAAGAGCAGTGCGGGACGACTTTCTCCCTTAGGCTAGTGGGACCAATTAGACTCAAGACTTGCTTCATTTTGGCTTATCCCCCGACTTGCTGCGACTTTCCTAGGCTGCAGAATCCCAATGCCTGGGGACCCCTGACCATTATGGAGTGCATAGTCTTCCAGATAATGAAACTGGCCAATACTTTCTGGGCACCTTCCAGGGCATCCAGAAGCAGAAATCCTTTGTCCAGAGTCAACTCACCAGAGTCCAGGACCGAGGAAACTCCAACCAGAGCTATTTGTTTATATTTGGTGCTGAGAAAAAGGCACCAAAACCACAAAGAGCCACTGAATCTTGTGGAATCTAATGCTGCCAAGACCCTCTTCAGAGTGCTGCTGCAGACGACCACCCGATGTCCTCACTTTCATCACCATGACCAAGGGTCTTCATCACTGCATCAGGAAAGCATCTAGCTGGAACCTCTTCAATTCTAAGGTACTGTGGGGCTTGAGGTATAACTACCTTTTGCCATTAGTACTGCTCCTTGACTTGGGAAGTACTATTTTAACCCCCCTAGAGTTGACCTCAACTCACCTGGGCAGGCTTTCCAGCTTGTGCTCCATCAAGTTGGCTCCCCTTTAGCACCTGTGATTTTTCAAAGAACTACTGACTGTTTTGATAAACATTTTCTAAGAAAAGCTGCATTAGAACAGGAACTGTCCCATTGACTTTGGCTGTCCTGGTTTCGTAAATGCCCTTCTTCTGAACCCTATTGGCTTTGGCAGTGCTTGTTCCCTTACATGTTTTAATTGTTGACACTATTATTGCTGGGATAAAAGACTGCCTATATCCCTCTGGAAGAAACGATCTATTGAACCAGTTGTTAAGGTGTGTTCTACTTTAACTCTAACCATTTCCCCACCATAACCCAATTTAGTAATGGTGAACAAAAATAAGTGCTAATACTGACCTTGATTGATGTCACTCTGTGTGCTGGAACATGTTTAGCATAGAAAGAAATGACTAACCTGCAATATTGGTTCTTGTTTAAAACTTAATTCTATCTTCCATTGAATGTTACTATTAGTCGCTGCTTTGTTTTAAAAATGCTTAATTTGCCTTGTGTATATAAATACACAATTTAATATAACTTTAAGTGTGTTAGTGTTTACTTAGTGTCTTATGTTTACTGATTTGATTGTGCTACTCTACAGCTCACATTAGCCCTCCTAAAATAAGCCCGGCTGCTCAGTCACTTTACCAACTTGTGTAGTACAGGCCTATATTAAGAGTTGGGTCTGCCTAATACCAAGAGATAAGCCTTGTGAAGACCCACACCAGTTGGACTTTACACATTCTTAGCTAACAGTTCCTCAAGGATCTCTTATTTCCTCTATACTCTTCAATGTCTATATGAAACCCCTACATGTCCTCTTGGTCAGCCTGGGGGCAATGTTCCAGAACCATGCAGATGGCACTCAGTTCATCTTCTGTCTAGATCGGGACCTGGCCATTAACTTTGCACATATTCAGTCCCTTTTTCAATGTTTCGAATTTTGGATGGCCCAAAATTAGCTTAGGCTAAATCAAGTCAAGGCGGAAAGCCTGTTGGTTGCTTCAGCTACTACCCTCTGTAAGTTGCTACTAAATAACCCTGATGTTACATTAGGGGAACACATTATCAAGGTCCAAACTAAGGTTAAATCCTTGGTTATGACCTTTGACTCTACTCTCTCTTTGGTACCACAGATCAATCTTACATTAAAGAACTCAAATTATTTCTTAAAGCTGCTCTGACAATTAGGGCCTCTTCTCTTAGAACACCATTGCGCTGTGCTGGCTAGAGCCCTAGTGGGATCTAGATTAGACTACTGCAACTCACTATATGCAGGGTCTACTCTGTCCCCTATTCATTCATAAACTTCAGGTTCTGAAGAACTCTTAGGCTATGATTATTATCAATACAGCTATATTGGCATATATTACCCCTGCACGTCAGAGACTACATTGGTTGCAAGTCAGGAGCAGAATCTCATTTTAAACTGTTCATATTGGCCCATTAAGCTCTCTACGGATTATCACCTCTCTACATTGAGCAACACTTTGGGGGTCATTATGGCCCTGTCGGTCCAGAAAAAAAGTGCCAGTATTTTGATATACTGGCACTTTTCCGGTCCGGCAGAGTAGAGGTTTGCCAGTGGGGATTGCCTGATTTACCTTCAGCCAGGAGCTGGAGGTAAATCAGGCCCCCACCAGCAAAAAAACGCAGGTAGTACTGGCATCGGTATAACCAGTGCTGGTAATACCGAAAATCCCCCCATAGAGTCCATGGAATGGGGATGTACCGTAAGTCCCGCCACCTGTAATATCCTGGAAATTCCAGGATATTAGGTGTCAGAAACGGTAATACCATTTGGTGGCATTCCGTCAGATTTACAGGCAGGATACCACCAAACCCATAGTGACCCTCTTTATGTGGTTGTTATCTTCTAGACCTCAACATTCCTTTTATAGTAATTTCATGTTTATAAATCCTTCAAAACGTCTTAAAACATTTGCCAAATCTAGCACTGTTCTGACTGCTAAAAAGATCTCCAAAGAAAGGACAGTCTTGTTTTGTTTTGTAAAAAACAGTTTTGAAGTACCAGGAACCTTTACACCGAGATATGTGACATATGATGGGCAAATATACCAGCAGAGAGCCGCAGTAGGGTTCTGCCCAGTACCCATGAGAAGAACAGCACCTATTGACGTACCTATACCAAGAAAATCATGGACAATAAAGTATCCATTGAGAAAACCATACCAGCAAATGAGACAAAATGAAGATTGCCTAAGTACGGTCCCGGAATAAACCAAAAAGGCCTTAATGGAAGACGAATGGTGACGTCACAAGGCCCAGACTGACTTGCAGATAGAAGAAATGACAACCAGAGATTGATGCAGAGAGACGAAACACCATGAATAAAGATATCGTAAACCTAAAGAAGAGAACAATGTTTAAACATGAAGAAGCTTAAGCTGTAAGCAGAATGAAGATATCCAACCCGCTAATGCATGTACATATGCTTGAAACGCAAGAAAGCTAAGAAACCAGTGCGGCTTGCTATGCTCAGTAGAAGAATAGAGCGGCAAGCGCCATTATACTTAATGTACCTCAAAACAAGGCACAATATTATAAGGGTAAGTCCACTTTGCACTAAAAGCAGAATCAACTTAGGTTACTAGAGGCCAAACAAGACAAGACTCATATTCCAACAAACGAGAAGAGACGGCTGAATCAAAACTCAGCAGATGCAACTCGTGCCAGGAGAGCCAAGGTCCTACTAATAAAGGAACAAACAGTAGCTTCACATAATTGAAACTTAAGAACAGAATATCCTGCTTCTGAAAGGCCAAAGATAAGGCGGCGTGGACAGGTGGCAAGCTGAATGAGAATCAAATACAGAAATTGCAAGGAAATAGAAAATTCATGGTGTCTGCATCATGTGACCAGCCGAGCGAGGAACAGCACTGGTTCACACCTATGCCTGGCATCCGCCCAAGCAAGAGATATCAGAAGTTTTCCAGGCAAAAGATACCGTTTTGAGGCCAACCACAGTGAGATAATTGACACATAGTTGTAGCAATGATTTATTGTAACCTTAATTGGAGGAAAGCCGGGTAGCTGAGGGGGGCACCCTGCACCTGGCTGACCGTTCTGCGTGCTGCTAAGCAAAGTGGAAGAATATGCATGGGGTTGGTGCCAATTCAATCACAGTGGACCAAATAATTTAGGGTCCTATAGTTAGTAGAACCAATGAGACGTAGTACTATTAGTTACGTCTACAGTAATCATTTTGAAGGAAGGACTTAGATGCCCACCTGACAGTAGTTTATCGAATCACCTTACTCCATTACCATATACAGATATAGCACCTATATTAAAATTACCTTTTCCGAACCAATAGAAATGCATATTAACTTTTGAGTGTTGCACGTCAATTATGATGAGTTTTGAGTATAAATGTCACTGTTTGTATGAAGTTCATTGGACTTGAAGCGAGACGGACTCTCGCATTACTGCTGATTGCCATGAATCCCCGTTTTTGTACTTGTCATTAAACGGACTCCCTTTGCCACCCATTGAGTTGTCCTTATTGATTGGTGTTGGAGTAATTGAATCTGTACCCCCATTCATCTCGAGGTGCGGCTATCTCATCTTAAAGTACTTTGGAGCAAACCCTGACTCTATGGGCTGGCCGGGGGTCTCCCCAGTACACTTGGTAACTGAGATTGGATGGTTTATCGACTATCGATTATTGATTAAAGTAAGACACCTATTGACCGTCGACATAAAGTAACTCTAGGTCTTCGGCAATATCACAAGTCCTTTGGCATTCGGCTGAGTAGACCGTGAAGCTCCCCGCAGACAGTGGCAGGTTAAATGAGACTGCAGTCAGGGCCTGAAGGGACTCGTGTTCCCCACACTTCCCTTCCCACTCCTACGGGCAGCTGAGCGGGCAAAAAGCTGAAGAAGGCGGTAACAAAGGTGAAGATCCCGAGGGTCCAGAGAGGAACTATGCGAACGGTGAGTGAAACAAAAATGAATGTTTTGGCAATTAGTAAATGCCTTAGAACAAGTTAAGGGAAAAGGTAACAGAGGGAGGCGGGAAGAAAACAAAATATAGTTAGAAGTAGAGAAGACTGTATATATAAGGGGATAATGACTCCAAAATAATTAAGTAGCAAAAGGTTACCGGGGCAGACACCCGAGAAGTGAAAGGTTACCGGGGCAGACACCCGAGAAGTGAGAGGATACCGGGGAGACACCCGAGAAGTGCGAGGATTCGCCTTATTCCTACGCTTTAATATAGTGGCTAGAAGAAACGTGTACCCAGAGTCCCACATAATAGGGAACGATTAGACTACCACAACGTTTAAAGACATCGTGAAAGGGGTACGTTTACACTCCATGTAGGGGTAATGTTAGAGGCAGAGATATCTGTGTCCAGCTGATGTCTGTTTAGTCTGTGAAGTGTCTGTCGTACATGTTTTTTGTTGTGATGTCATATGTCTAAACATTTTCTTTGAAGAAAACAAATCTAAATTTTGTGCGATTTTACAACTGAAATGAAATCGCATGTGTATTGATGTTTTTTGAGTAAATTAGAAGATATAAAAAAATTGGTGAAACTATTTGAATTGGAGCTTGCAGTGTGTTGTGCTCGCTCATATTGTTAGAAGTTGGTTAAGCCACACTGAAACCATTGACAAGTGTTATATAAGAGGAAAGGGAACAGATTTAAGCATGGAAGACATGACTCCATTGGCACACTTATGCAAGCAGTTGCCAAAACACGCACCAAGCTAGAGAAATATAGTAATGAGTGGGTTAAAGGTACTGCCCACAAGATGTTTATGCCATGGCCACAAAATGGGTCTTTATCTAAAGCCATCTTACAACATATGACGACATATTTGCATGCCACATATTCAGGAAAGAAATTGGAAAACGCCTTGCTGTTCTCGAGTTGTGGAAAATGAATGTACAGGGAAAGGAGGAAGAGCCGCCAACAGATTGGATACTTAATGTATGCACAGAGGGGGGTGAGAGGCCTACCCCACCACCTGCCCCACTCGAAACAAAAGTTGAAGAAAGTAAAGACGAGGTGTTATACCCACTGAGAGAGCTCAAAGCAGCCAGGGGGTACAGCAACCCTGCATATGAGTCACCTACACATAGTAGTGACGAAAATCAAGGGAAGGATAAGGGCAAGAATGTTACCTCTGCAGTCCCACGGGTCAAGGAGAGACATGATGACACAAGAAGAGATCAGGCAAAGACAAGGACATCTCTCGACAAGGAGAGAGAAGGAAGGAGATGGAAGAGAAGCGAGGATAGAACTGATGAGATAGCATTTGCAAAGGACGAATGGATAGGAGGGCACATTTTACTGAAACTCGATAGAAAAAGCATTGAAGACGCGAGACAAAAGGTGAGGTTAGATGACACACAGAGAAAGGGGAAATAGAAGGCGTTAAGAGATGAAAGGATAAGGTAGAAAGACAGACAAAGGCGAGAACAGCTACATCGCGAAGAGCAAGAAAAACAGCCCGATTGCTACCCAAGGGAAGCCAATGATGAAGACAGACAGAAACAGCAAAGGTTAGAAGAAGAGCAAAGGATACGTGCGAAAAGAATAAAGAGACGAAAAGATGAGGACATTTGAAGGGCAGATGAACGTAGACATGAAAAAAGAAAGGAAGAAGATAGTGTCAGAGAAGAGGCGAAGAGTTCGATGAGGACATAGAACGTAAGCGAAGACAGAGAGCACGCGATCTTGAATATCTGGGGAGAGGTTAAAAAACCCGCTCTAGTGGTAGATTGGGAAGACAGCGAATAATTTTTTCCTGAGTATGACTCAGTACCAGACACGTCTAGAGCAAATATTGACGATGACTTCGACACCAGAAGCATCGGAGAAACTATCGATAGAAAAGATGATGAAATGGGGCTAGAACAAATACCCCAAGGGGAGGGGGAAGATGAGCGCCTAGAGAGCACTCAGCTTTACAACACTGAGGATGTCTCCCAAAGTAGTGGGAATAGAGAACTATCCCTGGATAGATTAGAAATAAGTAGGAACAAAGAGGATTCCAGAAGTCGCACTAGTTAGGGACAAGCAATGTCTGACTCCAAAAGGGAGGAGCACAAGGAAAATGAGGAGGAGGAAAGGAGCAAAAGACGACGCCTCAGGGAAAAAGGAATAAGATGGTCAGACACTAGCGAGTCTGCACAGAGGGCATCAGAGTCAGCCATGCAGCCTGACTGATATGAAGAAGTATCTCACGGTCAGAGGAGGGTGTCTTCGCCGCCCTATGTGGACAGACTAAGGGCATTGCCAGGAAGATGGCGATGTGGAAATATTACCCCTGCAATAGACAGGAGAAAAATAAGAGAAGAGAGAGAGGGCTACACATTCCAATTTCAGTTGCTCGAGAAGGGGGGAATAAGACCACAATATATCCCATGGCCACACATGGATTGAGAAAACTTGAAAAACAAGCTTCCAATACTGACATCGGGAGCCGGAAAATGTATACACAAGTTAGATATTAAAGGTCTCCTAATCGCCATACTCGGTGAGAGAGCAGACGAGGTATGGCCACGAGCAGGCTACCCTGGTGTAACCACGATTAATACCTCACATGACGGAGCTCCATTTAACAATTGTAGAGCTGCCGTATGGAAAACGCTACGAGTGCTCTATCCAGATACTTCCAATATGGGAGCTATAATGACGCGGAAAATGAAAGAGTCTGAGGATCTATTGATTTATATGCAGAATTTTCAAGACACATGGGTGCTCGAGACTCATGAATCGTGGACGAAATGTATACTCGTAATTTACCATATATTGTGCGAAGGACTGCCAAAACTGGTACAGAAGCAGCTCAAGAAATTGGTGGGAATTGAAGCTAAACCTTGGGCTGAAATACAGTTAACCATCGCACACTACTGCAGACTGCTGCAAGAAAAGAATCGCAAAAAGGAAGCAACTCAAAAGGGTGAGGAAGCGAAATTGGTGCAAAGGCAATTGTCAAAATATGCTCTTGAGGGAGCCATGATAACTAGCGCAGCTGAATCGAGCATGCAGCAGGTGGCTAGTACACAGCAAAATAATCAGGGTAATGCAGGGTTTTACCCACGGGGAAGAGGATTTAGGGGAAGAGGATGGCAGAGTAATCAGGGAGGTTTCCAAAATAATCAAGGAGGTTTGCAAAATGGTAATCAAGATATGTCAAATGGGCAAATAATCCGACCACCGCCAGTATGTTGGCTGTGTGGAATGACAAGGCACTTGGCGCGCACATGCAGAAGCCAAGGCATGATGCAGAACAGCCAGGGGACAGTAGCAGGTATCGTGAATCCACCTGCAGCCTTACAGCAGGGAGTTGCACAGAATCACATGGTGCAACAACAAGCGCCAGGAGCGCATAAAGGTGCACAACCTCAGAGCATGGGGAATTTCCCACAAGGACAGTCCCAAGAGTCTCCACTGCAAGTGGCACAAACGAGGGGCACAGGGCAGACCACGAACCCTGTAATGGGAAGTAACAATGGAAATGGTGGAAATCCACCAGCACATGGGGGGCCAAATTTGTACATAGACTAGGACAGCTCACTGGGAACCCTGATGTGTTCTATCCTATCGGTGACACCAGACCCTCACAGGGAACCTACGGTGGATCACATTGTAGGGGATAAAGATTATTCCTTCCTTGTTGACACGGGTGCAACACGCTCGTGTATTTGTGAAGGCAAGTTTTCCTTGTCCAGCGAGGCCATAAATACTGAGTTTCACAGGAGCGACAAGTCGTGTTCCCTTTTCCCCTTTAAGCACTTCCAGTCTCGATAGGAGATTGTGAAATGAACGTGCCTTTACTATATTCACGTCAGACCCCAGTAAACATTTTGGGGAGTGATTTAATGATGAAGTTAAACATGACAATCTCATTCACGGAGGAGGGCACAGTATGTTCGACTCCAGGAATGCACTATTCAAATGTATGCGAGACAGTCAGAACATACGCGGGACACCCAGCCATGAGGGCTATACCATTAGAGCCAGAAATGTTCGCATATGGTATGCGCATACTAATGGCAGGGCTGCCAGGCCTTGCAGACAAAATCATGAGAACCTGCGATGAGTTCTTATTCAGACCCAGAATACCGATGCATGAGGAGGAAGGACAAGTATTTCCCTTGATGATACACACAGTTGCCATATGAGGGAATGTAGCCTTGGTTGACGGTTATGATGACGAGGGCAGACAATGATGATCTGTTTGAAGAACCAACAGATATGGGAGAGACAATGGCAGAAGTGAGTCACACCTTTTGGGTTAAAATGAGTAAAAGAGAGGTGCCCCAGAGAATGATGTTGGCACTAAATCGTCCTGAATATTTTGATGGCGACATGGCCCAGGTGCCTGTCTCAGTATGGACTACAGGACCCTATGACATAGGCCTCTTGAAGAGGGTTGGAGAAGTAAGAATTAAATTAAAACCAGGAGCTATTTTACCCAAGGCACAACAATAGTCCATGTCCAGGGAAGCAGAGGAGGGGATTTTTAAGACAATTTCTGCCATGGTGGACCAAGGCATCTTAGTGACGTCAGAGTCACCATGCAATACGTCAGTGTACCCTGTGAAAAAAAGTAAAGGGGGGTCTTGGAGCCTAGTGCAAGATCTAAGGCCAATAAATGATATTGTTGAGGCTGAGATCCCTCTAATCCCTAACCCGTCTACAATCCTATGTAATATACCTGTTGAGGCAAAATATTTCACGGTGATTGACTTGCACCGGACTCACAGGATCTGACATCATTCACATTCAGACAAATGCATCTGAAGAGCACGAGGCTACCACAGGGGTACTGTGAGTCCCCTTCCATTTTCAACAGACTCCTGCAGATGGATTTGAGCAATATTGCACTAGAAAGTGTCATCCTGCAATATGTGGATGACATCTTGATTTGCAGCACCGCAGAAGAGCAATGCAGACACGATTCTGTTCAGCTATTGACTATACTGGCTGAGAAAGGATATAAAGTTGACAAGGAAAAGTTGCAATATTATCAACAAGAAGTGCTGTATATAGGCCAATTGAACTCACATGATGGAAAGAAGGTGACCCCAAAAAGAGCTGAGGCCATATTGAACACGGCTAAGCCACACACGATAAAGCAGATACAGAGCTTTGTAGGCTTATGCAACTATGTCAGGGCATGGGTCTTTGACTACAGCTCTTACACTAAGCCTTTACTTCAGGCCCTAAAGAAGGCCCAAGTGATGAAGGAGAGGATTGAATGGTCTGAATCCAGCAGGGTTTGCTGAACCCAAAAGAGATATTTGCACAGCACCAGTTCTAGGGATTCCTAATTATGCAGAGGAATTTTACCTGTTTTCACACCAAATGGCAGCGCTACGACGGCAGAGCTCGCTCAAAGAACCTCGCTGGGCTACAAGCCCCTGGCATATTACAGCAGCAATTTGGACCCAGTGATGAGAGGCCACTTCCCGAGTGAACAAAGTTTTGCTGCCACAGCGTTCGTCATAGAAAAGGCTACAACCATTGTAATGGGATGCTCAATGACGTTGTACGTCGAACACTCACTATTTGCCATTTTAGAGAAACCAAAGGGCACATTGACATCTCAGAGAGCTTCTGCTTATGAACTGATCTTATCAAATCCATTGATTAAAATAATCTGATGTAAAATAGTGAACCCAGCTATGTTTATAGCAGAGCCAGTCACTGAAGGAGAGCCCATACATGACTGTGCCAATTATGAAGAATTCTATGATGAAATCCCCAGGGTGAAAGAAAATGCCTTGGCAGGAGGAGAGATCGTCTTTATTGACGGGTCTTCAAGGATCGACCAAACTGATGGGCAAAGATATACAGGTGTTGGTGTGATGAAGCACACAGCAAATGGAGAATTTTGAGTGCTTCTTAGTGCACAAATACCATTTCATTATTCAGCACAGGCTGCAGAATTATTGGCGGTGATACTCACCATTGAGAATCACGCAGACCAGGAAGTAACGGTGTACAGTGACTCTGCCTATATGATGTTGACAGTGCAGACAGGTTTAGCGCACTGGAAAAGGAGGGGCTACCTGTAAGCAGACGGCACGCCAGTGCAGCACGCAGCCTTATTGGACAGGCTGATCAAGGCACTACAGCTCCTAGTGGGCATAGCGGTTGTGAAATGCGACGCCCACGCGAAAGGGACAGTTTTTATCTCACGCGGAAACCACATAGCAGACACCGAAGCCAAGTGCATGGCATCCAAAAGTGAGATGATCATGGAGGTAGAAGTCATCCATATCAATGAAAGGATGCTGGTGGCACAAGCTACACCTGAGAGTTATAGCGATTTGGGGCAAACACAGCTAATGGAACTCCAATGGGAGGCACCGCAGGAATAGAAAAACCTGTGGAAACGTCGAAGGTGTTCTTTAAACCCCTCTGTCAGCCTGTGTCGACAAGACAGTACTGGTAAACCAGTGATGCCTGTAGCCCTACTAAAAATAGCGCTGGAGCAGTTACATTACCCAGCCCACATGACAAAAGAGAATCTAGCAGCAACACTCATGGAAGACTGGTTCATGTGGGATGTTTTAACCCACTAGGCTCTGCCCTGCGGTATCACTGTGTGCTGGTGGCACCAGAATCAGCAAAATGGCCGCGAAAACCCCATGCGCGCCAAAACCTATGAAAATTGCGCTTGGAAACTGGAAAAGATGGCTGCCAGATCTACCTTGCCTGTTGTCAGAGGTGGAAGGAGACCTCCCTGCTGAAACCTGTCATTGGGCTGCCTACTGAGTAAAAACGGAAACTGCATGAAAGGCAGTGCTTTATTGCAAGAAACCCAGAAATAGCTTTTAAATCCCTTTTTCTTGGTTTCTGAAAATTCAGAATACCGGATGAAAACACCACAAAACATCCAATATCTTTGCTGGGTGTTACTCATCACTTCATCTAAGGAATCAACATGAACATACAATGTAATGGAAAGCGGAATATATCATGAAAGTAAAAAGTATGCTTGCCTGTGAAAATCTGTCAAAATATGGGCACAGTACCATCGGCAACCTGTGACAGTTTCAAAAGCCTGTATTTAAACTGCAAAGTTGCACCATTAAGATCTAATGTCTTAAATCTAAGTGACCTGTCATTAAGAGGAACATAGGTTGTAACTATTTAATCTCCATGGTTCAGAGACTGGAATCAGAGTTCTAGCTGCTTTATTAAAAATTGCAAGTTTTATTTTAAATTAAGAAAATGTTATAATTTGACAGTGAATTTAGCTGAAACTCAGAGTCATCAAACCAGTTCCCCCCAGCTTTCCCCAACAAAAGCCATCTCTCCTCCTTCAAACCAAAGGCCAGGAACTCACATTCAGGTGTTGATTAAGAGGGGAGGAGATTTGAGCTGCTGCTCCTGCAAGAGACAATGAACCTTCCTTGGCTGAAAGGATAAGCAGATTGTAAGTGTCAAGAGTGGCCTCTGCCAGAGGAAGAAGGCGGGGATTGCTCTTGAGCTACAAGAAACCTTTGGAGGCGGGGATAGACATTTTAGTTGATCCTCAATGGACAGAAAGCATATTTTTGGAAAAGACTGACAAAGGACTGTGCAAATTTGTAAAAATTGTCAAATTACAGTATGGTTAATGTGAATTTTTTTGTGCACATTTTAAAAGGAGCCAGAACTCTGTGCGATGTTCTGAGAAGGCGTAGTGAAAATTCTGGTTTTGTATCAATTGTATTCATGTCAGAAGCACAAAACTTCATACGATTATGCCCAGATATCATGCGCACATATGTACAAAATTGTGAATAAATCAGATGTTGTGTCCCATATAAAAAGTGCAAAAAATTGTCAAATCCATACCCAAGACCTCACAGCTATGGGGTTTGGAAGAATATGTGCTCCAACAAATATGTGATCTATGAATGTCATTGGTATAAAGATTGTACACATGTAAAGATGTATTATATCAAAAATAGATTTTATGTGCAAAAGGCAAAGGGGAGGTATTCCCTGCCTCATAAACCGCATCATCATGTTAACACTCTGTTTTCCCCTCCACTCAAGGGAGAGAGCAGACTTTAGCGAATGGATTACCTAGGGGGTGCACCTAGGATAATTCAGCTTACCCACCCCTTTATGAAACACATAAATAGAGACAGCTGAGGACCTAGAAAGACACACTGCTCCACCCACCATCTCGAATTTGGCGAAGCACTTTGAAGGAGCTCCATCCATGCTCCTTGTTCCAGACTACAGAAACTTTGCAAGCAGAAAGGCTCAGAGCATAGCTGAACCACTTTCAGCTGGGCCTAACTTCCAGAACCCATCCCTCAACTTAAGGGGAAACCAAAAAGAAGCAGCCAGGCGGTGCTGTAACTGCTTGCCTGCCAAAGAATCTTTTTTATAACCAGAAGGGCAGATTAAACCCTGTCGTGTGCCGTGCTGTGCTGTGCAGACCAGAGAGCCATTGCAGATCCAGTCCAGTCCTCCATGCAGACCAGAGGGCCTTGCTGATCACTGACCCGTCCAGGCCAGGGTGCCCAACAGTCTGTCCCAGCAAAATCCTGGACTAGAATCCCTGACAGTTCCATTCAAACATTGGTAGTGAGTATCCATAGCATAGGATTGTCACTAGCCTATGTACTATCTATAGTCATCCCTATCAAAATCAAATCTATATCATATCCAGAACTGTATTGATAGAAATCCTTTTTTTCTTGCCTGCACTCTCTCTCTTATCCTATAGTCCGCCTGTAATAATATTGTTAAAATCATTTTAGCGTCTCGGCGGGCAAAAACCTGATCAGTGACGTCCTGATCTGGTGGCTGTGCTGTCGTGTAGTTTGCATCTTCATAGTTTATCCCTAGTTTAAAGAAACCTTGTTTATATTTTAAAAAGCGCATTCTTGTTTTACATTCTTCCTCTATCTGAAAAAAACAACCTCCACAAAAACGTCCATAACGTCTTCATCTTTTATGCTAGAAATGAAATTTAAGTGTCTACTTGAAGCTACCATCCTAAGCTTTCTAAAGAACCCCAAACCGCATCTCAATCACGCAGAAGAGTTTACCGTGAATTTTTTCGTTTGGCTCAAATCTATAACGTGTGAAATAGCTTTTCATTGCACCCGACCTCAAAATTAAGTTTTCAACTTGCTCATTACTCTCTAATCATTGCTAGTGCTTGTCTGACACCATACAAAGTGGCTCCCATTAGCATTTAAATATTTTCAGTGATTTAGACCATTTTCAGTGTTTCTACCTAATTCATTCAAGTCAACTTTAAAACCATTTTTGACAAGTTTGCAATCATTCCTGTTTCTCTCTGTGTGTTTGCTGGGGGAAATTGTGATTGATATATTTGCTTGAATTCTGCATTCCTGAAACCTGTTCTCTCTCCTTCTATCTCTTTATATTGCATATTGGGGGATTGAGGGGTGTGCAGGGGGAAATATTAACCACATTGCCATTTGATTGAACAAACCCACAAAAAGTATTATTTCTGTGCTGCATTATTTTTCCCATCATTGCTCCTTTTGATTAAAGAGATTGTTGAGTATGACATCACCCCATTGCTGATCATTGTATACTCATTAAAATAGTGTGATATATTGTGCAATCCATAAATAATTATTTTAACTTTGCAAACCAGCCTGCTTCCTGGTTCAGTGTGACCGGGGCGGATTCAAAGAGAGGGGCGTGATATAAGTGGTACATCGTTCAGAAATAAAAGAACTTATAGACACAAATAATTAATTAAGGGTTTCAGCTGTGCATCACACGCTAGGCATTGACTTAGGTGAAGTGCTGGGTTGAAATCTCTTACATTCATACTGAATTTAGTGGAGCAATTGCATTCTTTACAGTGAACTGTATCATTTGCCAGCAATTTACAGTAGGGCACACATTGTGATGAGAGCAGTCATCCCCAGGCCAAATGGGCCTTTTCAGCACTTGCACATCGATTTCGTCGACATGATTCAAGTATGTAATGGGTACAGGTATTTAATTGTTGTGGTGTGTCCATTCTCTAGGTGGATTGAGGCAGGTCCATGTAAACCCCCAGACTCTACCTGTGCAGCCACATGTTTAGTGAGGGAAGTGTTCCCCAGGTGGGGGGGTTTGCGAAATCATGAGATCAGATAATGGCCCTCATTTTGTCAATGCTATATTTGAGCAGATTAGCTTGCTGGTATACACATTGGGCCTCATTCCGAGTGGGGCGGTAAGGGATAACGGGCACCGGTAAGGAGACTGGTGCCGGTAATCCCTTACCGCCCTACTAAGAGTTCCCTTAGCAGGTCCCTCCATTAATGCCTGGTCTGAGCAGGCGTTATGGGCGGGACCCGTTAAGGGAAATCAGAGCCAATAACGGTACCGCAAATTGTGGTACCATTATTAGCTACTTCCCCCTTCTGATTGAGCCCTATGCGGGCTCAAATGGGAATGGGGAATGGTTTTTCAATGGGGACCTACCAGTCCCGCAAAGGTCGGACTACACCGGTAAGTCTCCATTGAACGAGACCGGTGCCGGTACCGTTATTGGAGGCAGTCATGGCGCAAATAGCGCCATGACTACCTCCAATCTTGGAATGAAGCCCATTGTGATAAGACATGAGAAGCCTGGAGTTAAAGGAGCAGAGGTTAGAAGAGAAGCAAATCAGAAGCTAAATGTCCAAGGAAAAACTCCAGAAGAAGCTCGGAGAGGGAAGAATCAAGGCCAAATGCAAATTTGGGGAATAGTGCTTTCACCAGATGGATGGGAGAAAGGAGTAGTGATATGCCGAGCATGGATGGTCTTCGGTCACTACGAGCCATGAAACGGGGGCAAGCCATAATGGCCTAAACTTGCAAAGCTACTCACATGGGTCGAAGACAGAGGAGGACCCCTGCAGATAGTGCCACTAGAAAGCCCAAAGTTCTGTTTCAGGAACAATGTCACAAGAAAGATGGGAGAGAATCAGAACCCTGGACGAGTTTTTAACGATCCAGGAATGGTACATGGAACTGCAGTGATTATGGACCATTATTGGACATGTGGATCCAAAGCATACATCAGACTGCCAAGAGACTGTGGAGGCATATTCACAATAGTGAACGTCCACGTTCCACCATTGGTGATCCCGAAAAGTGACCTGAATATTGACAGTTTCCCGAAAGCAGATGCCCACCTGAGGAAGAAGAGATCTGTGGAACTGACAACTCGAATGAAGAGAGAGAATTACTTCTCTGCAAATCAGAAGAAGCCTTTCATGCAATCCCATACGAACACAGGCTGTTTAGCCTCACCTCATCAGTGTTCGCAACGATTTTCATGCTACGATTTCAGGTTGAAGCAAATACTAAATGGTTGCAGATAACCAGATGGGAGTTACTGCAGACCATCAACACGACCATAAAAGTATTCAATGCAATCAAGGAAGAGCTAAAAACGATCCGACTAATGACTCTCCAGAACAGATATGTCCTTGACATGATCACAGCCATGGATGGAGGAATTTGTGCAAAAATCGGAGAATCATGTTGCACATTTACACCATCACATGATGAGGAGAATTGAACCTTAACTGAAACCATAGGTATGCTGACAAGATTACAGAACCAAATGATTGATGAAACTGACGAAATTGATGATGACAGCTGGTTTGGATCACTCTTTTCAAGGGTTCCACAATTGAAGGTGGATGCATTCAAGTTCCTAGGAGCCCTACAAGTCATGATACTACTAGGATTTTGTGTTATTAAAATAATATTATCACAATGCCAGAAGACTGCAAAGAAAGCTATAGGGATGAAGATCATGATTGATGTCAAGCCAGGATGGAAGCCCAAAGACCTGACTGATGAAGAAATAAGAGACTTTGTGAAGGCCAGCAGGCACGCGCCAGAAGGTACAACATTTCTCTATCCCAAGAAGCACAGAAATTATGTGGGAAGATGGATTTACTGCAGCTCGAATGGACAATGTCAACTAATGACCTGGAACAAGGACGAACATGTAAGAAACGCAGGAAGCCTGAAGGGAGTTATAAAGATATGGGGCCTCATTACACGGATGGCGGTAAGGATTTACCGGTACCGGTAAAATACCGGTACCGGTAAATCCTTACCGCCTTACTACGAGGTCCCTTTGCGGGTTGGGGGATTTAACGCCTGCTTTTTGCAGGCGTTAAAAACCAACCCGCAAAGGGACCCAGGGAGCTAATTACGGTACTGCAATTTGCGGCACCGTAATTAGCGCCTTCCCCATTCCCATTATGCCCTATGGGGCAAAAATGGGAATGGGGAAGGGCAATGGTGGAAGGGGGAATTACCACCCCGCCAACCTTGAAATGGGGCGGTAATTCCCCTTTCCGCCAAGGCGGTGCCGGTATTTTACCGGCATGAACCATGGCGCTAATAGCGCCATGGTTCTCCGCCATCCGTGTAATGAGGCCCATGGACTCCAAAGAGACATTTCTTCAGACCATCATGTGTAGATCCAGAAGATGAAGAAGGAATGAACCCAAGAGAAGAAGTGAAGGAGAATACAGAAGAACAAAACAAAATGGATCTAGAGAAGGAGGTGAAAGTGGTCGATGAATCGCCCAGAGGGGGGAGTGTAGAGAGGGTCCCAAATAAAGCCTGCACTCCAATCATGCATTTGAAAGTACCAGGAACATTTACACCGAGATATGTGATATATTATGAGTAAATAAACCAGCAGAGAGCTGCAGTAGGGCTCTGCCCAGTACCCATGAGAAGAACAGCACCTATTGACGTACCTATACCAAGAAAACCATGGACAGTAAAGTATCCATACAGAGAACCCTACCAGCAAATGAGACGAAAAGAAGATTGCCTAAGTACAGCCCCGGAAGAAACCAAAATGGCCTTAATGGAAGACGAATGGTGATGTCACAAGGGCCCAGACTGACTTGCAGATAGAAGAAATGACAACCAGAAAATGATGCAGAGAGACAAAATGCCATGAATAAATATATCATGAACCTAAAGAAGAGAATGATGTTGAAACATGAAGAAGCTTAAGCTGTGAGCAGGATGAAGATATCCAACCGCTAACGCATGTACATATGCTTGAAACGCAAGAAAGCCAAGAAACCAGTGTGGCTTGCTATGCTTAGTAGAAGAATAGAGCTGCAAGTGCCATATTCTTAATTTACCTCAAAACAAGGCATAGTATTATAAGTGCAAGTCCACTTTGCACTAAAAGCAGAAGCAACTTAGGTTACTAGAGGCCAAACAAGACAAGACTCGTATTCCAGCAAACGAGAAGAGACGACTGAATCGAAACTCAGCAGATGCAACTCATGCCAGGAGAGCCAAGGTCATACTAATAAAAGAACGAACAGTAGCTTCACATAATTGAAACTTAAGAACAGAAGATCCTGCTTCTGAAAGGCCAAAGATAAGGAGGCGTGGGCATGTGGCAAGCTGAATGAGAATCAAATACAGAAATTCCAAGAAACTATACAAATTCATGGTGTTTGCATCACGTGACCAGCTGAGCGAGGAGCAGCACGAGTTCACACCTACGCCTGGCATCCTCCCAAGCAAGAGATATCAGAACTTTTCCAGTCAGAAGATGCAGTTTCGAGGCCAACCACAGTGAGATAATTGACACATATTTGTTGTAGCGATGATTGAGTGTAACCTTAATTGGAGGAAAGCCGGGTAGCCGAGGGGGGCACCCTGCACCTGGCTGACCGTTCTGTGTGCTGCTAAGCAAAGTGGAAGAATACGCATGGGGTTGGTGCCAACCCAATCACAGTGGACCAAATAATCTAGGGTCCTACAGTTAGTAGAGCCAACGAGACATCGTACTATTAGTGATGCCTACAGTAATCATTTTGAAGAAAGGGCTTAGATGCCCACCTGACAGTAGTTTATCCAATCACCTTACTCCATTACCATATACAGATGTAGCACCTATATTAAAGTTACCTTTTCCGAACCAATAGAAATACTTATTAACTTTTGAGTGTTACACGTCACTTATGACGTGTTTTGAGTACAAATGTCACTGTTTGTATGAAGTTCGTTGGAGTTGAAGCGAGGCGGACTATTGCATTACTGCTGATTGCCATGACTCCCCGTTTTTTTGTACTTGTCATTAAACGGACTCCCTTTGCCAAATCATTGAGTTGTCCTTATTGATTGGTGTTGGAGTAATTGAATCTGCACCCCAACTCATTTCGAGGTGCAGCTATCTCGTCTTAAAGTACTTCAGAGCAAACCCTGACTCTATGGGCCAGCTGGGGGTCTCCCCAGTACAGTAGTAGTGCCTCCCACAGCATAAAATACAAATAGAAGTAGAAAGAGTGCCCTGGGTGGGTTCTTGACTTCTAATGCTGGAGGACCCCATCCAGGGTTTTTAGTGCCTAGGTGTATCTCTGTTCTGCACTTCCTGCTGTCAAAGCACTCTGGGTATGACATCAACAGGCCAAGGACTCAGAAACAGCAGCCAGAATTGGATCCCTTACAGAAGGCTAGAAGGGGACCAATGCATTGTAGCAGATTGCAGATTTTAGGGAATGAGGCCCCCTCGTCTGTGCAATCATCTTTGGAATACTGAAGAAGGATTTCACTTGGAACCTGTTTGGGGTACAGTCTGCTTCAATGTCCTTTTCTATAGAAATGAAAACAAAGACTTTCAAGAAAATGGCAAGCTTTTTCCCTCAACCATCCCAGAAGAACTGCTGGCTACACAAGGCATACTGCAAGCTGAGATCATTGGTGCAGAGACATCATTTACGGGTCGCCAGGGGTTGCAATTGCGACCCCTGAGGTCTCCCTTGATACCCCTGTGGTCTCCCTTGCTACCCCTAAACATTTCTTTTTAAAAGCTACTTTTCTCACACGGCGGACCGGATTGCCCAGTCGCTGCTAAAAACAAAGCAATCCTATTATATTCATAGGGGCAAGGTTAATCAATTTCTGGCAGCGAAACTGAGAAAGCAAAAAACCCGGAATTACATAGTGCAGCTAAATGACTCCCATGGGAAACCCAACACAGCAAAGCTTGACAAAAAGGAAATAATGAAACGATTTCATGTGGAACTATTAAATAGTGAATATCTAGACTCAGAATGCCAACTCACCTATATCAATACTCTCCAGCTGCCCCAAATTGCAGAGAAAGACAGAACCATGCTTGGGAATCCAATTATGGCACAAGAAATCAGCGAAGCCATTACAGCACTACCAGCAAATAAGACTCTGGGCCCAGACGGTTTTGGCAATAGCTATTACAAGACATTCCGCACACAATTGCTAGGTCCGTTGACAAAAATATTCAATACAATTAGAGAAGAGGGGAAAGTCACGCAGGATATGGGGAAGTCCATAACTATTCTACCTCTAAAGCCAGGAAAAGCCCCCAAAAACTGTGCGAACTATCGGCCTATAGCATTGCTGAACACAGATGCAAAAATCTATACGAAAATTTTAGCAACTCGCCTAATGGAAATTCTACCAAGCATAATACATGATTGACAAGCAGGGTTCATCACTGATCGGTGCACACAAGACCCCGTCAGAAGGGCAGTAGACGTCATAGATGCTGGGCGACGTACACAACAGTCCTTTGCTGTAGCAGCTCTGGACACCACCTGCGCCTTCGACAGCATGAACTCGGGCTATCTGTGACTGATTTTAGAGCGCTTTGGTTGTGGTCCAGAATTTACGAAAATGGTGCTCGCCAATTACCAACATCCATCGACAAGCTTCAGGATCAATGGTCAGGGTACAGAATTTGTGGAGATCGGAAGGGGCACACGACAGGGCTACCCTCTTTGCCCTCTGATTTTTTCGCAATGGCAGTGAAACCATGTGCAATGCAGATCCGCCAGGATGTCAGTATCAAGGGAGTTACAATAGGTCAGGAAACCCACAAAATAGCCCTGTATGCGGATGACATCATGCTCTTCATGGGAGACCCAAAAAATACAATGCCCAGAGCTATGGTCCAGCTGGAGGAATTCAGACAGGTCTCGGGGTTCTCCATTAAGTTCTCCAAATCAAAAGCTATGAACATAACAGTAAGCAGAGAAGATATCGAGACATTGGAGAGGGCATTTCCGATGTGCTGGGTGGAAATAAAACTGGAATACTTAGGAATTCATCTTGCCAGAGAACCACACAAGCGGTATCAGACAAACATAATCCCGCTGTGGAAACAACTACAGGAAGACATGCGCAGATGGGAATCCCAGGATCTGTCCTGGTTTGCCTGCATCACAGCGGTCAAAATGACCATTCTCCCCCATCTCCTCTGTGTAGTAAGCTCACTGCTAGTGCCAATACCGCCTGGCAAGATCCGAGAGCTGCAAAACGCCATATTCAAATTTATATGGCAAAATAAGAAACCCAGGATCCAGAAACGAATCCTAATGCGCTACCCTCTCCTGGGCGGTCTGGGAGTTCCAAAAATGAACAGATACGGTATGGATGCACAATTGGCACCAACGTTGAGGTGGGTAAAACCAGAGGATCATAAAGGATGGTGTAGAATTGAACAAACAGCATCATCAGCTCCCCTAATAGCCCTTCTGAGCCTGAGAAAAGAAAACCGAAACAACAGAGAAGCCTTACTGGAAATGACGAAATGGTCTCTGCTAAGTTGAGATAAAGCCCGGAAAAAGAAACGCATTCCGAGTGGATTGGGACCATATATGCCACTGATGTGCAACCCAGATTTCACACTGAGTCTTCGGCGAGGATATTGGGCGGGTTGGTCAAGGGCAGAAACTACGCATATGAAAGACATGTACAAAGACGGTTCTCCATTGCTCTTCACAGATTGCCAGTTGAAATTCAATATAGGGGAAAATGAACGCTATAGATGTGTGCAAATTAGGCACTGGATTACCCACCCAATGATGAAAAAGGCGGGTTCGAGAACATCATCAGGCCTAGAACTGTCGCTTCAGGAAGGCAACACGGCGAAGGCGGTCTCCAGACTCTACAAACTCCTCTCCAACGACCAACCAACCGACCATCTTGCATACAAAATGAACTGGGAAAGAGACATGCAAGAGTCACTAACAGAGGAGGAATGGTACCAAATATGGGCACATGCACACAGCACTTCCAGATGCACCACAATAAAGGAATCCGCGTACGAACTGTGCCTCAGATGGTACATGTCCCCGAACCGCATTCACAAAATTACAAAGTAATACTCACCAAACTGCTGGAGGAACTGTAGTGAGAAAGGAGACCTGTTCCATATGTGGTCGACGGGTCCTAAAGCAGTTGCCTACTGGAAGGAATTACTAAGCTACATAAAAGACATTTCAGGGGTTGAACTGCTGAGATCCCCGAAGACAATTCTCATAGGAGTCCCTATAGAAGGGCAATATGCAATGTCAGGAGCGACAGCTAAGCTTATCACCCATCTACTATCAGCAGCAAGAATGACTCTTGCACAAAATTGGAAAAACAAAGAAGGCCCAATCTCAGCATGCTGGTGGGTTAAGATCTGGGGTGTGATGGCTATGGAGAAGATATGCACCATCAGTACTGGTAAATACCTAAGATTCTTAAATACCTGGAATCCATTCCATGAACATGTACGGGAAAGAGAATCCTTTTTCTTCAAATCCTGCTTGCTCCGGAACACACATGTAACCTGAACTCCCCCAAACACAAAGACAATGAGACGCTAATATGAAGGGGGGGAGGGGAGAAATTCTAAATAGTCTGGACTAAAGTGTAAAATAGTGCTTAAAGTTGGGGGGGAGAAGGATTTGTGGGGGGTGGGTGGATAAAAAAGGAGAGGGTGAGTAGGGGAGGGGGCAGGAGGGAGAGAGGGAATTGAAAACTGAAAATCTTTGGAGGTAATGCGAACTCTAACAAACTGTAAGACATGAACATAAGTAAAATGCAGAACCTAAGAGATTAATGTTGTCAAATGCTATGTTGTAATTACTTATATGCCTTCGAACCAAAAATAAACATGGTTTAAAAAAAAGGTACTTTTTTCTTTTTTTTTTGTTAATGCTAATCCTGGGCTGTGGCCAGCACCATGTTGCTCTTTGCTTCTAGAGTGGCTGGCTTTCTTCTTCACGCCTCTTTAAAACATTTTTTTAAACAACTGGGGTTCCACAAATCTAACAATTTCAGCAGTGACCCTAAATAAGAAAGAATGGGAATACCAAATAATTTCTCTTTCAATAATTCTATACAATAATTGCTAGACTCATTAAAGGTTTATTTAAGGCACACTTCAGGGGGTGTGTCACTGATTTAGTCTGTTCTTAAATGCCTCAACTCAGCCTTTCATCCTTCTGAGGTCGATAAATGAGTACCAACACAGGTTGGGTGATATTGTATGTATATTTGTTCTATATAAAGCGCTTAAGCGTAGGTACTATATAATAGCACATCATTATCATTTGGCCATGGACGTCTGCTTGCATTCACAGAAATTTGGTAACATGGGCCTATACACACTGATCTTAGCGATACATGATGCAATACATTCTTGCATGCAATGTATATCCCATTATAGTGATATTGTAACAATTTTTTTCATAGTGTGCTTAGCAACAATACTATGTGATGCCACGTCCTGTTTTATCAAGGGGTGAAAGGTCGTGTTCCATCACTTCCTGTGATATCACTTCCGGGGGGGTCAAATGACATGACTTCCTGTGATGTCATCACAGGTCAAGGGTCGAGTGGTGTTACTGCCGCTACCTCTGGCACTTTGGTGAAATGACGTCCCTGCACTGGTGCCCAGTAACATGCTCACTGGAGGCGACAGACCCTGCTAGTTCTCTCTAGAAATCTTTCTGGATAGGAAGTGCAGAACAGAGGATCCACCTTGCCCCTGGTGAAACTAGATGGGGTCCACCAGCAATCAGAAGTCAAGAGCCAGCTCTAGTCACTATTTGCCCAATTCGATCCATTTTGGTGCCAGCCCCCACTACCCCATCCCGCCCCCTCCTATCCAAAAGTATTTTCAGCACGGAACTGACTTATAACATGTGAAACTTTGAATCAGGATCACTGGCGTAACAGGGGCCCCCGCGGGGGGCCCCGCAACCACATGTTCTGGAAGGGGGACCCACTTATGTAAAAAAAAAAAAAAGTTTACCTTTTTTTTTTTACTTTTTTTTTTACATTTTCTTTTTAATTCACTCTGCATGAAGGGCAGAGTGAATACAAAAAGTCTGGTGGCTACCCCCACCCCATGACATGAAGACCCTAGGCTGGAGGCCTCCATGACATGGGGTGGGGAAGCCTGTGACTTCAAAAATAAATAGTTTATTTTTGAAGTCACTCTGCCTTCATAAAGAAATTATTTCCATTATGGTTTAGTCCTTAACAGACATAATTTCTTTATGAAGTCAGAGTGACTTCAAAAAGAAACAATCGGCCTCATTACGAGCATAGCACCACCTCCTGCGAATAGGCAATAACCGGCCCATTACAAGCTGAATGGGCCGGTAATTTCCCATTCGCGGGTGGCGGTATTGCCGGGCTCACGATCCCCCTATAGGGCAGAATCGGGGTGGGGAGCATGGTTGTGCCGGCACCGTTGTTAACGGTGACGGCGCAATTACGAGTTATGCTCGCTGGTGCCACACAGGTCGGGAACCTGCGAGCAGAACTCATAATGCGGCGGGACAGTATGAACAGTGCCGGTGCCCTACCGCCACGTTCATACCGTCACCGCCAGGGTCCTAATGAGGCCAAATGAATTTTTGAAGCATTATGGCTCCCCTCAACCCATGACGTGTGCATGTGTGAGTGTATGGTGAAAGAGTGCACACAAATGTATGGGTGGCTGGTTATGCGTGTGTGTGTGTGTACAGTGAAAGTATGTACACTTAAATGTTTGGGTGGCTGCCTGGGTGTGCCTGTATGGTGAAAGTGTCCACACTTAAATGTATAGTTGACTGTGTGAGGGTATGCTGAAATGGTGCACACTTAAATGTATAGGTAGCTGCCTGTGTGAGTGTATGGTGAAAGAGTGCACACAAATGTATGGGTGGCTGGGTGTGCATGTATGGTGAAAGGATGCACACTTACACTTAAATGTATGGGTGGCTGCCTGGGTGTGCCTGTATGGTGAAAGGGTGCACACTTAAATGTATGGGCAGGTGGCTGGGTGTGTGTACTGTGTGTTGAAAGGGAGAACACCTAAATGTACGGGTGGCTGCCTCCGTGTTTTTGTATGGTGAAAGAGTGCACTCTTAAATATATGGATGGCTGGGTGTGTGTGTGTGTATATATGGTGAATGGTGTGTGTGCTTGTGTTCAGGGGCACAACAAAACCTACATTTCAGGGAGGCTAACCCTTCAAATGTTGGGAGAGGCGCTAACTTCACGTGTGGTGGGGAGGAGAAAACGTATTTATGTGGCGGCATCTAACTTCTTTACGCATTTTAATGAGACTATTCTAGTGCAGCTTCAATGTTACAAGCAGTTAAATCTCTCCTTTAGGTCTGAAAGCACCCACTTATGGGCTGCTGTGAGAATGACTGGTCTCTTGTTTCCTCTCTACCCTTCCAATCACTCCCCTGGCAAGCAAGTACTAAACCCACATCGCAATTTCAATTGCTTAAAAAATTTGGTATTTGAATGCAGGTACTAACAGTGAAATGCTGTACATTAGTAATTGCTGGGCCGGGCCCTTGTTAACGGCAAAACCCAGGTGCCATTTAACATCTGTGTCCTTTTCTGTCCGGCAACTGCTCTGTAGTTCAGCCAGGTCAAGTCAACATAGCCCACAATTTCAGTGGGGGGAGGGAGTGCTGAAACCCAGTCAGCTCAATGGTGTTGCGCCACTACTTGTGTTTAATGCCTTGATTAATTAATTAATTATTGGTAATCATCTTTCACCTATGCCTATTCTTCCTCATTCCAGTACTTGTGTATGAGGCACTATGCCTCATGCACAAGTACTGGGATAAGGTAGAGGTACATGAAGGTAATGCCTGACTTAGCTACCTGTAATCTTCATTACTCCTAGTCCCACTCTGCCCCATCCCAGTACTTACCAGTGAGGCAAGGAGCCTCATACGTAAGCACTGGGACAAGGAAGAGGGACATGCAGGTAATTCTGGGCCAATGAGCTGATTTTGAAGGTTGGGGTAGGGGGTGGGAGGGAGAAGGGATGTGTGGGGCCTGGGCTTGTGCAATAAATCATAATGGTCGCCCATGTCTATGCTATGCAGGCATGATATGTGGCATTAGTGGCTAGAGAGGCATTTTGGTGCAGCCAGTCTAGTCATTCCTCAGTTTTGTATGACTTTTTTTTAACTGGGCATTTCTGATAGAGCAGTCCTGCTAAGTGTAATTCCTGGCTAGACTAACATTTGGGTTCTGCCAGTCTAGCCGTTTCTTACTGCGGCACTGTATATTTTTCTGGGCATCTGTGATAAAATGATATGTTATGATATGATAAGTCATATATAACACACCTGTACACAAGTGTTTTTAGGCACGACAAGACAAGGGAAGGAAAACTGAGGGAGAACAAGACAAATGATCTTACTAAGCCTTGTGTCATTCAGATCGTGCAAGTGTGAGAACGAGAAGTGCAAGGGGAAAGGGAGGGGGGAAGTGCAAGGGAGAGGGGAGGGGAAAACACGGCAGCAATGCTCTGAGTAAGTGCCGCCAGGGCAGCGTGGCTCTGGGTATTGCAAGGAGAACAAGGGACTGTAGGGTTACAGTTACAGCCCCTAAATGCGTGGTAGGCCTGGAGCAGTGCAAGGGGGACTGATCAAGAAAGAGCCTGGACTCAGTGAGACAGAGGGTAGCCAAGCAACCATTTGGTACAGCAGACAGGTAGGTCAGCAGGGGAGGCAGAGAGAGAAAGCAGAGGAGAAGAGGAACGTTTTGAGCTGCTTCCAGAGCGTCAGGTGGTCCGGCTCAAGTTTGGGAGGGTCAGGGAGGCCATTTCAGAGGGAGGCACCTGCAGGGGAGAAGGATCTACCCCCCCCCCCCACTCTCTGCTTGGAGAAGCATCTAACCCTTAGGGCTCGAGAAGGAAGGTATTTTGGCAGATAGTGTTGGATGTAGTGCGTATCCCAGCCCCAGAAAGCCTTGTGGACAATGAAAAGGGTCTTGAACTTGATCCTTGCAGCCACCGAGAGCCAGTGGAGAGATTTCATGGCTGGAGAGATACAGTCCCTGGGCTTGAGGCCAAGGATAAGTCTTGCAGTCCTGTTCTGGATTAGTTGCAGAGGGCGGAGTGTAGAGGAAGGCAGATTGAGAAAGTGGCTGTTGCAGTAGTCCACCCTAGAGAGAACCAGAGCTCTGGAGACAGTGAGCTTCTGGGGAAAGTGAAAAATGTAAGAGTCCCGTTGAGGAGGTGCAGCTGGTAGTGGGATTTCATGGCTACGTCCGAGATGTGAGGAGGCAGAGAGAGTGGAGTTGAAGATGACACCAGGAATGAGCGAGAGAGGAGAGGCTGAGGAGAGCCTGAAGGAAAGCTGAGTGTCATCCGCATAACACTGTAAATTAGAGGACAAGGTAGTGATTAGGTGGGTCAAAGGGGCCAAGTAGAGGTTGAAAAACCAGGGTGAGAGGATAAATCCCTGGAGAACGCTACATGTAGAGAGAGGTGACGGAGTGAAAGGGACCAAGTTGGACCTGGGAGGGGCGGTCCAAGAGGAAGGAGGTCAGCCACTCCAGGGCCTGATCCATGATGCCCAGGTTCTCACAGAGTCAATTTATCAGGATGGCATGGTTGACCGTGTCAAAAGCAGAGGAAAGCTCCAGGATAATGAGGACAGAAGGAATGCTGGAATCAAGGTTAGAGATCAGATCTTCACAGGTGTTCAGGAGAGCAGTTTCAGTGCCTCTGGCAGCTCTTAAGCCAGACTGATGGTCATGGAGACAACCAACAGATTCAGTTTGGAGTGTAAGCTGGAAGTTGGCCAGCTTTTCCAAGAGTTTGGGAGAGGGGAAAGTTCCGGTGGCAAAAGTATGATTACAGAAATGGATCAAGGGTGTCAATGTGGTCCTTAATGGTTCTGGAGGAGCAGGCGAGCACCTGTTTCGCAGACACTTCCATAGGTGGGACTTGTCTAGAAACCTAGTCAGGTGTTAGAGAGAAAGAGGAGAAAGGAGGAGGAGAGGGAGAGATGGCCAAAGGGGGCTGAGAGAGGAAGAGGGAGAGGAAGCGGAGATAGTGGACAGGATGTTCTGAGTTTTAGCAGAGAAGCGAGAGGCCAAAGCTGTACAGAGGACCTGTTGAGGGAACAGGAGAGGTAGAAACCGCAACAGGATTGGCCAGTTCCTTGCAGATTTTAAAGAGTTTGGCTGTGTTGTTAGAGGCCACAGAGACGCAGGCTTGAATGTGTGCTCTCTTCTTTATGAGTCTTATTGCTTCGACTGGCATTTTGGTGCAACCAGTCTAGGCATGTCTTAATGTGGCCTGGCATGCTTTACTGTAATGTTATTATGTGTCTACACTGGTCTACATTGTGCAGCCAGTTGGACATGTTTTCATTGTGGCATGGCATTTGTAATAGCAAAGCATTAATGTTCATGTACACTGTTGGTGACTTGCATGTATTGGATTGCTGTTACCCTACACAACAATACCAAACACTGTGGCTTTTTAGCCAATTTTTCTCAGAAAGCGTGCTGTATATAGCATTAAAACACATATGTATATCTTTCTTCTAGTGCAGTGTGTGGTATACCCCTTCATCAACACGTTTGTGCGTATTGCGCAAGCGTGGTAATCTAGGCCGGCCCAGCGTGTGGCGCGACCCGTGATTTGTTGCCGAGTTGGGGGCGGGGGGGCCCTCAGCATGGCTTGCAGGGGGGCCCCCAGACCATGTGTTACGCCACTGATCAGGATGCATGCATGCTAATAAAAAAATAGCTATTGCTCTGATTGTTATGGTAGGCCTTTCTGTTTACTCCTTTCTCAAAGGGTCTCTGTATCACAAACAGCTAAGGCTTGTCGAGGTACCTGGAAGGTTGAGGGGTAGAACCCAAGTTCTGTTATGAAGACTATTTACTTTCTAATTGCTGCCAATTACGATTTAGGTAAATTGTCACCCTCCCTTTCCATGAAATCGAGATAGGGTATTTACATTTTTATAAAAAGTCTGGACAGTGGGAGGCTGGCAAACACACCCAACAGTGTTTATGCATCCCCTCACAGTATTGGAATGTACTTTATGTGCTAAATTTATGCTAAGGTTCGCTGCATGATAGGTGTGATGCTCCCCCTGTACAGTGTGTTCTATTCCTTTGCTCTCAAGGCGATTCTTGCACTTCAGTTTATGAGGACTTTGAAATACTGTCAAAGAAATAGAGAAACAATATCGCAATTGAGAAAGTACACGCAAGGACAGTAAGCCATGGAAGCGCCGTGCATCAGTTGGCCCTGGGGCGGCGGTGTGCTGAGGATATGCATTGTGCGGTGCCCACATCTCATCAAATGTATTTACTACAATTCAAATGAGGATATAACAGAACGCACCACCGGACTCATCTATTCTGCCCCTTTCCCTACGCATTTCAGGAGTTACGCGTCTCACTAGTGTCTGACTTTACTCTGACTTCCGGCTGCTACTATGGTTGTAGATAATGCAGGTAGAGCAGAATGTTACCACAAATGATAACGCACCCGGCACCCTTCCCTTCTAGGTGCGTCTGCAGCAAGACATATTGTTACCGCCAAACTTGTGATGAGGCCCAATACTGGGGCAGTCCTGGCAAAACCGGGACGTCTTGTTACCCAACCTATATATGACCATAGCTGCTGGTGCTCTTGTTACCCAACCTATATATGACCATAGCTGCTGGTGCTCCTGTTACCCAACCTATATATGACCATAGCTGCTGGTGCTCTTGTGACCCAACCTATATATGACCATAGCTGCTGGTGCTCGTTACCCAACCTATATATGACCATAGCTGCTGGTGCTCCTGTTACCCAACGTATATATGACCATAGCTGCTGGTGCTCCTGTTACCCAACCTATATATGACCATAACAGCTGGTGCTCCTGTTACCCAACCTATATATGACCATAGCTGCTGGTGCTTCTGTTACCCAACCTATATAGGACCATAGCTGCTGGTGCTCCTGTTACCCAACCTATATATGACCATAGCTGCTGGTGCTCCTGTTACCCAACCTATATATGACCATAGCTGCTGGTGCTCCTGTTACCCAACCTATATATGACCATAGCTGCTGGTGCTCTTGTTACCCAACCTATATATGACCATAGCTGCTGGTGCTCCTGTTACCCACCCTATATATGACCATAGCAGCTAGTGCTCTTGTTACCCAACCTATATATGACCGTAGCCGCTGGTGCTCTTGTTACCGAACCTATATATGACCATAGCTGCTGGTGCTCTCGTGCAAAAGGAATGAGGGTTCACTTTTGTGATGCACTGATCCCTTAGGGCTGGACCAAGCTTGATTTGCCGATGGGTCTTCCCCTTCTGTAATGGCTAGGATGCTGAAAAACAATGTTGTGGAGGATGGCCTTGAGAAAGCCAGTGCTTATGATTAGTTCAATATTTTGCATTGACATCTCTTCATTTTTGCACAGATTAGCCTAGCAATTCGTGAGAGCGTGTATTTGTTTCGCCAGGGCATCTTTGTAATATGGTACCCTGCAATGTACTATCTTGCTGCAGACACACCTAGAAGGGAAGGGTGCCCGGCGCGTTGTCATTTGTGTGAACATTCTGCTCTACCTGCATTATCTACAACCATAGTAGCAGCCGGAAGTCAGAGTAAAGTCAGACACTAGTGAGACGCGTACCTCCTGAAATGCGTAGGGAATAGTGGGGAAGCTAGAGCCACCCACACGTATTCTTTGTGTCCTAGGCATGGTAATCAGGTTGGAGTATTCTTTCCTCAGGGGCCTGGAGGAAGAGTGCTTAATGATTCTTTGGACCAGGTAAGGGGGTGCAAGGTCGTGGAGGCATTTATGCGTGAGGGAAAGAGTGTTGAAGATGATCCTCTCCCTGACAGGGAGGCAGTGAGCCTCCCTTCTCACTTCAGAAATGTGTTTGTTTCTTGAGGTCCCACTGGCTGCCCTAAGGGCATTATTCTGAACGAGCTGGAGTTTAGTGAGGTTTTTGTTAGAGGTTCCTACAAGGAGGGCATTAAGATAGTCCAGCCTTGATCCAATAATTGCCCAGGCAATGGTGAGGCAATTCTGTTGAGATAGGAATGGCCTGGCTGCATTGATAACTTTGGTAGTAATATGCCGATGAGGAGGAAATGGCATTGACCTGTCTGTCCATCGTCAAGTTGGAATCAAGGTAGATGCCAAGGGTCTTGACATTGTTGGATACCTTGATGGGTATGTTGTCAATGGTGAAGACCCTATATTGCTCATTCAGGTTGTTCAGGATGGTGGGAGATCCGATTAGCAGAAGTTGAGTTTTGTCGCTGTTGAGGCATAACCAATTATCTGCCATCCAGGACTGAATCGTGGTGTATATAGTGGTGAGAGTTTTCATGTCAGCATCGTAGTCCCCTGTGAGTGGGATGAGAACCTGAGTGTCATCAGCGTAATTGGTGTATTTAATACACAGGGCATCGAGGATGCTGAACAGAGGCCTGGTGAATAAGTTGTAAAGAGTGGGGGCAATACAGGAACCCTGAGGTACTCCACATTTGAGATGGCTAGACGTGGCACAAGCTGAATCGGAGAAGACTTTCATGGCCCTCTCTTGGAGGAAGGAGGTGATCCAAGCGCAAGCCTTTGGGGAAAAGGTAGCCGCAGTCGATAGATGATGGCAAAGTGTGTTGTGATTCACCAAGTCAAATGCAGCGGATAAGTCAAGGAGAATGAGGAGCGCTGGTTTTCCTGAGTCTCTCAGGTCATCCATTTGGTTTTTAAGGTCTAGGGGAGCTGTCTCCATACCGTGTCTCGGACGGAAACCAGATTGTCGAAGGCCAAGTAGACGGTTGTTTTTTAGTAATTTTTGAACTTGCAGGTAGGCTGCTTTGTCCAGGATTTTTAGTAGGAATGGGACAGTAGTTATGGGCCTATAGTTCCCTGGAAACGTGGGGTCAAGGGAAGGTTTTTTAAGGAGCGGGCGTACCCAAGCTTCCTTAAGTCCCATTGGGACATGGCCAGACTGGAAGGATGCATTGATGAAAGCTGTCAGGAATGGGAAAAGGATAGCAGCAGAGTCTTTAATTAGCTGGGCTGGACATGCGTCCCCTTTGCAGTTGGAAGGTTTGATTAATTTGAGCAGGGCAATGACTTCAACTTCAGTCATATCTTCAAAGTTGAAGGGTGCAGAGGGATCCGGTTTGGGGGCTGAGGAATAGTTACTATGTAAATTAGCAATGAGCTGCGTCAGGGCCTTTTGATGGCCTAGAATCTTAGTTTGCAGGGTGCTGAGCTTTTCAAACATGGCGGATTGAATGCTGTTGCACCACTTTTCATCCTTCAGTAGCGTGGAGGGAGGAGTAGATGGCTTTTCCAGCTCTCTGAAGATGGTGAAGATTTCTTTGGACCCTGATTTGGCATTGTCAATCCTGGAATTGAATGAGATGGCTTTAGCCTGGATTATTTTGGATTTCTAGTCTTTAGCCAAGGCCTTAAAGGCCCTCCTGGTGGCATCCGTTGGGTTCATTTCCCATGCTGAGAGGGCAAGCCTCTTCAATGAGCGTAAATCCATTAGTTCTTGGGAGAACCATGCATTGAAATGTTTGATTTTTTTAGCTTTCTTCTGGGTGAGAGGGGCAATGGCATCTACCGCTTTGGTGGTGGCAAGTTTAAAGGCATTGGCAAGGGTAGATGGGTCTATTTTCCACAGCAAGTTGACACACGCTTCTGGCGAGTGCCGATGGGCATGGGGGATAGGTTTAGGGGGTGTTCTGTTTGTGTTGAGACTAAATTGAATATAGTGGTGATCAGACCACTGAAGTACAGACCATTAACCTGCTTAAATCTTACTGATGCAAATAACTGGCATATGGCAAAAGCACCTGGGAATATGGGGGAAGCACCTGGGAAGGGTTGGGATAACCTGAGCGTAGCATGCAAGTAAACAGTGGAAAATCCTGACATATTTTCTCATTTATACATCCAATCTTGGGATTTTGTACTGCACTAAATTACAGTAAAACTACTTTGAAGCACAATGGAAGGAGGTTTTTACTGATGGATGATAAATGCCAGGCACTGAGTTCTGGGCCATTCACAGTACAAGGAGGCAAAACAAACTAAACTTTGCATATTTACCTGTATTCTAATCCACGTTTAACTAATTGTCATTAATTAGGCTTTGGGTTGTCTGTATTAGGAGGGATTAAAACACAATCCAGTTGAAAGAGTTTGAGCAAAAAGCGAATGCTATGGTTACAGCTCTGGGGAGGTTGTTAAAATTATAATTGTTTTTTTATAATGTGCCTAATACCAAAGAGGTTTCTAAGCGCCTGCCCGGATTCAAACCTGTGTTGCTCTGTGGCGAGCGTTGCCACTGAGCTATACTACAGGTGCCGTTGTTGGTAGTCCTTGAGTCAACATGACCCTTAAACCTCAATTCAATTACTTCGTTGTAATTTACTTCGTTGGTATTACTTTGAAATTTTACTTCACATTTCTTTTCAGTGGGTTCCCCCCTGCCGCCCTTCCCCTTCACTACAACCCAAGCCAGGAGCCCGCCCCACCCCCCTTATCCCTTACCCCACAAATACATCTACAAATTTGAAGTATTTTAATGTATAGCCACAAAGTAAATTACAGCTAAGTAATTTATTTCATGACAACAACGGGATACCCTCCTGAAGTTGTATTCCATTTTCATTCCTTCTTGGAGATGGTTCCATAGCTTTGCTCCAGCCACTGCTAAAATTCTGTCTTTTTGCTGGAGTCTCTGTTGAAGATTGATGAAACCATATTGCTCTTAGCCACTTCTTCAGATTCTTTCGTTTGATCTATTTGGTCATGCCATTAATTAGATTTTATCAACCACTTTCCCCAGGGATATGGTGGATGATGTGCATTGTCTTGAACACCACTATTTTTCAGTTGATAGCCAATTAATTGCTTTTAGCGAACAAGAAATAGAATGTTGTGGTTTACCAGTTAGGGTGAGTTTTGCTGCTACACTTTGGTTCAATTGAAGTGCAAATGTGAGGTTTTCATAGTGCCCCAATTATTTGCCATTGCACTAGTCTAGCCTAGATATCATTACATTATATGATTACTTCAACGTTTTGTGTCATTTCAATATAAAACACAGTTTCTTCTGACAGCACATGTCTTTTGTGACACTAGGTCAATATAGGGTTGGCAGGTCAGTTCATTGTCAAAAATTACTTCTAGGTCTATGTTCTTTTGTTTTCCATTCTACTACAGTGGAGAAAGGCTCATCTGTGGAGGCCTTTTGATTTAGGTTCAGAGTGTCCAAAAAAGAAGATTTCAGTTTTTGCTGAGTTCAATAAAAGATTAATTCAATTGAATTCAATTATCCAGTCCTGTGTAGGGTAAAATAGTGTTGTGATAGTGATATTCTTATCCATGTCATTCCTTACATGAATTGAGAAGGTGGACCATAAGTATTCAAAAAAGGTGGCCAGTGGTCTTACATAGACATTAGAAGGTTACTGTGCGTTGAGCGTGCCTTGAAGAACACCACAGTCTAGGCATGATGTGGCATATGTGAAGTTACCAATTTATACCTGCGTTATTATGTCTTAAAGTTAATGGGCTAGCCACTTCAAAATATTGCAACACCACCTACAAAAATAACATCCTCCTCTCCTCTGTTGTGAAGGTCATCACAGTGTGGGCTACATTGACCCAATCAGCAGAATTCCCATCCATAACCAAGCTGCGCTTCTACAGTCAACAGCAAAAGGGCTGCGCTGGCTCCTTGGGGAACCATTGCATCAAAAACTGTGTTTAGCAGCGACAAAAGGATGGCTGCACCATCTTGCCAAACACCTATTGGGCGAGTTGGAACAGGGAGCACACCAAGAAAAGTGCCAGTGTGTGTTCTTGTGTGCACCAAAAAAGCAAATTAAAAAAGACAACGCTGCTCAGCTGCCTGCAAAAAGTTCCAATTGAAAAGGGAATATTTTACACGAAAAAGGATGCTGCTTTGACGCTATTTTAATCTATTCCACATCGCATTGCTTTTATCAATAAGGCCCTGCCATGCCCATCCATATCCACATTGTGCTTCAGCAGAAGAGAGCTTTATCCCTGCATGACAGGCTATGTCAAGCCAAACCTGGACTGAAATAAAAAAACTTCACTTTCAGCCGTGCAAGAATACGCTTAACTTTTGGGTTACAAAATGTCAAAATCAAGGCTTCAAAGAAATCCTAGCTCTATGGGCATATGTCAATTTCAGTGAACCTGTTGTTTGAACAAGATGCTGGATAAAAGAAATTGAATAGGGCTGCAGAACAATATTGGGAAGTCAGATGGAAGAGCAAACCTTTTAAAAGAGAAATCCCAGCAGCATTCACCATGTGTCAAAATGGGCTTTTGCAAAAGAAAATGCCTATTTTAAAAGTACAGTGTGGAATAAAAACCTGTCCTGGCCTAGCAATGTAAATGGGGTTTGCTGGGAAACATATATGGGGTATTTTATTCAGCAGGATTGCTTTTGATTTAAACAAAATAAAATAAAATAAGGATTAAAGACATGGGCTGCGTTCTGAAAACTAGCCTAACAGGTTTCTGCCATGGCTCAAGGGACATTTGGCTGACCAAAGGAGTGGCCTAAACCCTGAAAGAAAGAACCACCATAGATTTTAGGACACATGAGTGCTAATTGCTACCTTGGAAAACATTGAATGGACCAAAACCACTCAACAGCCTAGGCTCATCAGACTTTTGTCTGGGCTGAGGCCTCATACAATAGGGATTCTGGGACACGGACATATGAAAAAGGAAATCACACATCCCTGCGACTTCTACTGGGAGCTTCAAAGCCAACTCAAGAGTAGCCTGGAAGTACATGACCATATTTGGAGGACAGAGGCAGACCATTTGTTTCAAAAGACTATTTTATTAATAAACTTTTAAGACTTTTATCTTTGCAACAGTACTTCGCAGGAATGTAAAAGGTTAACAGTTTACATGTAATTTTTGTGGTTTTCAAACACCATATCGGGAACAGAAATGGCATAGAATTGGACATGTTGAGAAAAGTGTACATGATGCCACTGTGAAATTCAGTACTTACATGCCTTATGATAATCTCTACACATGTATAAAGTTATAGGATGTTAGGTCGAACATTTATCACTGAAAATCACGAAAAACTACTAGACGGGTGAAACAAAGTCCTACAACCATGAGAATTGGACTGCCATCCTCTGCATAAAATATGTAATCTGCCTATGTAATTTGTTCAGATGCCACAACTGTAAAAATGTGCCATTTATGTCAGAACTTGGTTGTGGCAACATTAACTGTGGGAGGTTCTGGACATAGGAAACCCATATCATAAAGCTGATGTCTTGTCCTTAAGAATCCAACCAGCTGACAGCAAGGTGGTACCAATCACCCCTAACAAATCCAGTTGTTTAGAGGCGTGCCCAGCTAAACCTGCCGCACCATATAATTCTATGATGTCACCATGCTTTATAAATAAGGGTGGCTGACAGAACTCTAGAGACTCTCTCCTGAATTTCCAGCGCCTGCGTATCCTGACATTCCAAATCCACCGTTGCAAGATTCCAGACTCTACTGCAAGGCCAAAGCATAGCTGATCCTATCTCAGCAAGGCCAAACCATAACTGATCCTATCCAGCAAGGCCTTGATCCAGTAATCCCACCAAAACCCCATAACAAAATCCCACTAACTTCAGGGAGAAAGGGGAAAGGTGGCTGAGCCCGCTGTGGGATTCTCCAGTGCCGCCTGCTTGCCCTGCTTACCCGCTCCATCCCGCGGAGGCGTCGTTGTGCCATGACCAGACCTTTGCCCGGCTGTCTTTTACCAGGAGAGCCTGCTATCTGGTGACCCGAGACTTGGGGTCCAGAACCCGGTAGGCTGTTCCTAATCCCAAATCCAAGAGCGGATTGTGAGTATTTCCCCTCCCATAGCAATCCATAGCCTACCCCATCTTGATACTTTGTCTTTGCCCTATTTTCTAAGCAATCCTTTCCATACCCCCATAACTTGTCTAAACTGTTCTAATTCTCTGTGCACCATGTCCTTGTTTTTCTAGTGTTAGCGCAATCCTTTCCTTCACCTCATCTTGTAACTCCTTAGCAATATTTGGAATAATTTAAATTATTTCCCAAATAGATCTGAACGCAGGGTGAAAGGGTTAAGTTGCAAATTAACCTGGGATCGTACTTTGTCTTTCTTTAACAATCTAGTTTTATTAATCTAGTTTAAGTAAAACTTTTCCTTTCTTTCCAAACTCATTTGCTCTTCTTAATTGCTTCATTTTACCAAAACTGAACCTCCTTTCACCTTGAAAATCTCATCCAGTTCTTCAGCTATAGTCACTCTTTTACATTCATATTGTTCCTGTGATGTGCATCTATCACCCTGCCCAAAAACCGCATGCCAATTTTGTATATTTCACCCGTTTAAAAAAAACCTTTTTGACATTTAAATCTGAAAAAAGTGTAAATGCAACTTTTCCATGTGTGATTTCGACTGCATCGTGTTCTTGCGTTCAACTTGCTTTTGAACTGTATGCCTTTATTGATACCTTATCTTGTGATTGCTAGGGTTTATACATTACTGCTAATGTGAGAAATCATATTTGCCTCATAGATTTAACAGCACATTAATTATTTATTTGTCAATTTCCAAGTGTCATTTTAGGCCATTGCATATTTTGTGAGGGAAGGTCGGATTTTGATTCTGTTTGCTGTCTCACATCCCTGCTGCTTCTTTCTATCCACTCATAATTCAATTAATTGTGGGTTGAGGGAACATTACAGGGGGCAACTTTAACTCGGGTGCTATCTATCCTAATTGAAAAAGTGCTCCTATTCATTGGTGCATTGGATATGTTCTTGTAGAAGGTTATCCCAGTGTATTCCAGTAGTTTTCAGTGTGATTATCACCCCATTGGTGATTGCTGCCAACATAAAAAATGGTGTGATTTCTTTGAATTTTAAAATAAATAAATATTGCATTCCCACCAACCGGCCTGGTCATGGTCCATTGTGACCCGGGGTATTTGGAAAAGGGGGTGTGAGACGGGTTGTGTGCCATCTCAAATTGAATTTGTAGAAAATAAAGAGAAAGCATTCCTATTGTGCGCTACATCCTAGGCTAAGACCAAGGTGACTTGACCGATTGAAATCCTTAACAAAATTGGGTGCTAGTAGCTGCGATTTGGGTTTGTGTTGCCACCCGTGGCAGTTTAACACAGCAGACTAACCTGTAAGGTAGTGATACTTTGTGTGGTTGGAACACTGGGTTACACTGTAGAAACTCCTCCCCAAAACAAATATCCTAAGTACCAGGCCTGTGTATAAAATTAAAACTAAATCAACCCCAAAATAAACAGAAAGCAACAGAATACAGGTTACCCTTACATAAATAAATTAATAAAGAAAGAACATTTCCAAAATGACCACAGTAGAGGTCATTATGGCCAGGGAGCACCTTTTGCACAAGTTATTTCTCAGAGGGGACTGGGCAGAGCAAGATGAAAAAGTCTGGCTAGAAGAAATGATGCAACAGGTCACCGCCATGAACATGGATATGTGGCAGGACAGTGGCCTATTACATCAAGCTTTGAGCGAGTTATACATGACCCGGAAAATTAAAGAGGAGCAAATTAAAATTGTCAGAATCACGGGCTGCATGTATATCCATATGGGAGTGATGCGGGAAAAGCATGATAAAATAGAACTTGTGCGCAAAATAAATCAGAACTTTCAGCTCAAATTCAGACTGAGTTAAAATTAGCGGAACAAAAATTGCAAAAGAGCCAAGATTCTAAGGCAGAATCTGGAAATTATATTAAAAATTTAAAAGAGGACTTGGCTCTCCAACAGCCGAATAATGTAGACCAGGAGGCCCAATTAGCATTACAGTAGAGTGTCAGGAAAAGATTGACTCTCTGAAAGAGAGTCAACAGAAGCTGACTCAACAATTAACATATAACAGAGTCTGCTCAGGGCAAATAACCATGCTGCAAAGTTGTGTCAAAAGTTTGGAAGAGGAGAATAACAAATTAATTATGAAATAACTCCACTCCCAAGCAGAATTTGATCAAGAGCGCCAGAAATTAAATGCCATCAAGCAACAAAGGGATGACCTGGCTGAACAGAGGGACACCCTGAATCAGGAGAAAGATGCCCTATGTCAGGAAGTAATCAATTTAAAAACAGAGTTACAGGAAAATGAGCTGGGCCTCCAGAAACTAAATGAACTCAAAACAGAATATGGAAAGTTACTGGAGCACACCAGACGGGTAGAAGGTGCTCTGGGAGAGAACACCCAAACTAAAAAGGCGCAAACTCAGGAGGTGATTCTCCTACAACAAAAATTGTCTGAGTGCTCCCAAACTATACAGGCAGCACAAAGAGATAATGAGGCCCTCCGTGAGGAGAAAGATGGACTCCACAAGCAAGTGGCAGCTCAAAAGCGGGTCATAGAGGCCAGTAAAGCCCTGATAGCCGAGCAAAAGGCTCAGATCTTTGCCTGTTATCAAGAGATAGGGGCTGAAAAGGAAAAACTAGCGAGGTTGGAGAAAGAGTATCCTAGATCTAATCCAAACTGGAGGGACTTCGAACAGGTAGAGAGGGACAGGGCAACCCCTGATCATAGTATGATGACCTCTGTACTAAGGGACTCCAACCCACTTAATACTTTGTGCACTGCTGACTTCATGGCTACTGTTTCACATGAGCCGGAAACCATGAGGCCATCAGAATTAAATAGGCCTAGCATGAAGGAGCTGACAGGTCAGAGCCCCCCAGAAATTGATAGAAGGGCATCCCTGGATAGATACAAAAATATAATGGCTGATGTCTCTGACCCGGAAACCTCCTATGAGGAGAAAGTCGGGGAATTCGATCTGCAGAATCAATACCTCCAAAGGGACCAGTTGGTTCGATTTGCACAAGAACAACAGGAAAACAGGCCAAAAAGAGCATCCTGAAGACCTCCACCCAAGCAGGGCAGTGGGGGTTTGGATACTCTGCCAACCCTGGAAGCAGGGGGGAGTCAGAAGACTACTCTCCTGTGTGCCACAGGGGAGAAGAAACTATGCCTCACCATTCTTCAAGCCCCTCCCAAGCTCACAGAATCAGGGAGCATCTACATGATCATGAGGGGACCTCAAACAGCAGCGCCTCTGAGTCTGAGGGTGAATGGACTCGGGTGACGCGGTGAAAGAAGGCAAATAAACCAAAAAGAGTTCTGGTGAAAGACCCCATTAGGCAGATCAAGGCCATCAGGAATTACATGGCACTGTACAATAAAAAAGCAAAATATTCTGTCTGAGAGCATTTGGAACTCTATGAACAAATGATGGACATTTCACATAAAAGATAGCCGAAACTGTATAGATTATGCCGAATGGAAATTCTCTCCAGAGTACTCCAGCTACTATGCTGGACTGGAAGACTGAAAGCATTCAAGATGGTCCACCTACAAGGCGGCCATCTTGAAGCACTTTTCCTCCCATAGAAACCCCCAAGAGGCTTGCAAAGCAGCCTACAATCTACAATGTGGGGAAGACTAGGCCCAACGAGAGTTTGTGCAGGAATTAAAAAGTGCCCTTGCCCAAACCACTAGGAGGGTGCACACACTAGCAGGGAGTTTATAACTACCTTCGTTCATGCGCTCTCAAAATATATATCATGACCCAGCTGGTGAGGGATTTCCATGATAAAAGATCTCTGGACTGGGTAATTGAGCAGGCGACCCGCATTTATGAAGTCCAAAAACCTGCAGAAAATAAAAACCAGACCAAAAACCCCAAACCAACCAACACCCATGCTGCTGCTAAACTGGCAGAGGTGAAGATTGCCCCCATTTTAGACCGAAAAATGGGGGGGGCTAAAAATGTACCTACACAAAACCAGCAAAATCCGAGGCCAAGAAGGCCTTCTGGCCAATCAGAAACGGGGGGCAGTCAGGGAGGTACTCCCACCAATGGGACCCCTAATTCTCCTGATTATGTAAGTCCCAGATACAATGGGCAACCGGACTATCTTGGGGTATGTATGGACTCCTCCACCCCAAGGGGGGGGGTCCCGCCAGGTAAGTACTCCCCCGGGAAACTTCCCTCCTAACTTCCCTCAGGAGGGCAGTAATCCCCCAAATCCTGGGTTAAGTTCCTTTCCCAGGTATCCTCAAAACCCCAACCTGCAGGGAAACCCTCCTTTCTTTCCCCGCTTTTAGGAGCCCAGACAACCCAATCCGGGAGAGGGGAGGCCAAGGGTGGAGGGTTACCAAAATCCACAATTCGTAGGGTATTCCGTGAGAAGGGATAGTTACCCTTCCCGTGAACCACCTATATATGAAGAGAGACCCCCGTACCAGCCTGAACGGGTGTCCTAACTGGAGCGCCATGTCCAGAACCTCACACAGGATATGTGTTGCATGTTGGGGGCTCAACAGAACCCTCAGATGAACATGGCAGCTCAGAACCCCTCAAACCAAGGGTCTGGCACCCCAGAAAAATGGTGGGGAGAGAACCCTGATAACTCGTCGGTTCCAGAGGAGGAGGCACAGGGGGAAGGAGGGTGTAAAGCCCTGGAGGAAGCTTCCTTCCTCACCTGTGAAAAGCCCCTGGACACCCAGGAACCGGAACAAAAATCTCTTGCCACCGAAAATCTGCAACCCAGGGAACAGAGGGTGGGTAGGAGAAATAAAGACAGTAAAAAGGCCCATTTTGTGGATGAAGTTAGTGTCCAGTTTGAAGGGCAAAAATCCTTAGAGGATACTGGGAAAAAAATCTTCTCCTTCAGGGATAGGGGAATTCCTCCCAAAGAAAAATGGGTCCCACTAGATCTAAATGAAGACTGGATAGGTGTGGGGATGGATTCAGAGTCACCCATCCCTGAACCCCAGAATGGTCATTCTGAGAAAAAAATAGTAATGGAGGGATCCTCCCCACAAATTGGTTGTAGTGACTGCCACCTGGTAAGCAGGGGCAGCCCAGAGCTAAGGGAAACAGGGGATTCCAAAATCTCCACTCTTTCAGGATGCCAAATTTTCATTACAGATTCCCAGACTCCGGCACAGAAAATAGTCCAAAATGCCACTGTGTCAGAGTCCAAAATAAAGAAATTGACCACGCAGCTTGCCGGAAATGCTCATTACCTTTTCCCTCTTGAGGAGAAGGAGGGGAGATTGTATGCCTCCGTTCAAGTGCAATGGCAATGTGCAATTTCAGCACTGGTGGACACTGGATCCCAAGCCACTCTTCTGTCAAAAAGGGCCTTTGAACAGCTAATTTCAGGAAGGGGGTAGAGATTACAGATCCCTCTCACCCCTCTTCCTGGACAACTCCAGAACTTCGACGGGAATGAAATTCCTATCAAGGGGACTGCGGATTTGGAAATAAAAATTGGGCGACACAAGGTGAAACACCCAGTCATAGTCATGACTCCAAAGAGAACACCCTGTCTACTGGGGAATGACATCCTGCACAGGTTGTCCCCCCCCTAATAGACCGTGTGAACAAGGTCCTCTGGACTCAGACTAACAGGCTAATAAGTGTCAACCATGTTAGTTTAAATGGCACATGCCACATGGTTGAACAAAAATCTGATCATATGGAATTTCATTTCCAGAATAATCAAATACCTGATGTGACAGTAATTGCTGTAGGACAACAAACTGGTGATGGGAATTCCTCTCCATTCCTGAAAATCAACCTTCCTTCCAGTTTGAAGTGGCATTCCACACTGGAAGGAAATACTTTGAAATCTTATACTGATTCACATTCTGAAAATCCCAATTCTATAGTCAAAAGTGATGAGAAACCAGCTCAAAGTTTAGCTGACATTCAGAAAATTAGAGAACAGTTCTTCCTCTCTATTCAGTTAAATGAGGGGAAGGAGTCTGTTCTCGCTCGAGTGTGCGTGAACAAAGGAAAGAGCTTCATCAGCAAAGCCATGTTCAGAAAACTCCCAAAAGATCCAGCCATTCCCACACTTAAATTGATCAATATCATGGGAAATGAGCCTGGAAACTCCCAATTCCAAACATCTCCTGCCTAGCAGGTGTATGCTCAACATTTCTATAGGTAACAAAAGCATAGAACATAATTATTGGGTTGTGCGAGATGTCCCTGCTGCATTCTATTTAGGCAGTGACATTCTCAATCTGTTTGCAATTAATTTGGACCTGATAAATTACAAAGCATAGTCCCGACTAGGGGGCAATCCCATGGGCGTTGATGATTCTGAAAAAGCATTTCAGTCAGCCCGATTGCTGCCGTATGCAGTTGAAGTTCAAATTGGAGAGGAGGTCACCATCCCAGGACGGAGCCGACTATTCCCACTTGAAGTAAAAATGAAAAGAGGTCAGCAACTGCAAAATCCTGACACATATGTACACCTCAATGCCCATCTCCAACAGCAGGGGTTGGGGTTAAACCCTACACCATTAGTCAATATAGAACACATCACCTTTCAAATATTGAGGGATAACCCTAGTAGTATTACTCTGGGTGTAGGCACCATTATTGGAATGGCGGTTGATCACCGTCATTTTTCCATGGATCTAGGAAATGCACTGATAGGACCAATCCCCAATGACTGTTTTGACAATGACAGTGACAATGACTTGCCACCAGACAGGATCTTCACCCGGCAAGGGGGGAACTTCCTGGTGTACTCTTCCTGCCCTTACGGGGAGGAAGAGGTGAGTTGTGACATCAGGCAGGAGGAGGTGATATTCCAGGTCCACAATGACTGCCTCTCCTACCTGAAACCCTCTGTCTAAGTCAACACTCTAACTAGAGACCTCTCCACCCAGCTGGAGGAGGCCGCTGAGATAGCAAAACCCAAAGTCTTTCTAGGCTTCAGGCAAATGGTTCAAGAGCGGGTCAACCTGGCTGATGCCTGTGAGACTCGGAGCGAAAGCAAAAGTGGAAACAGGTGTTCTTAGATTCTCAAGATCTCTTTGCTGTGGACTCGTACGAATGTAGTCGCATCAAAATCCATACAACAATTCCCACAGACCCTGCAATGACTCCAGTGTTTGTGAAGCAATATCGCTTGCCTCTCGTATCCATGGAGTCCCTGACAGAAATCATCAAAAACCTTGAGTCCCGTGGGATAATTCATCCAGTCCACAGCACCTTCGGTGCTGGGGATTTTAAAACCAAATGGCCAATGGAGACTCTGTGCAGACCTTAGGGAGCTAAATAAACGGGTCCACATGTCCCGATGGCCTCTCCACTACATTGACCAAGTACTTGCCCAGATCCAGTGTTCAAAGGTAAACACTGCCATTCACCTGACCAATGGGTACTGGACCGTGCCCGTCAGTAGGGATGACCAATACAAGCTGACCTTTACCTTCGGGGGGGCAGCAGCATAGGTGGACCCGGACTCCCTTCAGATACATCTACTCCGGCAACTAATTCAACATCTTCCTACATAAGACCATGTCCGACTTGGGTGAAAGCAGTAACCTGGCCTATGTAGATGATGTCCTGATAAAAAGCTCAACTGTGGAGGAACACATAGCGGAAATCCGTTATTTTCTGACCCAGTTGAGGGTTGCCAGGGCAAAACTGTCCTTCCAAAAGGCACAGTGGTGCAGGACCTGTGTCACAGTGGTGCAGGACCTGTGTCAACCTCTTGGGGCATGAGATAACTCCTGAGGGCCTCTGTCCCCAGGAAAAGAAAGTGGAAGCATTCCAAAAACTAAAAGACCCCACATCTTTGCGTGAGCTAAGAAGCCTCATTGGACTGACTAATTACAGAAGGAAGTTCATTGAGGATAACGCAGAGGTCACAAGACCCCTGATCCATCTGTTGGAGAGGATGGTCACGTGGGAGTGGGGTCCAGAACAAGCTGAGGCAGTAAAACAGCTCAAAAGAAGTCTCTCACAAGCGCCTCCTTTGGCTTACCCTGTCAAAAACAAGGAGTTCTTCTTGGAGACAGGGTTCTCAAATACATGCTTGACAGCAGTATTATATCAAAAGGATGACAAGGTCAATAAAGTAATCTCCTATGCATGCAAGACTTTATCCTCTGTGGAGGAAAAATTCAACGATTGTGAAAAGTCACTCCTGGCAACGGTGTGGGCATTGAAAAATTCCCGCCCGTTCATCCAGGGGGAACACATCATAGTGGAGACTCCACACCAGCCTTTGCAATATCTCCAAAGTGACAGAATCCGGGCCGGAAAATTGAGTAATTCTAGAATTACTTCCTGGATTCTGTTAATGTAAGGCTTTTCTGTCGAGGTCAGATATGGCCAAAACAAGAAGAGTCCCCTCGCGCAAGGTCTCGCTGACTTGCATGATTGTGCCAGAGAAAACTGTCTTGAAGACGAAAGTCTTAAAACCCAGTACAACATGGAGGCGTACCTGAATTCCCTGCACAAAGTCTATGAAGAAGAAAAGTGTGAGGGAATGCCCACAGTTTATGTGGACCGGTGCTCCTACCGTGTTGACAACAACGGGGAAAAGGAACTAGTGGCTGGCGTTGGGAATGCCTGGGTGAATGATGGCCCGGAACCCTCCACTGGGTACAAAATCAGTCCCCGTAGTAGTCAGGTGGCAGAGTTGATGGCAGTTCATCAGGCCAATCTCACTGGCATCCAACACCAACTCCACGAACTGGTCATAATCACTGATTCAGACTATGTCTGGAATGGGTTTGTGGAGTACCTGGTTAATGGGAAAACCAGAGGCATGCTGTGTGCTAGTAGCAAACCTCTCAAACATGGCAAGCTAATTCAAAATATTGATCATCTGGTCACCTCTAGTGGGATGACCATCTATTGGAAGAAGATCAAGGGTCATTCCAGAATAGTGGAAACAACCTAGCTGATCAGCTGGCCAAAACTGGAGCCATCCAATGGGATCTCCTCGAGATCGAGTCCCTGTTGGGGGAAATCCAGGTCACTGCTATCCCTAGGTCCCAGACAAATGCTGACAATGAACTCTCAACTGACCAGTGGAGTAAGGAGACCCCAGATGCTGATTTAATCACGGCAGAAAAAGGGGATCTGATTATTGGAAAATGTTATCAACATATGAAGGACCCCGAGAACTTTCCTCTGATGGATACTGATTACATTGGGGAAGAGAACCTCAGGGTGTTGATGAAGTGTCCAAAAATGTTCTGAATCCAAGACGGTTTGTTGGTAAGGAGATCCATCTCTGGCCGTGACCAGTGGGTGGTACCTACCTCATTCTGAAGCCTGATGCTTAGTCACGCCCATGATGCGGCCACAGCCGGTCATCAGGGGTTTCACACTACTTTAGAAATCTTGTGGGAGGTTGCATATTGGCCACACATGGGGCAGGACCTCAACCAATACTTGAAAGGGTGTCTTGTGTGTGCACAATTTCAGCCAACATCACTCAGAGACCAAGCTCCCCTCCAGAAGAGGGGGATGACCCTGCCTTGGTCAGATTTACAAGTAGATTTCATCGGGCCCTTGATTCGCTCCTCCAGGGGGAACAAGTACATGTTATCCGTAACATGCTTGTTTACCAAATGGGCGGAATCTCTCCCGGCACCAAATTGCAAGGCAGAAACAGCAGCTGCCCTGGTCATCAACCAGATCTTCTAACATTTTGGCCTACTCCAAAGGATTGAATCAGACCGAGGTAGTCACTTCACCAGCGAAGTCATGAGAAATATGGGAATAGTTTCTTACCTGTAACTCCATTTCTCCAGCATTGGTATCTTTCATGGATTCACATGCTTTGAATATTCCCTGTCGTCAGGCTGGGAACCCTCAGTATATTTCTAAAGACGTTTTCCATAGGAAAGATTTCGACACTTCTGTGTCCTATCTATGTCGTTTTGGGCCGCTTACATCTGCCCCAATAGGACGTAGTGGTATAAATAGCCCCGCCCCACGGCTCCCTTCAGATTTCAACCGTCTCCAAAGTAGTGGGATCACCTCGTGTTATCTATTTTACAAGGTTAATTTTGTTTTCTTCCCCAATGTCTGGGAAGGCGTTGTTCCGTCCGTGTGCTACATGCGGATTGAAAAAGGTTTACGAAGGAGATGGGCACATGGATTGCCTGTATTGTCTTCATCCTCATCATTCTGCTTAATGACGGCACGGGAGCATATCCTCCCTCGGAGGTGGGCTCTACACATAGTTTGGCCTCATTATCTAAATCTCCGGTAGCTCCCCGCCGCTCTGTATCTGCAGAGCCGCCGGCGAAGAAGCCACGTTCAACAGAGAAGCGTCCCTCTGAGAAACATTCTACGAGGGAATCATCATCAAAAGGAAAAGCTTAATCTTCTTCCTCTTCATCAAAAAAAGACAGAAAAGATCTATTAAAGACCTCCTCAGGAGACCATCACAGGTCATCCTCGAGTCGAGATTCGTCGAAGCATAAATCAAGCTCATAAAAGGCGGGAACGCTTCAGGACCCTGCGCCACAACCACCTCTGTTGTCGACGGTAGTTCGGTCGTCGATGTCTTCATTACCATCAGCGCAGATTATTCCTACAATCACTTCATTGATTCAGACAACACCGATTGAGAAGTTGGCATTGTCAACGGTACCCCCGCCCCGCAGGGCTGGCAACCGTAGATGTACGATCCGGTTTTACCAGAGACTCTGTTACAACAGGAAGCGGCCTTCTGAATATCATCTGTGGAAGATGACCGTGAACCAGTGGTTGGCCCAGCGGATCTGGGATTACAGGGTGTCAATTCGTTGATGGTCTCGAGTGGCAGAAGTATTCCAGTTACATCGTCTTTACTGAATCCCCAGGAGGTGTTGTCCTTGGAAGTGTTGTCCACTTTACAGACTCTATTGAGTCGGTTAGACGAGAAGTTGCCTCACATTGGTACACCTGCAGTGGTACCTACTACGCCGGCCGTCGACGAACCAGGTCCTGCCCCGCGGTGAATGACCAGGATACCAGCAGCCCGTCCGGTTAGTGAGGATCCTCCACGCTCACACCCAGAGGAAGGAGAATTACCAGATTCCGAGTCAGAACATGGAGAGTCTTTTTCGGACATATCATCGTCCCCTTTGTAGGGAAGGATAGGTCATCAGGACCCCCCTCACATACATCTCCGGCCCAGGTGGAGACTCATGGCTCGTCGGCGGCACCCTCGCCCTAAGGACCCAGGAGGCGGGGGGACTGCGGATCGACACGTGAGGCTGCAGGACTACAGTATGAGACATAGCATAGACCCCATTTTGTATTAAGACAACTCAATTTTGTGTAAAAAGGCGCTAAAATCCAGTCCATGCAAAGTTGCTCACACACTCGCACACACAGAAAGATGCAGCTTGACCCCTGCTTGACTGCGCTCACAGGAGTATAAACTCCGCCCCCCACACTCCACCTAATGGTAGATCCGCTGAAGGCCGTTCTCACGAGCAACCAGACATGAACAAACAACAAAATAAACACTGTATCACTTGGCCTTCCGCAGTACATCATCTGCCCCAGCAGTGACCGGGCTCGTTAGAAGGTAACTGAGACCAGCCCAATCCTGCATGCCCTGACCATGTACCAAGCCCTCTAAGTTGGATTGTGTGGCGCCCCTCACCCTCACCAACCCCCGAGGCACCTCGCATAACAAAATAAGCATTTGTGTAATATATGTCGTGTTGACTAACGTTTGCTGCTATTCTGGAGACGTGTGATTTAAGAGTAATATGTGATCACTCCTGTACATGATGTAACAAAGCGCATTTGTAATGCACGATGATCAGCCGAGGCAGTGGAGCCAGATTGTACTGTGATATAATATGCAGTGCTCTCTCTTACACAAAACCCAACCTAATGCTACCTCATGTTCATATGTCAACTACTGATGTGAAATACTGTGTTAAATGGCAAAACCCTCTCCAGCCTGTGTTCCCATATTAATGTAAACGTATGTGTATGATACCAGAAGCTCCAAGTGTTGCCACCCACCCTTGCCAAAAGTACGGGCAGCTGCCCTGTGCAGGGAAACAGGCCCAGAGCTGCAAGGTCGTCTCCTCCCTCCTCCCTCCCAGGCCCGCCAGGGATAGCTGGTGTTCGAACAGCACAGCCTCACCTCCCCTCCCAATCTTGCTGGACCCGCTTCAAGCATCCACCTCCCCCATGTCAAGAGGCCGCCACAGCCTGACTCTATGAATTACGAGTTACCTGGTCCTAAATCCCACCATCTCCCGTGCACCGGTTACATGCCCCCCACGGACCATTGGTATCCCCGTTCACCCCAAGTTAATGGCCCCTTGTACTAACAGATTGTAATACCGTCCTTCATTATAACCACCAGGACAGGCCAATCGAATAACCCCCCCTCCTCTGTACCCCTGGCCCTGCACATGGACTCATGGGACTACCATACTTGAACGCAAATGTCACTACAGCAGATGGATAGGGATACCCCCTATCACATATCCATGTCCCTGTCTCCCCCTTGGGCTAAAGTCAATGTGTTACAGGATTTACCAGACACCTGACATTGTAGAATGTGACGAATGATTGCGAATGCGTGGCCACAAGGGCAAGTGTTAGAGCAGCCACCAATCATCAATACAAGTTATGGCCGGCCGGCAGCTCCACCCCGGAGAGCCCAGCTGATCCGTCTACCCCGCGTGGCACCGCACGGACGTCCGCCAATCCTGGAACAACAACTGTATACAATGTATACCACCTAGCCTTCACCACCCAATCCCTAAAACTATGTGCGCCCTATAGCTTGTGTCATGCGTGACGTGAGTTCTGTGATAAGTAGGACTGTCTTTGCTATTGTCAGACAGAGCGCTCTCGGAGTTTGCAGAGTCCTTTGCATGCCATATATTGATTTAGATAAAACCCTTTTTGATCTCACCCGCACTTGGTCCTGGTCTCATTCCCCTCCTGGAGTGTGTCTTTTACTGCCTCTCACTAAGGGGCTGCGTTTTTGGGGACACTCACATTCAGTGGTGAGCCCATAGACGTGATTTATTTTAATAATTGTCCCCTTGGCACAAGATGGCCCCGGTCGCAGTGGAGACGCACAGCGTGCCCGCTCAACAGAGCCACCCACCTACAGCAACTGGTACGCAGGGACGTGCGCATGCAATTAGGGCGAGAGGGAACGGGTCCCGTTTGAAAAAACCCTTAGTACCGCTCGCCAGAGCCGGGTGGGCCATTGAGTGCTAGGCCGCGCCGCTTGGACGGACCAAGTCCAGAGAGTCTCGGATCAAGACGGGCACGTGAGTATTAAGTGCGAGCGATACTAAAAGGGGAAAAAATCGAGAAGACAAGGGGAAATAAGTTGGGGACGTAGAGGGGACTTTCAATTTCTAAGACTTTCTCTTTCTTTGCATATAGCCATTAGGATAGAAAAGTGAAAAAGGGAAAAGAGGACGGGAACCTAACTCTGCAAGGGGGTAGAAGGCAGTGCCGCGTAGTGCTATCTCGACTGGTGCTGGGAATAAGTAAAACAATGGAAAAATAAATTGAGGGTGTCTGAGTGAAGAGACACGGCAAATACGTTAGAACTAGCTTTTCTTTCTCTTATTCTTCTTATTTGGGGTGTAACAAGGTCCGCATAAGGAAATAAAATAAATATATATATATATAAATATATATCTAAACAAAAGAAGCTTTGCGAGGGTTAGAGGGTGTCGCCGTAGAGAAAGGCGAAGGGCCAGGCAGGGAGGGTAAATGCTATGTGTGTATGCTGAGGTATGATGAATGTCTGTCGTGTGTTGTGCACATTGTGTGTTTATGGTTTTTTGCAATCGATTGTCTCTATATATTAATACTGATTTAAGTGATTTCCAGGTGGTGTGGTCAATGTAAGTGTAACCTGGTAAGATTTGACAAAGAAATGTCTTTGGTTGAGTAAAAGTATAAGTTGATCATTAGAAACTGACAGTGAGTAGAGTCCCACATACACAGCTACACACGTATAGTGATAGAGGAGATTGACTCAAGAGGATAGAGTAAAACAGGTCTAAAAATGGGGGCGGAGACACCCTTAGCACACATTTGTATAAGTTTACCGGAACATGCAGAAAGAATAACTAAGTACCATGACCAGTGGGTCACGGAACTGAAGGGGGAGGGTCTCCCCCAGGTTTGGACACAAGGAGGCTCCTTTGATAAGAGCATTCTGGATATGGTAGCCACCTGCATATTCCTAAAGTACAAAGGAAAACATTTTCATAACAGGAGAGAAATACTAGATCTGTGGCGATTATTCGAGGAAATACCCCCACCGAAGAAAATAGACAACACACTCGATCAACCTGCCCTCACTGCCACCCCATCAGCAAGAGCAGAAGGAGGTAAGGAGGACGGGGAAAAAGAGGGATCGGTGGAGGTAACCCGATCATACTCACTCTTGAATAAGCCCCCACCTGCTGCAGGGTATAGTGATCCCACATATGTGCCCACCAGCACCCCTGCCCCCACCGCACGACCAACAGCACCGCCACCATATGATTGCCCCCGAAAAAGTGGGCAGGCGAGTACGCCATCAGTGAATATATGTAAACTAACAGAAGACTTAGATACACAACTCTTAATAGCTAGAGAAGAGCTATCAAGGATACAAAGCATATGTGAACAAAGTGAGCCAGGCACGACAAGATCAGAGCGATTGTCCCAATCACACACCCTAGTAAGTCAAATGAGGAGGAGTGGAAAAAGGGGGAGATACTATTCAGGATACAGGAGGGGCCCACAAGGATAGCAGAACTGGGAGCACACAACCTTGGAGGCAGTGCAGAGGGGGAAGACGTGGCAGACGAAGGGAGAGTAGATCTATGGTGTGATATAGAAGAGGATGAGCAAGAAGCTGGGAGATTAGGGAGGGCCACAGGAGGTGATTTAGTGGAGTTTGGAGAGACACCATTAGGAAGAGCAATGGAACAAGAATGGACGGGGAGATTAAGGAACAGGGTGGGAAGGATGGCCCTGGTGGGAAAGAAAGGGACAAAGGTGAGTATTGGGAGATGAAGCAAGGGGCGCCCGCAACTCCCACTGATACACCTGGGGGGCGGGAAGACCAAATTACATACCCTGGGCACAAATGGATAAGACTAATTTACTAAAATCATTGCCCCCGCTATCCGGAGGAGCCAGGAAGTGGATATATGCCTTCGAGAAGCAAACCGCGGGATTACCCCTGGCCATAGGAGATGTCACGAGTTTAATTGGGTCAGCAGTAGGTGACCAATCAACCGGGTATGGGCAAAAGCAGGTTTCACGGGAATAACATTGGACAGTGACAGACATGATGGCGCTGCTTTTAATACAGTGCGAGCGCGAGTTTGGGACGCGTTGAGGGAGACCTTCCCGGACACTCCAGATTTACAGTCAGTGATGCAATGCACCATGAATGATGGGGAAGAGGCTATGGATTACATTTTCAGAGTGCAGGAGATGTGGAGAGCTGAAACGGGTACGCCGTATGACCAATCAACATCCTTATTTTACTTCATAATAAAAAGGGGGCACCCGAAAGAAGTCCAAAAAGCGCTTGATAAAATGGCAGGAATCGAGGCAAAGGGATGGCCAGAAATACAGAGCATAATAGTTCACCATTCCAAAAGAATCAAAGAGAGGGAGAAGGAGGTGATACAAAAAAGGCTGGCAGATGAAGCTAAACTAATACAAACGAAACTAGTGAAGGTCACTGCAGCTGTAGCAGCAGTCCCCCACGATAGAGACGCAGAGGAGGAGGAGGGATTGGTAGTGTTACAGGGGAGGATGGCTGCAAATTGGGCAGACAACGGGCAAAGACAGTGGAATGGACAGGAGGAATACGGAGGGCAGCAGTGGCAAATGTGGCACCCCAGCAACAGGAGAGGGGGGTACAGGGTGCACCAGGGAGGTGGACAGGGATATGGAGGTAATTGTGGAAATGGGGGACCAGGTCCCAGAGGAGGCCAAGGAAACTGTTGGAATTGTGGGAGGTGGGGACATTTCTCACGCGAGTGTAGAAGCAGACCGAACACAGCTTACCAAGATGATCAGTATTGCGGGCACCCCCATCCAGGGAGCCCCTACGGATTGCCTCGGGACGGGGGAAGAGAACAGCCAGAATACAGAGGGCAAGAGCAAAATAGGGAACGACCACATAATGTTCAACAACACCCACAAAGTAGAGAACACCTCCCCTACACACAAAATAACCCCTTCACCACGACACCAAATGGCGCACCTGGCCCATATGGAGGAGTAGCAGTAGTGTCAGGTAATGTTTTCAGTCAAGGGGGAACGACGAGACACCCAGCATAGGACAGCCCACAGGGAGCACTTGCATGTCCAATCCTATCGACAACCTTCAATGCAAATGAGGAACCATTGATAGGAGCAGAGATAGGGAATAAGCAGTTCATCTTTATGGTAGATTCCGGAGCCGAGAAGTCATGTATACGTGAAGGCCGGTTTCCGCTATCTAATCGTAAATTAGAGACACAAGGGTTCTCTGGGGCGGTGGTCGAAGTTCCTTACACAGAAGATTTGGATGTAACATTAGGGGGAAAAACAGTAAGGGCACCTCTATTGTATTATGAGCAATCCCCTGTCAACCTACTGGGGAGGGATCTCCTCAGCAAGCTTAACATGACTATTTTGTTTACCAAGAGAGGAGGGATTGTTTGCTCAACCCCAGGGATGTGCTCTATGCGTGTAATGCTAGTGATATATTCGCGAGCAACATGCCCGGAGGTGCGCGGCATACCGGTGGACCCAGATATGTTCATCCATGGGTTAAAAAACATTGGCCCGGGTGGTCCCAGAGTTGAAAAAACTGGAGTGGAGGGTGCCAGCAGAATTTGTTTTTCGTCCAATAGCCCGCCCAGAGTACAAATCTCAGCCAAAAGAATAGCTGTAATTGCAATGGACATACACAGGTGCGAGTGGTGCACAGTGTTATGCATAAACGCCGACATGGCACTCCAAGATCTGTCAGATGAGCAACTTTTTTCAGATTCAGAGAGTGATGGAGAAATCATAATGGAGATAGCGATCCCTTGTGAAATAATGATACAGCAAAGACAGGTGCCAGTACAGCTCATGGCGGTAGTGGGGGCCCCACCGTCATTTTTTAATGACGACATGCAATCAGTACCCTGGCAGCTATGGACATCAGGAACCCATGACGTAGGGCTACTACACAGGGTCACTCCAGTGAAAATTAACCTTATGCTGGAGCCATACTGCCCCGAGTAAAACAATGCCCGCTGTCCCGGGAAGCAGAAGAAGGGATAAAAGAAACGATCAACGCACTATTGACACAAGGGATAGTAGTACCTTCAACCTCCCCATGTAACACATGCATTTACCCTATCAAAAAAGCAAAAGGAGGGGTATGGAGAATGATCCAAGATCTACGGCCACTTAATGACGTCATTCAGAAAGAGTTCCCTTTGGTCCCAAATCCTGCATCTATTTTATGCAGTATCCCAAATGATGCATCTCACCTCACTGTGGTGGATTTGAAGAATGCATTCTTTTCCATACCACTCGCAGAAGAGTGTAGATACCTGACAGCATTTACCTTAGGGAGGAGGAGGTACGAACACTGCAGACTGCCCCAGGGTTACTGTGAGAGCCCCGGCATATTCAACAGAATATTGCATGAAGACCTTGGAAACATGACAGCAGATAGCATGATGAATCAGTACGTGGATGATCTACTGATCTGCAGTAAAAACAAAGCCGAATGTAGAAAAGATTCCATTGCCCTCTTGACATTGCTAGCCCAAAAAGGGTACAAGGTAGACAGAGAAAAATTGCAACACTGTCAACGTGAAGTGCTGTACCTGGGGCAACTGATTTTGAAAGACGGCAAGAAAATAATACCAGACAGCCATTTCAGCTGTATGAAGACCAAAAACAGTGAAGGATATGCAAAAATTCCTAGGCATGTGTAACTACTGTCGTGCATGGATATTAGACTATGCTGTATACACACGCCCATTGCTTCAGGCACTCAAAGAAGCGCAGAAGGAAAATACAGAGGTACAGGTAAGAATTGTGTAATGCATTCACCTCACTCAAAGAACTCATTTCAAGCGCACCACTGCTCGCAAACCCAGATTATGAACGCAAGTTCTACCTGTTCCCGCACCGCAAGGGAACACTCATGACAGCAGTCCTAACACAAAAGACATCACTAGGTCATAAGCCTCTGGCATACTACAGCGGGACACTAGACGCAGTAATGCAGGGACACTTGGCGTGCGAACAGGCCCTCGCAGCTGCTGCGTTCTCCATTGAGAAAAGTGCCACCATAGCAATGGGATGTTCAGTGACGCTATACGTGGAACATTCCTTGTTCGCCATACTAGAACGATCGAAAAGCACACTGACCACACAGAGAGCCACTGCATACGAGTAATTCTATCAAGCGCCAACATACATGTAGTAAGGTGTAAGGTAGTAAACCCTGCAAGATTCATTTCAGAACCATGCACTTTGGAGGATGTACAAGCACATGACTGTGCAACATAGCAAGGAGAGGAACAGGGAGCAACAATAGTGAGTGAAAACGCACTAGCTGAAGGTGAAATATTTTTCATAGATGGGTCAGCCTCTATAAATTCAGAAACAGGAGAAAAACATGTAGGGGTGGCTGTCGTGCGATTGGAAGAATGTGAGTACAAAGTGCTAATACAGCAGCGCCTGCCTGCCCACTTCTCAGCGCAAGCAGCAGAGCTCATAGCATTGATTGAAGCGCTGCGTGCTGCAAGAGGGTGTGCAGTCACAATCTACATGGACTCAGCATACATGACCACAACATTACATGGTGGACTTGCAAGGTGGGGAGAAGGGGATTTAACAGGGCTGATTGGTCCCCGGTGCAACATGCAGAACTCTTGAAAGAGCTTATAGAAGCCTTGAAAGACCCCACTGCAGTAGCAATAGTAAAATGCCAGGCCCATACTACCAACACCGATTTCATCTCTTTGGGAAATGCGGCAGCGGACGCTGCCGCGAAAGAAGCATCTCATTTTGTAAAAGAAAGGATGGGTGAGTACTTAGTGAGGAAGGAAATTGTGCAGGACCTCCCAGACGGTTACAACACTATGCCCATATCACAAATATTAGAGCTACAAGAGGGAGCAACAAAAGAAGAAAAATAACTGTGGGAAAAGAGGGGATGCAGCCAGTCAGCAACTGATTTATTGTGGCGACAAAACAACACAGGGAAGGTGATCATGCCCACTAGATTATTAGAAGTGGCCTTCCAGCAATTGCATTTCCCCACACACAATGCAAAACAACACATCGCTGCAGAAATACAGGAACACTGGTTCGTACCTGGGTTGCAAGAACAACTTTCAAAATTGGCAATGAAATGTACAACGTGCCAGATATACAATTCAGGCATGACTCTAAGAACATTAAGAGAGACCATACCCAAGCCAATAGGCCCATTCAGAGAGCTGCATATTGACTATGCAGACAAGGGGGAAAACTGCAATGGAGCTAGGTACATGATAGTGGTAGTGTGCCCATTCTCAAGGTGGGTAGAGGCAGGACCATGTGCACGTCCTGATGCGAAGTGCGCTGCAAAGTTTCTGGTGAGAGAGGTACTCCCCCGCTGGGGAATTTGCAACGTAATTCGCTCAGACAATGGCACTCACTTTGTTAATGACCTCTTTAAGGAAGTGACATCGATGTTGGGCCTTAAGCACAAACTGTGCTCGATTTATCACCCGCAAAGCAACGGCGTGGTGGAAAAAATAAATGCCCCCCTTAAAGGAAGACTCTCAAAGCTTTGTTTCACTCTTTTAACAAATTGGGTGCACTGTCTCCCATTGGCCCTATTCGAGCTGAGAAATCAGCCCAGCAACGACCACCATCTGTCACCCCATGAGATTGTGACAGGAAGACGAATGCACACAGCAAACTCACCCCTTCGCAGACATTCCGATGCCCACAGGAGCGCCACCGTGCTGGGAGAGGAATTCAGTGAGTATCTGACAAAACTCACTAAAGCAGCCCGCATGATAGCAAGGCAGCTTGCACCGCCATTCACAGGCGAGGGAGAAGCAGACGCATCAAATACAGAAAAGAAACACCAACAGGGCAGCTAGAGCCCGTAGAAATGGTGTATGTCAGAAGCTTTGTACGTAGGTGGAATGCCCCAAGATGTCATGGCCCATATGAGGTAATTTATAGCACACCCACGGTGGTAAAAGTGAAGGGCCTGAGATATTGGATACATTTAACAGACGTAAGGAAAGCTTATGACAGTGTGAATACAACTAACAGCACTTAAACAGATCAGATTCAGGACACACAAGAGTAGGAGGGCAAAGGCATAGCTGCACGAAAGTTCACACAACTGTGCACATGAAAATGAATGCTGATATACGATGATGAAAGTACAAGTAAAAAAAAAAGAAAATCGTTGAAAAGAAAATCATAAATAAATGTAATGTATAGATATTCTATGTGTGCCAATCATTAAGAAGAAAGTGTAAATAAGTGAAATCTCTCTCTCTCTCTCTCTCTCTCTCTCTTTCTCTCTCTCTCTACCTATCGTTACCCTTCCTACTCACATTCAATCTGCGTACTTATTCACACAAGTGTGGCTTGACTGTTTGTGCAATTATATTCTTCACACTAATGGTCGGGCTTGTCATTTACTGGGCTGTTGCATTTATCTCCATTGAGATAAATGAGTGGGGAGGTAATAGAACCATTATGGAGAATGCAACGAAACCGTTTAAGGAGGGTAATTATTTGATATGGGATGGATTCCAGCTGGTATGGGGGTACGACCCATAACCCCGAACAGGCTAAGAATCAAAATGTTATCAGTAACAGCCCAACTATGCCCCCAAAAGCCCCAACTCAATGCAAAAAATGTTAGTGTATATGATTTAAATGATCGCAATCCTTCTGCTATGTCATGGCTATATGACACCACTGCTACCCTGCCCACCCCAGCAACCAGTCAACCAACAGAAAATATGTACATCACCGTTAGAATCAAAGAAAATGCAGAAATGACTAATAGCTTCATGACCCTGTACGACGAGTAGGAAAGAGGGTGGGGGGCCGGGGGAAAGGGATACACTAGTACATGCAGCAAGGAATGCGAAAAACATCCTTAAAAGCACTAGAAGGAGGAGAGAAGCAGGGAGGCAAAGGTATGATTAATACTCCGGCCTAGGGCTAGATACAATAGAGGACCCCAGACACCCACACCAGTCTAATAAATGGTATGCAGACATGAGCTCCACAGCAAAGCAAACAACAAATGAGAGTTGCTATGTGTGCTCATTGATCCCCCATGCCTCAGGTACACCTAAGGTCTTGCTGCCACAAGAATTGCCTCTCACAGATGCCCAATGTCTCCTTCATCTAACCCTGTGCAGAATTAAGAACACCTTCCAGGCACACACTGTATCTTTCAAAATGATGCAAAAAGAGAAAACATGCTTCTCCAGAGCAAAAGGAGTGGTGTGCATGAAATAACCTTTTTCCGTCATAAAAGGAACATTGTTTTCTGAAAACAAATGGAAGGATGACGTGATAACATGCAAAGCAGAAGCGCTGCGAGGATTGCCAAAAAAAAAATTACAGTGGATCGAGAAAACATGCACCCCGGTCTGGACCAAACATATCTTTAAGCTAACATGGGTGAGCGCAATCGAAAAACCATTCAAACTGCAAAGGAAATTGGACTATGAACTGTGCTTCCAAGGGGAAGGAAAAATGGACATGGAAAGAAACAAAAACTGCAGTAAAACGCTCACGATTTCTGATATGAGGAAGGGAACGGCAGCACTCATGGACACTTACTAGTTGTGTGGCAAACGAGCATACCTGCACCTCCCGCCATCTTGGAGGGGCACATGATCTCTTGCGACGCTGCACTCTACTCTAATGGTAATACCAGAAAGCCACATCGGAGAAGGGCGGACACCAGCAGCTCGAGACACGGAGAGTGTACGACCAACTGAAGAGCCACCACTGTATGCCCTGTCGAAGGACAACATCCAAGGGGTCGTATCCAGGAAACGAAGGTCGTCTAACTACATATCCAAGGCTTCATCCGAGCTACTGGCACAAATCCCAGACCGGTACAGACTGTTCAGCTCTGCCGAAACTTTCTTTGCATCCCTTGTCCCAAGCTTCCTGGCACGAACGAATGCAAAGTGGCTCCAATCACACGTTGGGAGCTGATCCAACTAGCCAACGACACTGAAAAAGGGTTCAATGTGATCAAGGTGGAGTTAAGGGCCCTGAGGCTAATGATGATGCAGAACAGGTATGTCCTAGACCTGTTGACGGTGATGGATGGATGTGTTTGCCGAAAAATCGGGAGCGCGTGTTGCACATTCGTGCCTTCTGAAGACGCAGATAATGGGACACTATCGCACGTTATCACCGCAGTGCACAACTTGGGGGAACGCATGAATAAAGAAGGCGTCGTGGAGGCTAGCACATGGTTTGACAACATCTTTTCATGGGTGCCTTCCTGGATGGGACTCGCCGTCAAAATGCTGATGCCCCTCATCGTGTTTTTGCTCTTGATTTTTTGTGTGTGCCAGCTGGGTCTTCGCTGCTGCACAGGCGCAGTCCCCAATGGAGCAATGATGATGGTGACAATGGGCAATGCTAGAGGAGTGGCACGACCGCAACAGGAGGCACACATGCAGACTGGCGAGAACTCTGAGCCAAAGTATAGAATGGTCCCGATGTACTATGATGGGGATATAGTGGATAGGTTATATCACACTACGATAAAGGAGCCTTTGGAACTAGAATGGTACACAGAGGTATGGGTAGACCTGGAGGTAATGGGGGATTGTATATATATGACCTGCACGCCAGATGAATACACTAGAAGGGGGGAAAGCCTCTGGGGAGTCTGCAGAGCCTGGATCCCTATAAAAGGAACATAAGCATGGGAGGAGGCAGTGTTAGATGGGCAGGAACGTGAACAGTTAGGAGAGCTGCGTTATTCGTTACTTAAGTAACGAAAGGGGGGATGCAGGGGAGTATACGTCATCAGGACCCCCTCACATACATCTCCGACCCAGGTGGAGACTCATGACTCGTCGGCAGCCCCCTCGCCCTAAGGGCCCAGGAGGTCGGGGGACTGCGGATCAAAACGTGAGGCTGCACGACTACAGTATGAGACATAGCATAGACCCCATTTTGTGTAAAAAGGCGCTAAAATCCAGTCCATGCAAAGTTGCTCACACACTCGCACACACAGAAACATGCAGCTTGACCCCTGCTTGACTGCGCTCACAGGAGTATAAACTCCCCCCCCCCAGCCTCCAACTCATGGTAGATCCGCTGAAGGCCTGTTCTCACGAGCAACCAGACACGAACAAACAACAAAATAAACACTGTATCACTTGGCCTTCCGCAGTACATCATCTGCCCCAGCCGTGACCGGGCTGGTTAGAAGGTAACTGAAACCAGACCAATCCTGCATGCCCTGACCCTGTACCAAGCCCTCTAAGTTGGACTGTGTGGTGCCCCTCACCTCCACCAAACCCCGAGGCACCTTGCATAATGAAATAAGCATTTGTGTGATATATGTCGTGTTGACTAACGTTTGCTGGTATTCTGGAGACGTGCGATTTAAGAGTAATATGTGATCACTCCTGTACATGATGTAACAAAGCGCATTTGTAATGAACGATGATCAGCCGAGGCAGTGGAGCCAGATTGTACTGTGATATAATATGCAGTGCTCTCTCTTACACACAACCGAACCTAATGCTACCTCATTTTCGTATGTCAACTACTGATGTGAAATACTGTGTTAAATGGCAAAACCCTCTCCAGCCTGTGTTCCCATATTAATGTAAACATATGTGTATGATACCAGAAGCTCCAAGTGTTGCCACCCACCCTTGCCAAAGGTATGGGGAGCTGCCCTGTGCAGGGAAACAGGCCCAGAGCTGCAAGGTTGTCTCCCCCCTCCTCCCTCCCTGGCCCGCCAGGGATAGCTGGTGTTTGAACAGCACAGCCTCGCCTCCCTCCCAATCTTGCTGGACCCGCTTCAAGCATCCACCTCCCCCATGTCAAGAGGCCGCCACAGCCTGACTCTATGAATTATGAGTTACCTGGTCCTAAATCCCACCATCTCCCGGGCACCGGTTACATGCCCCCCACGGCCCATTGGTATCCCCGTTTACCCCAAGTTAATGGCCCGCGAAGGAGGGCGCCCAGCCTTGTACTAACAGATCGTAATACCATCCTTCATTGCAACCACCAGGACAGGCCGATTGAATAACCCCCCCGTACCCCTGGCCCTGCACATGGACTCATGGGACTACCATACTTGAACCCAAATGTCACTACAACAGATGGATAGGGATACCCCCTATCACATATCCATGTCCCTGTCTCCCCCTTGGGCTAAGGTCAATGTGTCACAGGATTTACCAGACACCTGACATTGTAGAATGTGATGAATGATTGCGAATGCGTGGCCACAAGGGCAAGTGTCAGAGCAGCCACCAATCATCAATACAAGTTATGTCCGGCTGGCAGCTCCACCCCAAAGAGCCCAGGTGACCTGTCTACCTCGCGTGGCACCGTACGGACGTCCGCCAATCCTGGAACAGCAACTGTATACAATGTATACCACCTAGCCTTCACCACCCAATCCCTAAGACTATGTGCCCCTATAGCTTGTGTCATGCGTGACGTTAGTTCTGTAATAAGTAGGACTGCCTTTGCTATTGTCAGACAGGACACTCTCGGAGTTTGCAGAGTCCTTTGCATGCCCTATATTGATTTAGATAAAACCCTTTTTGATCTCACCCGCACTTGGTCCTGGTCTCATTCCCCTCCTGGTGTGTGTCTTTTATTGCCTCTCACTAAGGGGGTGCGTTTTTGGGGATGCTCACATTCACCTTCAAGAGATCCGATGTGGGAATCGGAGGCTGAGGTAGAAGCTCCAAGAAGTCTGGCGCAACCATCACCGTCGGACCAAAGGAACCGGCCCAGGGAGCAGAAATGTTTACCGAGCTGGCGCGGTCCTTTTGAAATTGTAGATAAAATTTCCCCTGTCGCCTATAGAACTTTGCAGCAAATTGAGGAGCCAAGAGAAAATAAAATAGAGGAGACATCTGGAGAATGAGAACTAGAAAAAGAAGAACCAGAAAGGAACAGGTAGGTTTAGAGGTATAATTATTTAACAGGGAGTATTTTTCTTCATTGTCAGGACAAAATGGATTCACCAAAATTCGAGCCAAATCCATAGTCATCTGTGTCTTGTGAGTGATCATTTGTCTTTATTGTCTAAATACTGTCATTATTGAATGCATGTGTGTCCCACTGCTGTCTACCTTCCTGGAAGGCAGTCAGTGGGAAAATGTAGTAACCGGCTCTTATTTATTTAATAAATTCTTACTGGTTACGCCCTTCATAGAGCAAGGAGCACCTCCCTGGGGACCTGGAATGGAGAGATCGAAGAAGAAGCTGGGGTGTCTCTCCATACCACAAATAAAGACCCAAGAGAAAGCTGTGGGTGTCACTCCGTACTCCGAGAGACAGTGTGGGGATCGTGGCATAACCGCTCCATCATGGAAGGACACCACCTGATGAGCCCCACTTTGACATACTGATTAACCCCTTTGTCCTACTGATGAACCCCACTTGGCCCTACTCTCCCTCGACAAGGATCTCAGAAGAGTTGGGGGGGTTGTGGGCTACCTTGACCCACTCAGCTGAATTCCCATTCATAACCAAGCTGGACTTCTGCAGTCAACAGCAAAATGGCTGCACTGGCTCCTTGTAGCACCATTGCATCACAAAATGCATTTGGCTGTCAAAAAACAATGGCTGCACCATCTTGCCAAACACCTATTGGGCGAGTCGGAACAGGAAGCACACCGGGAAAAGTGCCAGTGTGTGTTCTTGTGCGCACCAAAAGAAGCAAATTGAAAAAGACAGCGCTGCTCAGCTGCTTACTAAAAGTTCCCATTGAAAAGGGAATATTTTACACTAAAAAGGATGCTGCCCTGATGCTATTTTCATCTATTTCACATCACATTGCTTTTATCAATAAGGCCCTGCCATGCCCATCCATATCCACATTGTGCTTCAGCAGAAGAGAGCTTTATCCCTGCATGACAGGCTCTGTCAAGCCAAACCTGGACTGAAATAAAAGAAACTTCACTTTCAGCCGTGCGAGAAAACGCTTAACTTTTGGATTACAAAATGTCAAAATCAAGGCTTCAAAGAAATCCTAGTTCTATGGGCATATGTCAATGGCATATGTCAATTTCAGTGAACATGTGGCTTAAACAAACTGCTGGATAAAAGAAACTGAATAGGGCTGCAGAACAATATTGGGAAGTCAGGTGGAAGAGCAAACCTTTTAAAAAAGAAATCCCAGCAGCATTCACCATGTGTCAAAATGGGCTTTTGTAAACCAAAAAAGAAATGCCTGTTTTAAAAGTACAATGTTGAACAAAAACCTGTCCTGGCCTAGCAATGTAAAGGGGGTTTGCTGTGAAACATATATGGGATGTTTTATTCAACAGGCTTACTTTTGGCTTAAAACAAAATAAAATAAAATAAGAAATAAAGACATGGGCTGCCTTCTGAAAATTAGCCAAACAGGTTTCTGCCATGGCTTAAGGGACATTTGGCTGACCAAAGCAGTGGCCTAAACCCCGAAAGAAGGAGCCACCATAGATTCTAGGACACATGAGTGCTAATTTCTCCCTTGGAAAACTTTGAATGAACCAAAAGCACTCAACAGCCTAGGCTCATCAGACTTTTGTCTGGGCTGAGGCCTCGTACAATAGGGATTCTGGGACACGGACATGTGAAAAAGGAAATCGCATGGCCCTGCGACTTCTACGAGGAGCTTCAAAACCAACTCAAGAGTAGCCAGCAAGTACATGACCATATTTGGAGGACAAAGGCAGACCATTTGTTTCAAAAGACTATTTTATAAATAAACTTTTTTAAGACTTTTATCTTTTCAACAGGACTTCGCAGGAATGTAAAAAGTTAACAGTTTAAATGTATTTTTTGTGGTTTTCAAACAAGACGTGGTAGCCTTCACTGCCATATCGGGAATAGAAATGGCAGAGAATTGGACATGTTGAGAAAAGTGTACATGATGCCATTGTGCAATTCAATACTTATATGCCTTGTGATAATCTCTACACATGTATAAAGTTATAGGATTTTAGGTCGAATATTTATCACTGAAAATCACGAAAAACTACTAGATGGGCGAAACAAAGTCCTACAACCTTGAGAATTGGACTGCCACCCCACCATATAATTCTATGATGTCACCATGCTTTATAAATAAGGGTGGCTGACATAACTCTAGAGACTCTCCTGAATTTCCAGCGCCTGTGTATCCTGACATTCTAGATCCACCTTTGCAAGATTCCAGACTCTACTGCAAGGCCAAAGCATAGCTGATCTTATCCAGCAAGGCCTTGATCCAGAAATCCCACTAACTTCAGAAAGAAAGGGGAAAGGTGGCTGAGCCCGCTGTGGGATTCTCCAGTGCCGCCTGCTTGCCCTGCTTACCCGCTCCATCCCGCTGAGGCGTCACTGTGCTGTGACCAGACCTTTGCCCAGTTGTCTTTTGCCAGGAGAGCCCGCTATCCGGTGACCCAAGCCTTAGAGTCCAGAACCCAGTTGGCTGTTCCTAATCCCAAATTCAAGAACGGATTGTGAGTATTTCCCCTCCCATAGCAATTCATAGCCTACCCCATCTTGATACGTTGTCTTTGCCCTATTTTCAAAGACATCTTAGCCATACCCTGATAACTTGTCTAAGCTGTTCTAATTCTCTGTGCACCATGTCCTTGTTTTTCTAGTGTTAGCACAATTCTTTCATTCACCTCATCTTGTAAGTCCTTGGCAATATTTGGAATAATTTAAATTAATTCCCACATAGATCTGAACACAGGGTCAAAGGGTTAAACTGCAAATTAAGCTGGGATCGTTCCATGTCTTTCTTTAACAATCTAGTCTTAATAATCTAGTTTAAGTAAACCTTTTCCTTTCTTTCCATACTGGTTTGCCTTCTTAATGACTTCATTTTACCAAAACTGAACCTCCTTTCACCTTGAAAATCTCATCCAGTTCTTCAGCTATAGTCACTCTTTCACATTCATATTGTCCCTGTGATGTGCATCTATCACCCTGCCCACAAACTGCATTCCGATTTTGTATATTTTACCCGTCTAAAAAACAAACTGTTTTTGACATTTAAATCTGAAAAAAAGTGTAAATGCAACTTTTCCACGTGTGATTTCGACTGCATCGTGTTCTTACTTTCAACTTGTTTTTTAACTATATGCCTTTGTTGATACCTTGCCTTGTGATTGCTAGGGTTTATTCATTACTTCTATTGTGAGAAATTATATTTGCCTCATAGATTTAACCACACATTAATTATTTATTTGTCAATTTCCGAGTGTCATCTTAGGCCATCTTTGCCTCCTATTTTGTGAGGGAAGGTCAGATTCTGTTTGCTGCCTCACATCCCTGACTATGGGCTGCTTCTTTCTATCCACTCTGATTAATTGTGGGTTGAGGGAATATTGCAGGGGGAAACCTTAACTCAGGTGCTATCTATCCTATTTGAAGAAGTGCTCCTATTCCTTGGTGCGTTGGATATGTTCTTGTAGAAGGTTAACCAAGTGTATTCCAGTAGTTTTCATTGTGATTATCACCCCATTGGTGATTGCTGGCCAATATTAAAAAAATGGTGTGATGTGTTTGAATTTTAAAATAAATAAATATTGCATTCCCACCAACCGGCCTGTTTCATTGTCCATTGACCCGGGGTATTTGTAAAAAGGGGTGTGAGACGGGTTGTGTGCCATCTCAAATTGAATTCGTAGAAAATAAAAGAGAAAGCATTCCTATTGTGCGCTACATCCTAGGCTAAGACCCAGGTGTGTCGCCCAATTGAAATCCATAACAGAATTAGAAGCGCTGACATGACTTCTCAACATCATCCATGCCTTCCTCATGCAATGCACCCTCCTGATGTACTGAAAGTGGGGTAGATCCTCCCTCTGCTAAAGAAACCCACACTGGCTTCAGGTGACCTGGCCATCTAACACCCCATCATGCACCTCTCCTTCCTAATGTCAAATACAAGTGGGTGTTTCATTGCCTAGACCCCGGGGATCACTTACTCAGGTGGCCTGGGCACAGCCATCACCTTTTCATCCAGAACCTGGGGGTGAACAAGTGTGGGAGGATCACCTGGGTGAGGGGTCCTCAGGGAGTGGTGGTGGAACACCTGATGGCAAGACATGGTATCCCCCCTTTCCAAATACTCCTGTCCCATCCTATTGTATAGGATATTCTAACTTTCAAGATCCTCCCCCTTTCCTACATAAACACTGAGCCGTGGAAGAGAAACCCGGTCCAGCAGATAAACTAGTGACCTTTTGTGGAAGGCCAAGTGGGCCCTGGTCCACGAAACGAACTGCATCCTTCCTTGAGTCTGAAGCCAGAGTGTGTTGCAAGGTCCAAGTGTGCCACCTCACCCTGTGCTACAAAACGTGGGGAAGGGAGTTGCCAAGTGGGCCCTGGTCCTTGAAAGGAACTGCATCCTTCCTTGAGTCTGAAGCCAGAGTGTGTTGCAAGGTCCAAGTGTGCCATCTAACCCTGTGCTACAAAACATGAGGAAGGGAGTTTATTCAGCCATACTGATATTTCTTTTGAACACTGATTTTCCTTTTTGCATTACACATTCCCTTTACACATTTATTGTATTAGAAAGGGGGCAGGCATTAGGTTTATTAGTATAGGCCATTTTATTTTGACTAAGGACTGACTAGGACTGTATTTTCTTTTTATTTGATGGTCGAGAATATGGATCTACGTAATTTTACTGAACCGAAAAGTTCGACTCCCAAAAGTCTGTTTTTTTTCTTACATTTTTTGCAAATATATAGGTGGGGGAGACCCCCCAAAACCCCCCTACCTTACCCCTATACATTTTTTATTCACTTTACCCCCCACACATAAATATATATATATATATATATATATATATATATATATATATATACAGAAAATTGGGGGTTGAACTTTCGGGGGTCAAACTTTTGGGAGTAGGTAATTTTGTACAATACCGAGAATACTCCAATCTTAGTTATAGGGCAATATAGGAGTTTTCCAACCCCCTTTATATCATCAATAAAGGTTTTGAAACATGCATCTCTTGTGCCAGTGTCTACTTGTGATACCATGCCTGCCTCACACTAAGAAAAGTGATTGAAAAGACAGTCACCACCCAGCTGCACATATCTTCCACAATCCAAGTTATCTCTTACACCCTTCACGTCATGACAACAGAGGCCACTGCCCACTTGTCATATTCAACCTTTTGCCATTTTTGATACTGTTGACCATAAATCCCTCCCCAACATGCTCACCACCCAGATGGTCTTAGAAAGGAGTAGTCCTGGTATGGTTTGCTTCCTACCTTTCCAAGGTGTGGTTTACTTTCTACTTTTTGAACAGACACCTACTGCTCCAGATGGGCCTCAAAAGTTCCCAATAAAACCCAATAACCTGCTACACGACTCTACCCTGTCCTCTGACATCTTCAACTTCTACATGTAACCTCTGGAAGAACACGTTGCCAACACCCACATTGACATACACCAATATTCAGATAACACGCAGCTTTATTTACAAATCAGCTGCTTCAACACCGTTCATTAATTCAAGCGCTGTGTTCACCTCATCTGCCTGAAGTTCAGCCTGGGAAAGATCGAATTGATTCTCCTGGGCAACTCCACCAAGCATACGCAAGTCCAGTTCTTTTTGATACAAAGGGAAGCTCTTCATCCCCTCCCCAAGCTTTGGAACAGTTGTTCAAAGCCCGCTTCACCGCTCACCTGCGAGGTAAGATAATCATATATCACTCTGACCCACCTGAAAGCAATCCATCAAACAGCAGCATTCCTCGTCGATAGTCTATGAAAATTCCTTTACCTCGCCCATATACTCCAGAACCTGCAGGTGCTACCCCCTCCAGCACATATAATAATATCGAAGACACTGTTATCATCTTCAAAGCAGTCACAACCAAAGCATCACTATATTTGCCTGAAGAAAAATAACAATTCCATGAGGTCAACATACCACTAAAAGCTATGACATCCCCAGAATGAAAACGAATCACTGCAAGAAATAACAACTAGGAAACAGGCCTGTTCTGCTATGCACCCTGCTTCTGGAACAAGTTATCAATGTAGATCCTAATGGGCGCACATCCTTCACTCTGGAAGGACATGAAGACCCTACTCTTCAAAGAATATTTTGAAATGTATTGATCACTCCACTCACCTCTACTTTCTCCCTCTGGAGCACCACAAATTCCCCTTCTCATCCTCCCCATCCTAGCAATGTCTTCTACTGCCTACCATACCCATAACCACTTGGGTGCATCTGCCTCGAATAGTGCTCCATTGCTTCCAAGCTAAAGTTGCTCTTTATAAATACCATACATACTTACCTACATACTAATGTTTGTAATGACTGGGTCGTAGTAGTGTTACCAGGCATTACTTGGACTGCTTCAGGGTAGATTACGCAGCACCTCGCTCGTTTTGATGATTCTATTGGCTAGATAGAGCGTGGTCCACTGTCATCACCTTCACTTGTGGTCTCTCACCCCACCATAACTAAATAATCAGATCACAGCAGACAGGGCCACGGTCCAGATTGCAGCAATTAGACAGATCCCACTGGCCATGGCTTTCCGCTGTGGTCTGGGCCACTGTCAACATTGCACCATTTAGGCTAAAAGACCAGGCGGTGGCTCATATGCCTCTCGTAATAAATAGCCCGATCCCACCAGACAAGACCTTCGGGGTATTTCGAAAGAGTACTAGACTGTGCATCTTGAAATGGTTACTTATCAGAATATAATCTATATGGCTATTTTAGGTTTTTATGGTGTGCTCTGCTCACTAAGGCAAATTTACCCGTATAATGATTAACATATGCAATGGAAATGATCATAAGCAATTGACACTGTGAAATTGTAAAAGGAGCTAGTTTACAATATCAGTGCCTTAAAATAAATATTATTTTGTTGTTTTTAGAAGCTGCTTTTGCAAAATAATACAGTTCCTCTGCTGAGATATCTGGTTGTTTTTTGTTTTGCAGTTCTCAGCAAAATTAACAAGGCAACTCTAACCCACATAGAAAGAGACTATTACGACCCAGGCACTAATGGTTTAACGGCGCCGTAAAAGGCGGCGGCGCCGTTAAACCATTAGCGCCTGATTACAAGGTCCCTTTGCGGGACCCGTACTTAACGGCTGGTGTAGACCAGCCGTTCAAGTGGGTGCCGCAAAGGGGCCTTGGCGATAATTATGGCAACCGCTATTAGCGGTGCCGTAATTATCGCCTTCCCCATTCCCATTATGCCCTATGGGGCAAAATGAGGAAGGGCAAATGGTGAATGGGGAATTACCGCCCCCGCCAACCTTGTGATGGGGGCGGTAATTCCGCCATCCACCATGGCGGAGACCGGCATGGACCATGGTGCTAGTAGCACCATGGTCCAACGCCAGGGTCGTAATGAGGGCCAGAGACACCGAGTGAGACAAAGAGAGGCAGGGAGTGAGAGAAAAAGAGAGTGCAGAGGTTCAAAGAGTGTGTGAGAGAGTGTGAGAGGGGGGAAGAGAGGGAGAGCTGGTATTGGATCGTCGTATGATATGCTTGGTAGAGCTAGTTCTATCTAAAACATGTTCTTTGCAGGCACTTCTGACAAAAGCACTTTATAAATGACTTTATAATTAACGTCATTATTATTGTGCCTAGCACTGTGCTCTGCATTCAATATCAGCAGCAGTCTTCAACCTCCTACTGCTGCATACCAGTGGCTTAGGCAGTGCTTAATTTTTCTGCCCCAGCACTTCCTGTGTCAAACTCACTTTAATTATGAAGTGGTGATAGTCAGTGCATCCATCAATTACAATCAGCAGGTGCGATCTGTGGTGTAACCCCAAATATGTCGACACTGTGGGGAACAGCTATGGGTGGTGGCAGCAGTGGTGGGGAACTGCCCACCCACGATGTCACAGGAGTGCTCAAAAATATTTGTGCCCTGGCACTTATATTTTTATAAACTAAGCACTGGGCAATTTTTTTGCCCATCTGCGCCATTGCAAAGTGGGTTCAGCCATTTGCAAATCAGTCAGGTGCTGCCACCAATGGAAGCAGATCTGCCCGAACTGCAAGTGGCGCCCTGTGCACAGAAACACAAGCAATCCCAGACATGTTAAGGCTTTGTTGGGCCTCCTCCGTGAGGTGCAGCTTGGTTCCCTATAGCCAGCGAGCAAGGGACCCACGTCTGGGCACACCCTCTCTCGCATAGGGAGACAAACTGAAACCAAAAAGGTAATGGGTGGAAGGTTTTGAATTAATCTGAACCAAGTGTGACCTCTCGATTTATAAGCAAGTGTTCCTTGGACTGAAGTCCTTTTAAAAGTCAGCATTGGCAAAGCCAATCGTTACGGTTTGTACATTGGTATTAAGTAGGCATTTGCTAGGCACTGTCTTGATATGCACAGGTGCTTGCACCTTTTTCCAGCTGCTATCGTATCATAGACAGTACCATGTTGGCAGCACCTGGCAAATGCTTGTTGTTGTGATGTGCTTGGTTAGTCTGATGGGGTTTGTCATGTGATTTATGATGTCACCAGAATGCCTGTGGAATGTTGATGCATGAGTGGGAGAATGCTGTGATGAGAGTTCTATGTTGTGTCAGTTGAGCCCTCCCTCCCTGGGTGATGGGTGCCGGTGTCTTGGTCTTTCTATCTCCTTATTGCTTATGTCTGAATTCTGTAACTGTAACTGTAACATAAGAACTGAAGTAAACTTATCAAGTAACCTAAAGCTGCCTGGACTGAGCTTTATAACAATGGCGACGAGGATTTCCTTAAAATCAAGAACCCATATGCAAAGGAAGCTGATGAAATCAAGGACCAAGGAAGAAGATGAGGATTGAAGTAGCCTGCTGCGGGGGGTGCAGGAAGAAACAGGAAACAGAAGCATAGACGACACCGCCCCCAACTACCAAGTAAGCTAACCCATCACCCAGGGCAGGACAAGGGAGGGGGTCGGAGGTCCACATCAGAAAGCCCCGTTTGGACTGAGATAGCAGATAGCAACCCTTAAGCGGATGGGAGTGCTGGGTCCGGGGGTTTAAGTGCTAATTAAGGCCTTAAATGTGGAAGAGAGGTTCCCTAAAAATGTGTCTGGGCTCCCAGACTGGGAAGAGCCCCATCAGCTGATGGAAATAGAAGCACCCCTTAGTGATATTACGGGGTTGAAAGACTTTTTCTAGAAAGCGAATTTAAGGGAAGACCATTTAAAAAGGGAGAGCCTCCTGGTGAGAGAGAGAAGTGGAAAGCAGTAAAAATCAGCTCTTTAGCGGCCCGCTGGATGGAGAAATGCAAAAGTTTAAAAAAAATGGCCGTTACGCCCATCGATTCTGATGTCAGTGCATTCTGATGTCAGTGGAATCTTAATGAGGCCATAGAAGTGAGCGGTGCAAGCGAAGTGCCCGGAGATGTCAGTTGCTAGCGGAGCTCTGCAATGCCCTGCTGTAGAATAATGACTGATGACGTCATTCAGGGTGCAAGGGGAGTTGGCGAAGACTCGGAACGGGGCCCCAACGTTCCACGATACGAAGAAGCAGGCGCAGCTCCGTATTAATTCAGACTTTACGAGTAAAGGACCTAATAAAACGTCACGTACTCACGTGGCAGTATCCGGAAGGGAGTGCTTCGCATCAGATGAAGGTACAATGGGGTCGCAACGTTATATGGATGCGTGCGATGATCCGGAAGCAGACCATGAAATGGAAGCGCTACGTGGGAGTAAGCGTTAGAATACCCGGGAGCTGATGAAGAAATGTATGCAGGCGGATCAGGAAGCAAAGTTAGGAACGTTATGGATGCTGTGGAAGTTAAGTGATTCCGTAAAGGTTTGTCTTATAGGAGGCATTCTTGTGGTATCTAATATTTCAGTAAGGAATAGAGCAATACTGCTCCGCCTGTGAAGGGCGTTTGGTTGCGGCCAACGGTGAGTAGTATGCGTCAGGACTCCATCTGTGATGATGACTCTTGCAGAAGGTACATACAAGATGACACATACATGGTTTTTTTTGTTTGAGGCTAGGTGCAATTAAGTGCTCTGTTCCGACAATGAGTTTTTTGCACTGGTCAAAGGTTTGGCATGTTATTATTATGCCATCTCAAGATGTCGGGAACTGAAAAATATATATTTCAACTAATACTTTTTTGTAGTTAGTAATGCATTAGTAATACGTTTAGTAGGTTAATGTAGCAAATGCATAGTAGTGTAATTTGTAGATGTGTCAGGTGTGAGTGACGTCAATCCTGATTGATGAGCCCATTGATAAGGAGATGTTTTGCATAGAAGTAATGACCTTGAGGATTTGCAGAAAAAAGGACTATAAGGACTATGTCTGCATCATACATGATGTAATTGTTCTCTAAAACCATGAAGTGCGGGTGATGCTAGGGCAAGAATGATAGGTGTGCATAGCTGAATGCAATGCAAGATGATTATGCGAGGTGAAGCCTATGTGGATTGAACTATTTAACCTTTTGAGGATTTTTAGGAGTAAGTTGTTACACAGCAACATGGACTTTTAGCCATAGGTAACAATCATATCGAGATGTGAAGTAATATTCCATATGCTAGGTATAAAAAGTTTGGAGTTTAAAAAAGAAAATTTAAATGAAGATGTGAGAATGTCATGTATATCCAATTATTTGGGAAGTATGGAAGTGAAGGCATGTCACTAGCATATTATCTAAAATGCGTATGGATGTATAAAAGAATGAGTGGGTGCGACATTCATTTTTTTAACTAGAAGTTTTGGATACTAGGGAGGTAGCGCCTCCGTTGGTATTAACAGTAGGAAGTTTCACTGTTTAGATGAGTTCGGTTAGGTGGTAGCGCCACTTAGAAGTGCACTCTATCAGTGCTTTTATTTAGCGCTGTTTAGGTCATGGAGATTGCGTTTTGTGATGCAACTAAGTGAGGTAGCGCCTCGGTAGGTTTTATGTGTGAGATCCTGGGGGTAGCGCCTTGTCAGGAATTGTAATTAGTGGTTAGTGAGAGTTGCACAAATGTGAATGGTACTGTGAGAGTCGAGTGTTTTTGTTATAGCGGTAGTCTAGTCTAGTCTTGTTATAGCGGCAGTGCACTCTTTGGAGAATATGATTCTTATCTTAAAGGACAGCTAGTAGAAGTCAAGTGAAGCGGGTTGCTGGTAGGGGACGCCCTCCAGTAAATACTATGATAAAGTTGAAGATGCTGTTCGAGGTGAAGAATCCCTGGGTGATTTGTTTATCTTTGTGCGTTGTGTGATGATCCTGGCTATTTTACCTGGTCAGGGTTTGATTATGGGACTGGATTGTACTGCCATTGAGAAGAGGGTTAGAGTCAACCATATGTTTTTTTTAGATGGTCTTGGAGTTGACTGGCCAGCATCTCCAAGCTGTTTGAGGAGCTTTACAACATGGTATGGTCAGGTTTGCTTGATTGGCTTGGTCCACCTATATATATATATATGCTTGTGTGTTTCTCAGGTAGCCTGTTGCTGGTGGTGTGTTAGTGAGCGGTAGAATTTTACTGAACCTCTTATCTGTCTATAGTGATTTCGTTGTCATCCTGATGACTAGTTTTGCTTCGGGGTGACAATTAGGTGCTTCAGGGTGGCAGCTTGAAGGCTCGCCTGTGGCAGGGGCGAGCAGGAGGACCAAAGTTGTTTTATGTTGGTTATGGTATAGTGAGTTAGGTATGGCCTTGGATCTGGGCTGGTTTGTGTCTAGTGTGGGAGACTAGAGTCTGCTCGTTGCAGGGGTGGATGGGAGGTGATTAGTGCTGTTATTGATGGTGTTTAAGAATGATAGGCGGAGTTCTGGAATTGCATAGTTGTGGGTTTTTCATGTGAAACCTCTATTACTCCTGGGTTTGGATGAGATGTGTGTCGTGCCTTTGTGAAAATGTCTGATAGGAGGGAGATGTGTTGTGAAGCTTTTGTTGCAAGTGTGTTTGGTAAGGGGGAAGATGTGTTGTGATGTGCTTGGTTAGTCTGATGGGGTTTGTCATGTGATTTATGATGTCACCAGAATGCCTGTGGAATGTTGATGCATGAGTGGGAGAATGCTGTGATGAGAGTTCTATGTTGTGTCAGTTGAGCCCTCCCTCCCTGGGTGATGGGTGCCGGTGTCTTGGTCTTTCTATCTCCTTATTGCTTATGTCTGAATTCTGTAACTGTAACTGTAACATAAGAACTGAAGTAAACTTATCAAGTAACCTAAAGCTGCCTGGACTGAGCTTTATAACACTTGTCCCAGGCATAAACATTGTCTGTGGCAAGGCTTGATCCAAGGACACATTTCACGGAGTTGCCAGAACCCGTGCAGGGCCTATTCCTGGAATCGCTCTCTGCGGCCTTGGCTGCACACAGCGCTCTGCTGATCAGGCGACTGGGTGGTACTCCAGTATCTTGCTGGGAACACTGGGCGGTATGGGGGAACACTGCCCTGAGGAATAGAAAGGGTCTTCTTAGTTCTGACCTTTAAATTCGTGTATCATGTTCAGCTCCTTATCAGAGCTCTTTTGGCTGAGGGCGGGCAAGTGGTTAAACACGCCGCTCGAGGCCCAGGACTGCAAAAGGGAGGGTTTTCCTCGCTCTCCGCACTCCCACGCGGTTGCACATTTGCTGGACTGCATTTGTGGGAGCAGGAATGTGGGCCGGAGGCCGCGGCGGGCCTATTTTTAGCTGCCCTTTGATAGGGAGTTGCTAACTGTACTCCTTTCGGAAGGACAGTCCATCTGGCATTGCCACAGAGCGGACCTCGCAATCTCTGCTGTGTGCGCAGTGTACTTCTGTCTGATAACGTCGTTCTCAAAGCAGCGTGCACGGCGCAGCGTAATGTCCGTCCTCAAGGCAGGCCTGTTCACCAATGCTCGCCATTGGCGCTGGCCTACGGAGACGCGTGTCCCTCCGCAAAGCAACTCGCCGTGGCCACGGGACCAGCGAGGTTTAACATTGTAGCAGCAATTGTGAGTTTCGGGCGGGAGAATTTGGGATGTCGCAGTCCTCTAACAACATGTTACATACAGTTGCTTTCGATGTGGATAATTATTTAATTATTGGAGGCATATACGAAGAACATCAAATATAACCCCAGGCCCCAAGTCACTGGTGTGTCACAAGAATTGTCCGCCAGTACATGGAGTCCGGGTATAGAATGCCGGTATAAAGACACGCATAAGACTTTTAAGCATGTCTTCTTACACAAGCAGGGTCATTTGAGTTGTTTTGCATTGGGAATCTGGGGCATTGATCATACGTTATGATTCGGCCTTCCCATCCTCTACGCCATGAAAATCCAAAGCATTTCCGCCAGCATCTACATTTGATGCTGGCGCGGCGGTGGGGAATTATTGTATTCCTATGAAATCCGCCCGGGGTGTTGCTAGGGCTGGAAGGGATCCGGGGCTACGCTAATGTCAGGACTGGCGGGACTCGGGGCTTCCAAGTCTTTTGGTTGCAGCCCCTGAGTTTCTATCCGAGGATACAACCAGGGACCCTCGGCTATAGCCCCCTCAGCGAACCCCCTAAGCCCCTCCCTAGCAATGCCTACACCTGCTAAAAGCTGGAAGATTCCCTCGGAATCCATGGCCATGCCTGCGACCATGCAGAGCAGGAGGCAGGTTGCTTGCACTACGAAATGCACACATGCATTGAAACTCATGTACTTTGTAGGACAAACTAGGCACATTGCACTGAGGGCACTGCATGCATGGAAGTGCCTTGTCAGCATTGCATGCATGGAAGTGCCTTGTCTGATCGCTGCATCCTCTCCTTTTCCACTGTATACACGCATACATTGGCTGAGAGGACAAACAGATCAGTAAATTTCCGCAACTGCGAATCTTTAGAGTGATCAAGCACCCAGAGTGGTTTTCCAGCAGGTTAAAACCCTGACTGAGACACCCAAGAATTTCAGAGGACATAAGCCTCAGAAGAAGAGCATTTGGTTCGAAATATGTGTCAGGCTGACCTCTCCCACAATAAATTGCATGCAATCAAGCATGGAACTTTTGGAACTTGGCGCACTTGACTGTATTTGCCTTTACATTCCAAAAAAAATATATCCAACAGTTGGTCCTATCCCTCCTGCTCCAAACACATTTTACTTAGGATCTCTGAAAGCCAATACAAAGGGGAAAAATTGGCAAAGCCTCTAGACCAGATATCAAGGTCCATCCATTTCTGGGTAGGGTAGCATGGTAGCTTAAATTTTCTACTTGTCTTTGATAGGGAAAAAAACAGGAATAGCTTTAAGAAAAGAGGTTGCAACCTGAACTAAAAGAGGAATGTTTCAATGAGTGTGAAATGTTATACATGTTTGTGGCACATGGATGACAGGTTTGGATAAATCACAAGCAACCACAATGTTTGCTACTGCAGAGACACCTAGGAGAATGTACTAGTTGTTTCTTGTATGCCCCAACTGTGACAGGGCAACCCCTTTTCCTATGTACTGACCCGCACTTATCTGGAATCCCAAAGCTATATGCTCATATAGTGGGACGCCCCTGGTAGACGTCCCCTGTTCTTGTATTGATTTTAATACTGGGACCAATATGGGCCTAACTGAGCTGATTGTTGTCATGAATATGCAAAAGAGACTAAGGATGCATCCCCAGCGGGACAATGAGGCAGGATCTCCCAGCAGGCCTCAGAGAGTGAACATGTGCTGCACACATTGACATTGTTCATAAGGATGACAAAAGAAGCACCCAACGAGTAATGTCATGTCTTCTTATTGACCCATTCAAGAGAACCTGTCTTGTGAACCATAATGAGCCTGGACGCAATAGGAATTAATTAAGGTACAGGTGTGATTAGCTAGACCCGGGGTTTCAATGAGCTAAACTATAAGTGCCATGCAAACCCAGCACACTAGCCCTTGCAAGGTTTATGAGCAGATGAACTATGTGGCTGTTGTTGGTGCTTCAGAAGGCCACGGCCAGCCAAGGCTTTATGCCTCCCTGGAAAAAGCCAAATGTGTGCCTCGCTCCATTACTTTGGAGCCCAATGTTTTGCTTTGTTGGACACAATAAGTGAGGCTGCAAGTAGTAGGTGGAGCATTCTGGCAGCAGGCCTAGGCAAACAAGCAAGCAGGAAACATGAGCAGTAAGATGCAGGAGGCAAGGGTATATAGCTTGCTGATCCATGGGGCCACTGACTCGGGCTTATGGGGCATGACTACTCCCTTCCCATGGGTAAAGGAAGCCTCATGTGTAGTCCGGTGATGGTATCTTCTCTATAGATTGTAATGCAGTCTTAGTCCTACCTATGATTGTTCTGCACGCTTATACCAGGCAGGAATTCATGCATTACATTTTTGTTTGAGAGCTATTAGGTCACTTCTAGTTCTAGTCCTTCTTGGATGAAGCTGTGCAGGCCTCTCCTTATTACAGGATCCACCTCTTCCAAGTTGTTGCCATCAGACAGCAGCCAGATGGCAAATAATTCCATATTAGTATCTAGCTTGTGAGGCATGAATTGCTTTCTGGTTCTACTGTCCCATTTTGTGGTACCCCTAAACCGTTTGCTTGTTCCCCATTGGTCTCTTAGGATCTCTGCCTTCATTTTGTGGTCAGAGGTATTTCTACTAAAGTCCCCTGTTACTACAACCCATTTTGAGTATATAGTCCAATGGTAGCCTAACTGACTCCTAGAACAGTGTCACATCTTAATCACCCCATTTTGGTCGTAGGGGGATTATCACCCTACAATGGTTTTGTGAAGTAAGCCGGTGGCAGCTGTAATTTGGTTTTCGCTTCAACACGGATGCAGCCTGGTTTACCACGTTTAGTAGCTCAATGTGGTAAACCAATGTAACTTTCAACATCCTTGAATCATTAGCATAGCATACACCAACTATACCAGTGACACTCAAATCTTGATCCCACTATCAGGGAACTACTCTCACAACTCCACCTCCCTTAACAACATCTACTCAACCATACAAGCATGGATGGCAGCCAACAGTGACAAGACGAAAATCTTAATTGTCGGCCTCCCAATTGTTCTAAAGTATCTTTATAAACAGTACTCTGCATTCAAGATTGACAACTGCAAAACTCCTGTCTCTTCAACCGTGAAGACTTTAGGAATCTACCTTGATGCCTCACTTACAATATCCAGGCAGGTAAGCACCATTGACTCGTCAGCTGCCTATTCCACTAAGGTCCTTAACGCAACAAGACCCATCCTCACTAAAAGAAATTGGCTCACCATTGCCCGCGCTATCATTGGCTCGAAGATTGATTACTGTAATGTCCTCTTCATAGGCACCTCAGCAAGAAATATACAAAGATTACAAGTGGTCCAAAACAATGCCTTGAGAGCAGCCCTCCATATCCCAAAAAGAGATAACATCTCCAAAGCTTGAAGAGAACCACACTGGCTCCCCACCAAAGAGCGTATTAGATTTAAAACTCTATCTCACAAATGCCTATCAAACACAGCTCCCCCATACCTCACACACAGAATCACTAAGAATCACTATGGTGCACTCCGCCAGACCCACCAGGTCCCCCTACACTGACCACCTAGTCATGCCAAAAGTCAAGAGATGCACAGCAGGAGGATCAAGCTTTGCTTACCTTTCTGCAAAACTCTGGAACAACCCGCCCCCTACGCTTAGGGCTGAGAAATCATATTGGCTGTTTCGCAAAGCTCTGAAAACCCAGATTTTCTCTTAACCTCCCACACATCGCATATTCTTGTAAATATCACTCAGCACTCCGCTCACCAGCATGTATGATACTACTCTTCTATGTAACTGTTCCATTGCTCTCATGTCTAACGTAATCTGCTAAATGTATGACAAAGTACGCTTCAGTGACTTGTACCTGCTATCAGTGCCCCAGTGCCTCAGGGTTGTGTGTGCACTTTACAAAATAAATAAATAAATAAATACAATCGTAGCTGTTGAGTTGTTAAAGCATTTACCTAAGTCCTACTCTCAGCCATTTTGTTTTTGGGTCTTTTCTTTTTAGGGAAATCCCAAGGCAGACATACAATTACTGTTGTGCACACATTAGCTCACTATGATCCCAGCTCAGCACCCTATTTACTGGTTTAGAGTCATTTAGACTATGATCTAGACAGGCCAATGCAAAAGTGTGTGGGTGGACCTGAGTGTTTGGCGTTTTTGGTACCTGCCTGGTTATCTGGCCTGCAAAAACATGGTGTGTCTGGCCCTTTGTGTGATTGGAGAGCTGGCTTATGCCAGCCCATGAGTGTATGGGTATGTTGCAGGGAGACCCTTATCCTGCCTCAAATCTACTGGGATTTGTAAAGGTTTACATACGTGTTGCTGGAGGATTTTTGCCACACAGCTGCTGCAGATCTTTTGGGACCAGCTTTGGCCATACTGGTTGAGCCCTGCATCCTGTTCCTTAAGCTCTGGTTTTCTGTTTTGGCTGCTAGAATTTCCTTCCTGTGCTGTCCTCTTTCTCTCCCTGGCCCTCCTCATTGGATGGGCTGGATGTGCCCTTGCTTGAATAGTTTTTGGTCTGGTTTCCCATGTCTTCCAGAATTGTTCTCCTGGTCATGCGCCTTCGGGTAGGAGGCTGCTGTAGTCTAAGATGGTGGTGGGACACCTCTATCCCACCTTTTGTATTATATTAGTCTGAGCCATCATAGGTCACCTGCAGAGTTGTTCCTTTGTAGGACCATTTTGTGTTGGCTCTCTGCTCCATTTTCCCCATCCCCCGGCTTGCTATTGTATTCACTCATGGCTCACCCTTGTGGGAAGGCAGACTGGTCATCTTTTGGGTTATCTGGGTCGTCATTGGTCCTGGGGTCAGGTCCCTGTGTTTCTGGAACCTGTGACTCGATCTGCAAGATTAGACTTATACTCAATGAATTGTTTTTCCATGTCGGAACCATGTTTCCTCTTTCTTTACGGTCTTTTTCTTCTTATTCTGTTTTTCGTTCGGCTCTTAAATCTTATCTTTTGTAATTACTGGCATGATTTAATTTCCCATGTTCTTTGTACTGTGAAATTAAATATTGTGTACAGCGCTTTGACATATATCACTTTATAAATACAGATAAAATACTAATACAAATGTTTTCTGGAACTGCTGTTATGAGATTTTACCTCTGGGCCCTGGACTGGTGGGTTATTCTTTAAATTCACCTCGATGGACCTCTTCACGGAATAGTGTTGGGTTTCTGCAGGTGCTGTTATACTGTGGTTTGCTGTAGACTTACATTGACCCAAATACTGCGTTGATTCTCTTCTTCCTGGGGCTTCTGGGTCTTGAAGCTGGAACTGGAGATTCTCAAGAATGTCTACTCTGGTGTTCCCTGGGGTCAGTTGCTGTCTTCTCAACGCCTTGGGGGTACAACTCAGACTTAGCTGACCTTTCCCCATAACCACGTCTATGGCTACTGATATTGTTCCATTATTTCCCGGGGGAACTTTGACTGACTTGGAAAATTCTACTTTAATGACTTTTAAGGGGAATTACCTGCGCATTGCCATTTTAATGTGTTCCCCTAGGGTCCTTGAAGTTTTGTCCAAAGAATTGGAATTGTATTTGGTACCACTGATTTTTTTGTGTGTAAATGACTTTTTATTGAATTTTGACAGGGTCAAGCATTGATGCAACATAAAAACATGAGGGACGTACCCTCCAAAAGCACTGCAGACAACCTAAAACACATAACTCCTTTGTTTCCCCCCAACTCCACCCTCATGCAACCAGTGTTTTCCTTTCTCTTTGGAAGTTAACGATTGGAACTGTAATCAAAAACTTGTAAATCCTTGACCAAGTGGGCTATTACAGAGAGAGTTCTGTACCTTTCGAGTCTGTGTCATTCCTCTCATGTTTCTCATGTTGCCAGGCTAGGCCTGAGCTTTCACTGAAACCTATTATGAAATTGTAACCATTCTGATTCCACCAAGGAGCTACCCGCGTGGAGAGCTGCAGTAATCTTTCCATTAGGCAAATGTCCTTTGCTGTGGACGACCACTATTGCACCGTGGGAAGGGACCCCCTTTTCCAGAGTTTGGCCCGATATGCACATGCCACCAGTAGCAGGAAGTGCACCAAGGACGCAGGTGTGGCTCATCTCTCCTCACCTCGTTCTAAGACAAACAAAACCAGCATCGGGTCTAACCTGAGTACTCCCCACCTGCATCCCTGATCCACCCCAAGACTTTCGCCCAGAACACCTGCACCCTGGGGCAGTCCCACCACATGTGCCAGTAGTTGTCCCTGGCTCCACATGCATGCCAACAGTGGGGATCAACCGCTGGAAACATTCTGGAGTGGCGTACGGGGTCATATTGCCAGCGATGGAGCAGATTTATAGCATGCATCTTGTACTGACAGGCAATGGACGTTTTAAATGTACGCCTACACATCTGCCTCGACAAGTTGTCCTCAAATACCATGCCTAAATCTCTCCCCCAGCGTGTTGGAAGCCCTTGTATAGACCCTCCCCTGGGTTCCAGTAGAGCTCTATAAAGGTGGGAGATGAGTTCTTTCATATCTGAATGCTCATCGAGGACCCTCTCAACTGGTTGGAGGTCTCCCTGGACGCACTCTTTCAATTTTTCTGGCATGAGTATTCCCTTCAATCTAAGGCATAACAGCACTGACAGTTTGCCCAGGCCCAGTGCCTCATCCAACGCCTGTATACTTGTGAACTCCCCTTTTTTTACCAGTTGACCCACTCTATTCAATCCCCCCACAAACCAAGACTGATAATGCTCGACCTCAGGAATAGTATCCCTGACCGGTGGTGCCCAGATATGGCTCATCGAGGAGGGCCAAGTGGTGGTGATCTCCCTTTTCCCCACATGGTCAAGACATCCCAGAGGACCCCCAGTATCGGATGGTCTCTAATCCGCTTCGGGAGGTTAGTCTTAGGAACATAGAGCCATTCTCCCACTGTCACCAGGAGCAGGTGTTGATTTTCTAGGAACACCCACTGTTTATCCGTGTCTTCCCTCAGATGCGGCACCAGTGCTCTAAATTGTGCGGCTCTATAGTACATTGTCAAATCTGGAAGACCTATCCCTCCTCTGTCTTTGGGCAACATAAGTGTCTCATATCCCACCCTTGGCTTCCGGCCCTGCCATAGGAACCGTAGGATACGCCGTTTGGCTTCTTTCAGGTATACCTCCAGGGGTCGAATCGGGAGAATTTGGAAGAGATAAAGCAACCTCGGAAGTAGGTTCATCTTTATGGCATTTAGCCTCCCCATCCACGACAACTGTCCCCTTCCCCATGCCTCCATCTCGCTATAAAGTTTATCAAACAAGGGGGTAGGGGGTAGTTAGCCTGGCCCAGGTCTTGCCCAGGTCGGATAATATTAGCCCCAAGGTACTTCACTGCCTGCAGCTGGATCTGAAGCCGCAGGGGCCTCCGTTTTTAAACCTGTTGAAGACCATCTGGAGAAAACGGGAAGACCACTGATTTTTCTATATTTACCTTAAGTCCAGAGTACCTCCCAAAATTCTCTATCACTTTCACAGCTGCTGGGATTTACTGAACTGGATTCTTCAGGTGTACCATGTTGTCATCTGTATACAACCCAAGTTGTCTTGCGCATGGTGTCGGCACCCTGTCTGCCTTGGATGGACCCCACCTGATCCGAGTGAATGAGTCTTGGCATGAGGCCCTCCATTCCTGTGGCCAGAATTCTAGTGAATATTTTAGCGTCCACATTGAGCAAGGAAATGGGACAATACGATTTACAGCTCTCTGGGTCTTTGTCTGCCTTTGGTATAATGGTAATCAGTGCCTTCCCAAAAGAAGTGGGAGCCCTCCCTGTGGCCATAATGTTGGAGAAGAGGTCTGCCAAGTGTCGTGCCAGGGGCTCTGCAAATGTCTTGTAAAACCCTGCCATGTAACCGTCCTCACCAGGAGCCTTTCCCAGTTTTAATCCTGCTATGGCTTTCAGAACTTCTTCCTGTGTGATTGGCTTATCTAACTCAAGGCTCTCCCCTCTTTTCCATATAGGTGTTCGTAGAATGCGGAAAATCCGCCGGCAATTTCCCCTGCCTCAGAGTGCTTTGGCCCTTCTTCCCCTCGGATCGCCGTCACCCACCTCTCCGCCTTCTGGCCTCGCTGTTTCACCACCAGTATTGCGTCTGCCTTGTCCCCCTTCTCATAATACTTTTGTTTCAGGAATTGCAGATTCCATCACTATGTCTCTTAGTCCCAGGCGTTTTCCCCTCATCACCCCTTGATCTTCCACCAGTTTTGTATCCTGCTTACCTTCTACCGTCTCTAAGTTGTGAATCTCACTCTGGAGGTTTCGGGATAGTAGGGCCCTATATCTCTTTTTGTCGGCACTCTCTCTAATGAGGATACCCCTATATGTTGCCTTTGCTGCTTCCCAAGACATAAACCTTTGCAACATCTCCCGTTTTGTTGAGATGGAAGAATTCCCCAATAGCCTCCTTCATTTCCTCAGCAAAGACTGTTTCCCTGAAAAGGAAGTTGTTGCATTGCCAGATAGATTTCGAAGGTCTCAAGCCTGACAGGACCATGTCCAATCTCACCATGTCGTGGTCTGACCAGCTAATCGGTAGATGCTCACTTTTACTAACCCTACTGATTTGCTGTTGTTGCATGAATAGGTAATCTATCCTCGTTCTAGATCCATGGACTGATGAGTAAAATGTGTAACCCGTCACAGTTGGGTTGGCATCCCTCCATACATCAACCAGCCCTTGGTCCCACATGAAGTCTCCCAGTCCCACTCCTGTAGTTCCACATCTGCCCTCCAATGGGACTCACCCTCCACTGTGGTCCATTTCCCTGTCCGTCTAAATGTTGAAATGACCTGCCAAGATAAGGAGGCCCTCTGTCCTATTCAGTATCACGCCCATGGCTTCTCTCAGGAACTGCATTTGGCCCAAGTTCGGAAAATAGACTGACACAATGGTTAGCTTGGTGTGTTCAAAGAAACCCAAGACCACCAGTGCTCTCCCATCTGCTCGACCCCAGGCTACTGGATCCACCGGTTTAATCTTCCTATTGAGTATGATTCCCACCCCACCTTTCTTGACTGCCCCCGATGGCAAAAAGGTCTGGCCAACATGTGCCCCAGGGATGCGCCTGTATCGTTCGAGTTTCTTGTACCAGGAGAACATCTAGTTTGGAATTCCGCATCTCCCTCCCCACCAGTGAGCGCTTCGTGGGGGGATTCCGCCCCTTCACGTTCAGGGAACCTATCCTGAGGACTTCCACCTGGCCTTTATTCCCATGTTGTGCCATCGAGACCTCAGGTATCCCTTCCAGCCCACTTGGTCATAAACAATACAGTATCTTCTTTTTGCACTGTATCTTTTCCTGCCTCTGCATGGTTGCACTTCCCCCCTCCCCCTTACCTCCCTACCTCCCCCTGAACAGTGCCTTGTTCGAGACGCCCAGCTTGCGGTGCACCACTAGGGATGAAGACTCGCCTCCTCCGTTTTACCCAATAGCACCTCATTTCCCCCCAGTGGGGTTTCTGAGCTCGTAGACACCTCTTTCCACTCAAGCTGTACCTCATTGTCCATTATTCCTTCCCTTCGTTCCCTACGTGTGGGGGGTGTTTAGCTTCTTGAATTTTCTGCCACCCTGCATCTTTTTCTTCATGGCCTGCAAGCCTCTCAGGCCCCGCTGTTCTGACAGAGTTGTAATGGCTCCTTTTTGAGTGCCCGACTCCACGTCTTCTTTAATGACCTGGAGTATCTGTAGTGCTTCCTGACCACCCGTTATACGATATTCTACCTCCCCTCATTCAAAAGTAAAGGCGAAGGGAAAGGACCACCGGTACCTGATGCCCTTGTCAGTAAGCCATTGTGTGAGGGGGCGGCATTCCCTGCGACGGCCAATGTCAGTGCAGACAGGTCCTGAAATACTTTACTGGTGTCTCCTTCGTAGAGGAAGCTTCCCAGGTGCTTTGCTTTTTCGAGAACTTCCATTTTTTCTCTTTATCTGAGGAAGCGGACCCCTATGGACCTTGGGCCCTTTGCACCACCGACTCCCAACTGTATGCCATTTGTAGCTGCACCTCCTTGCCACCTTCAAGAGCGAATAGTTGGTTTATCAGTCCTTGCACCTTACGTCCTACTTCATATGGTGACTCTCCGTTCTGTTCACTCACTCCCAGAATGCATAGGTTGTTGCGCCTCTCCCTGTTTTCCAGGTCGTCCAGCTTCAACAATTCAATTTTCTTCCTCCCGCATTTCGAGGTCTGCCAGTCGTGCTTCATATTTCATATCTAGGACATCCATTTGTAGTTGGTTACTCTCCAGTCCCTCCATTTTGTCCTCTAATTTGTCTACCCTGCCCTTGAGATCACAGATTGATGCTTGAATGTCGGATCTAATCCTTTAGGTCATCTCTGGTTAGGGTGGGGGCAGGCTCATCTTCTCCAGTCACCATCTCATTTGTGCCTGACGGAGGACCCCTTTGCGTGCCCCCCCATGTTCTATGGAACCGTTGTAGAGCCAGGACCCCAGTGGGAGTCCTTAGTGTGGCCTTTGGTGGCTCTCGTGTCACCTCCAGAGCAATTCCCCTTCACCCTCTGGGGTGTGGGCCCCCTTTTTCAGTGCACAGTTGTGGCAGCTTGGCAATGGTTCCACTGATGATTCACTCGCACCTCCCCGTCCTTGTATATCGAGGCCTAGGCCACCTCACGGTCCGACGCTGCAGTGTGAGCGTGCACTTATGTTAGGTCCTACTGTTGGGTGTCCACTGTCCCTTGTGTGTGGAGTGATTGCGGCCGGGCCTCCTTCTCATTTGGTGTTGCATGAGTCCTCGAGGTGGGGCTCTCTGTTGTTTACTTCGTCCCCACGAGTTTGTCAAATTCAAGATGCGTGTCTATCCTGCTGCCTCTTGTGCTGCCAGTTGGGGAGTCTATCTGGTTCGTGTGAGTCTGCGCTCCTCAATTCGGTTGAGGCCGCACCCCGGTTCACCCACTTAAGAGCAACTTGGTTGGTTCCACCTCCAGGGTGCAGCTGCACCTCACACCATCTCAATAAGTAAGATGGATGGGCCCACAGCGCCCTCAACCCCAGAGGCCAGGACTCCTTACTTGCTCCCCCTTGTGTCTCTCCCCCTAGTGACATTGGCTGGGGTTATTCCGGTGTTGCCCGACAGACGAATTGTTTAATCGCATCTAAAGGCGCCTCCTCATTGGGACACTAGGTCCCTGCCGCTGGCCTGTGGGGCCTGAAGTAAACTCTCTAATCCCGCTTCCGCAGCTACCCGGGTGGTGTCGGTTCTTCCAGCCTCCTCCTCCACGTACACTAATTTCGCTGCCTGGGTCCCCGCCTCACTCGGGGGGTGGCAATCAGGTGCTTTACTTGGATGTGGGTCCGGCAAAGTGGCTGGGTCCAGTATGTTGGAGGCGCCGGGGTGTCGCCCACCCCAGGTGCTGGGGCTGGTCCTTCCCAGACTGGGGACCCCCGGCATTCGGGGCTGCTCCTAAACGTGTGGTCCAGGGGATGGTGGGGGAATGGCACCCCTCCTTTTCGTGTGCCCCCTGGCGGTGCTAATGGCTGGTTAGTCAGTTGGGCGGGAGCTGCAAGCAACAGGTTCTCTGGCTCCCTTCTGCTTCGACCCCCGTGTTAGGCCCTGGGCATTGTAGGACACTGCGTCTGATGGCGCCTCTGTGATGTGGATGGTGCGCTCCACTCACCTGTCTTTCGTGGTTGTGCTCGAGTCCCTCCTGCTGTGCGTCGCCACTGGTCCTTCCCGCTGCCCCACAGGTTCACGGCCCCCTCATCGGCAGTGCGTCTTCCCACGGGACAGACTGGGGGGTCGGGCCGGTCAGTTTGTGTCTCCCCACCCCTCCGGAAAACGATGTCCTTCTCTGCGCACTCTGGGTGTGGCTCACAGCGTGGGCCCTGCTGGACTTCTCGTGTGCCTCTTTTGCATCGGTCTGTGAACAGGAGGGCACCCAGAGGCCCTCCCTGTCCTGCAGTGCTCTCAGGGGTCTGCTCTGGCATCTGTTCCTGTTTTGCCTCACCCCCTCGTTTCTTGGGGATGGCGGGGAGACGGGGTACCGTACCAATTTGCGGTACCGTAACTACCGCCTTTGCCATTTCCATTGAGCCTTATGGGGGCAAAAATGGGAATGGGGAAGGGCCAATGGTGAATGGGGAATTACCGCCCCTCCAACCTTGGAATGGGGTGGTAATTCCACCATTCACCATGGCGCAATCGATAAAATACCAGCCGCAACCATGGCGCTTCTAGCGTTCAGGGACAATTCTGATAGAGTAAGTGCATAGAAGAAAGTAAGGGGAGGAGATAGGAAAAGGGAGAAGTGAAAGGAGTAGAGAAAAGAGAGTAAGCAGTCAAAAAGAGTGGAGAAGCAAGAGTGGAGAGCGAATACAATTTCAGAAGTCAGTAGTAACACATAATGTTGCAAGCCAGGATACAAGATGAAGATGGGAACAGCATGATTCAGGGCCACCATGAGTACAAGATGCAAAGGAAGTCTAGCATGAGAGTTGAGAAAGAGTGACGCACCATGAATGAATGAAGTCTATAAAAGTCAAATCCAGCATTGGCCACAAGACAGTGATGGTGAAGGAAGGCACCAGGTGGGCGGGGCTTGCTAAGTGGTGAAAAAGAGCAGCAGGCAGGAAGGTACCAGGTGGGCGGGGCGTAGGCCAGTTGACCTAGATCCACTTGCACCTGCTCCCCATCTGCAAAGGAAAAGAAACTGGAGGGCTTCTTAAGTAGGGAAACAGAGCGGCAAGCAGGAAGGCACCAGCTGGGCGTGGCTTGCTAAGTGGTGAAAAAGAGCGGGAAGCAGGAAGGCATCAGGTGGGCGGGGCTTGCTAAGTGGTGAAAAAGAGCGGCAAGCAGGAAGGCACCAGTTGGGTGGGGCTTAGGCCAGGTGACCTAGATCCGCTCGCACCTGCTCCCCATCTGCAAAGGAAAAGAAGCTGGATATAATCAGGAATTTCCATTAAATTACTGTTGAGAGGCCCGCCTTCCCATTTTTACTTGGGGAGGCGTTTTCTACCTTTCCTATTTGTAAAGATCTGAGACTGTTTATCTGGTAACTTAATGGTCATATCAGAGAAGGTCATCTCTAAATGAGAGTGGTCACTCCCGCCATCCAGCTTAATGTTCAGGGATACATTTCGTGTGAAGAGATCTGCTGACATAAAGATATAATCAAGGGTCGAAGCGGAAGGGCCTCAATGCCAACCAAGTAGGGGAGGATGATATATTCCCCAGTAATGACCTATTTGTCATGTTCAACCCCCAACCAGCCAGAAACTCCACCCAGATTCTGCTCTTCTCTGATATTCTCTGAGATCTTTGGTCGACATTCTCCTGTAATAATGGAATACATTGAGTGTTCAAATCCCCCACAAGTATTATTTGAACGCCCCCCATAAAACATTTTGATCTTTTCCAACAGCATGGCCAGCTCATCTATAAAGTCCTGAAGTCTGGAACAGGCAGGGTTCCAATACACATTGATGAAAATCACCTCAAAAGTTGGCCTCTGAAGTTTTAGAGTAAACTTACAGGCTTGAATGCCCATTTTATTTTTATGGAATCTCCAATCGTGCTGTTTTTGAACACCATAAGCATATCACCTGCTGGTCTGCCTTTGGCTTTTTGGAGCGCGGGTTGAGTATAAACAGTGTAACCTTTAATTACTATAGGATTGACCAACCATGTTTCCTCTAGGAGCAAGATATCTGCTTCACGAAAAAGCAGCTCTCTCATTTTTTTTATAGGTGAAAGTGTTAGGACCCCGTGTGTTCCAGCAAATCAGTCACAGCTCTGTCTGCCTAAAGAGACTGCATGCTCACTCCCAGTTTCTGTAACACTTGCGTTAGGATTTCTGGCACAAGAGAGAGGGCTTTGTCTTGAGAGCTATCTCCATTGCCCTTTTGTCTCCTTAGTGTGGCATCAGGCTTTGAACTTTCCCCAGAACCCTACCTTTCCCTATATGTCCACTTCGGGGTAGAGAGGTTCGGCTTGAGGATTTCCAGCAGCATTGTGAGGGGAACTGAAAGCCCCTGGCTCTACAGATCTTTTGCTGCCCACATTATAGCTTGTTGACCCTCTCGTGATGTCAGACCCACTTCCACCATATAAGGGTTCTAGAGATTGGGGAACAATACGGATTCAATGTCCTGTGAATTAAGAAGATAGAGATTTGCTACCCTTTTGAAATGCAACGTAATTATACCTCTACCCTTTATTGTTCTTTGATATTGATGAGAGGCATATTTTTGGCATCACAAAGGTAGCATTTTCTACTTCTTTATTCCTGTTTTGACCAACCAATCGCGTCGAATTTTGCTGGGTTAGGGAGGACTGGTGAACCATCCCCCCAACCTCTGCCAACTTGCCAGCGCCATTCAATTTCATGTCAATCATGGAAAACCTGCCTTGCCCCTTTCTCACTTCTGGCATAGAGGTTATTTCTGGTTCTTTATTAAAGTGTTTCAGAAAAAGTGGTGCTATTTTCACACTCCTCCTCTGTACATCAGTCACTATTGCTGCGGGGAATGGCCTTGATGTCCCTGTAAAATGTTTGTTCACAGGGAAATTGGTGACACTGGCAATTTAGACCTAATTGGCTCAGTTTATTGTAGAGGTGGGCTTTCTCATATCACTCTGGACCATATCAACCCCCTTCTCGATTTTTTTATTAGGTTGCACATTCTTGTTCTTACTCTCCAGTTCTTGCCATTCCGTTTGGAGCCCCACACTTACATTTATGATTTCAATCTCTTCTTGTGGGGCACTTTGAGAGGCCAGCCGCTTGGCCATTTGTTTTTGCCCTCTTATCTCGGGGTACCCCTCTTTTAAGGTTCTACCCCTGAGTTCCTTCCTAATAGTGGTTGTAGAATTTAAAACGTTTTTTCTGTTCTTCCGTAAATAGTAGAGATTCTTTATTTCTCCTCCTCCTCATTGCATCTCTCTTCCTGACCCTTCTTCTACCTTTTGAAGGGTGATGGCCTGTCTCTGACCAAACTTCCATGGCTGGCACCAGGTCGTGAGGAAAATCGTCTGATGAGATCTTCTAGGGGACTGTGTCTCCCTCTCTACGGTCGCCAGTGTTCTGAATTCCTCTAAGGTTGACTCCGACAGGGGGGGTGTCATCAAAAGGTAAGTTTAGCTCCTCCACCCTGACCCTCTCACCCTCTCCCTCACCCTCTCCCTCTATTGCTTGGGTCATAGGTTTCAATTGAGTAGAAGATCTTGCAGTTGCCTCTTATTGATGTCGTCCTCTTTCCTTCTTGCAGCCAGAGACAATTGGATTGCTTACAAATCCATCCCTTGTTTGGCTACCTCCAGCCGTAGATCCTTCAGAGTGGGGACCAAGATGGACTTTATAGCATTATTGCACCCTACCAAGGGTGAATCATAATTTGCTATTTATTTTGTAAGCTCTAACAAAACCCCTGCTTGTGACTGAACTTCTGCCTTTAACAATTCAAAGACAGACACCAAGGAGTTCAAAACAAAATTAAGTGCTGATAGTGTAGCTTCATTTGTTTGTGGCACAGCCTGTCATTGTAAAATTGTTGGCAAAGAGTTTAACTCCTCTGGTTCTTCATTGATTCTCTCTCCTTCTATTGGGTATCCTTGAGTGCAATTTATGGTTTCTATTACTTTGGACCAGGCATCCAAAGCCTCCCTTTCCGATGGTATTTCACCCAAATATACGGAACCTCTTGACTCTGTAAATTCTCTTCCTCCTTCCCCCTGTTGCAGAGTAGAACCCTGAACAAAGGGTGAAGTTTCTTGGTCATTCACACTTCTGCTCCTTTTTTTCCAAAAGTGATCATCAATTTTTCTTTGGATCTTCTTTGTGGTTACGGTGTATTCAAGGCCTCGCTTCCACGCGTGTGTTATTAGATCTTGCCCCTGATCTAATGTTGAGCCTACCACGTGTGTGAGGCAGTGGTTGTGAATGTGCTTGGGCTTGTGTCAATTGGCTACGATTTGCTGCTAAATTGTTCTCATCCGTCTGTGGAACCTGTAGTACCCCAGCCACTGAAGACTCTATGAAGGAGCCATCCCACTCTGGGGATCTAGTGTCATCTTGCATTAATGTACTTCGAAGCGTCATCTTAGTCACCCCAATAGTAGGGATGATGATAGTTCTTCACACTAATGAGGTTTAACAAGGTTTATCTGGTCACACTTCGCACTGGACCGTATGTTTCCTGCCCTTCTTCTTTTGTCCCAACCAACGTGCACAGGAGAAATAGCAATGCACAATGTCAAAAAGATGCCTTCTAAATAGGGCGTCAATTAACAGGAATAGTCAGCTAGTTGTTTGAGCAACCTTAATGACTTCTATACTGTTCACCGTGGGCGCCTTCTGTGTGTTTAACGCTGCGCTCACACGAACAGGATCAAAGGGGCGTTCCCCGACAGTCTCCCGCTCGTACTAGGTCCACAGTAAAATTGTCCACGATGTCTCTGCCGCAAAAGCTTGCCGATATTGGGAATGGTCATGAATCCTCAGCTGTCTCCACCGAAAAATGGGATTGTAGGGAGTTAGTGCCGGCTCACCCACCTCTCCCGACTGACCATGAACTACCACTTCCTCTCCACACACGCCCCACGCAGCAATGAGGGATAAATAGCATCTTGTGTAGCACACCGGTCACAGGCTCCTCCTCATTATAGGAAATGGTGAAAATACTGTGACCACGAATGACCACTTCTGATCCATTTCCTCTCTGCACGCACTTTGCGCAGCAATGAGGGAGAAATAGTATCTTGAGTAGCACACAGGTCACAGGCTCCCCCTCATCAAAGGAAATGGTGAAAATACTGTGACCACGAATGACCACTTCTGCTCCACTTCCACTCCACATGTGTATGTGTGCCTGGCCTCTTTCTCTCTGGGTCACCAGCATGTGCTTCATGTCTATATGCGATGAACTAGTGCATGTTCGTGTAACTTAATAAATGGATGAATGTGCACTTCATGTATAAGTACGGCTACGTCTTGATATCAGTGATGATGTCATTGAATTCTGTTTTTTACAGTTAGCCGACTTGCTCCAGCGATGTCATTTACATATCATCCAAATCATCGATTGGGTATGGTCTGAATGGCTGTCTGAGAGAGTAACGCATCTCACACCTGCAATATATTGAGGATTGCAGTGATGGACCTAAGAGTATGGCATATCTGTCATTTCTCTGCTTTCATGTTGAAAGTTGTGTGGGGGGCATGAGAGTCATATTTGGCCCCCCATCTACAATCCCCCCTCTGGTCGACTGGTCGACCACACTACCTACATGACTCTCTCGGTTATAGGTTTTTGCTCACCTTAGTCAAGGCGTGCGTAGAGGATGAAAAGCTATGTCTCTGGTGAAATTTAGAGTCCTGAAGAAATGGAAGTCCGTCTCTGGATGCCACGCTGCCAGTATCTAAATTCTGGACCATGTGACACCCGGAGTAGTACTCTGTACAAAAGAGGGAGAAAAACCCTTCACAGGGAAAAAAACACTGCTTGAGGTATGATGCCACCTCCTGGAAGAAATGCTTCAGATGGTCAGGTCCAGGCTTTAAACAATAGCTGGGTAAGTAAACAATGGGAATGTCAAGTCCAGAAGGGAAGTTAATACATAGTGCTGAAGCAGGGCTCTCAAAGGATAGCAGTTATGCTGTGGGATATTTTTACCCCTGCCGATGCACCCCACTGCACCCCTGTACAAAAGGGGGAAAGAAACAGCAAACAAATGGATGTTCTAACCCCTGTGTGTGCAAAAATCTGCAAAACTGCGCATGGGTCACACTCACCAAAGGCTGCACACCCCTGCCACACAGTCAAAGTGGGAGTGACAACAGAATTCTCACTGCAGGAGAATGCCGGTGGGTGCTGTTACATTTCACAAGAAGCAAGGCCACAGAATTGGGCTTAAAACCGGGAATGCCTTTTAAAAATGCAGCTTTCCAACCTTCAAAGTGCTGTTTTGGCACTAGATCCATTCATTTTTCAGTGAATCATTGAAAGTAAAAGAATTACAGATCATCCAGTGTGGCCAGAGAAGCCAGGCCTCATTGACTGACTGCAGCTAAGAAATGTATCTTATGAAAAACCAGCTCAATAACATTTGGTTCCATTTCGACGGGAGAAATGCGGTTAAAAATGGCAACATGTAACAATTTCAGCTGTACAGAGAGAAACTACAAACAAAAGGCTGGATACATATCTCCAAACTGAAAAACAAACCCCAGCACTGAAGTAAAAGCTGATGTAAAAGACTCAGTTTAAATGTGCTTTTTCACTCTGAAGAAAGTGCAAAATCGCCTGTTTAAAATTATGTTTTTGTGGAAAGGCTTGATTCTTTAAAGGTCAAAATCCCCTATAAACTGTGTTCATTTTCTCTGTTTTAAGGTACAGCCTGGGAAAGATGACACTTCATGTTGACACTCTACTGTTAGCAGGAAGGCTTAATTGATGCTATAGGTTCTCGAACATATTGACAACAATGAACTAATTAGACATTCGTCTCTGGCCCAGCCAAGGACAATGGCAGGCTGCATACTGATCCCCACAGGGGATGGGCTGGAAACGTCCTCCCTCTCAAGGGCAGAGGACCCCAACCTGATCAAAGGAATTTGACAGCTGTTGCCAGCTGAATGAAAGTAAAACAACTGCCAAGAACTTTTGGTATTTAAATGCCTATTTGTGATTAAGCTTTGAAAACCTTTAACTTTGCAACATGAAAGAGGACAAATCTAAAAATTGGTAGTGATTTCATTCTAATTTTATGCTCTTTCTGTAAAGACGTGAGTGAACCCTATACTACATAAGAAACCAAAGTTACACAAAAAAAATAATTGTGGCAAAACTATTGATGCTGCAAATATAATATTGTATACCTCTGTGCTAGGGGTGATTGCCCAGATATGTACTGAATTAGTAATTGTTAGGCCAAACCTTTATGATTAAAATTAAAAAAATTCCACAGAACGACAAAGCCAGCTCTCACTGAGATGGGAATTGAATGTAAAGATAATCCATTAAATATGTAATGCGTGTGTCCGATTTTATTAGAGGGCATAATTATAGACAAGTGTATTTGTGGAAAAGTTAAGTTTTGGTCCCAATCACTGTGGGAGTTCCTGAGTCACATCATAAAATATGACAGTTCTCTCTGGCTTCCAACAAGAACAAGGCAAGTGCCTTTGACCTATCTGTCATGATGCCTGCCCCCGGGAAACCAGACCAGGCCCAGCAACCCCAGAAGCAGGCATCATGCCATTTGGAGCAGGCCCAAAAACCCCAGCTAGGGGCTGTTTGGGTGCAGTCCTGGCGCCTATGGCGCCAGGCTCATAAGAATAGAGTCAGTCCTGGCGCCATGGGTACCAGGCTCATAGTAGAAAACCTACCTGATGCAGACCTTGCTGCAAACTTACCTGATGCAGACCATGCTGCAAGTAGCCACAAGCCAAATGAGGCTTAGGAGGGACTATTTTACCTAAGGGACTACTTTTTACTCGGGTGGGGCTGTGGAAGAATACTTACCTGGGACTACTTCTAAGGTATTTTAACCACGCCCAGACAGCAGCACACACTTCGCGTTATTCTGCATCCAGCAGCGTAACGCTCACCGTGCCTGCAGCAGCTTCCAGTCTTCAGCCACGCCCTCCTCGAGTCCGGAGCTTCTGGAAACAAGAAGAAAGAAGGGGGAAAGGTCAGAACAGGAGTTTTACCTTTAATCCTTACCTGAATCCTGATCCATCACGCCATTGAGCTGGAGAAGAAGTCTTTAAAAACGCCTTACTTCGCATCCTGCAGCGCCGCGCTGTACTCACCTGCCTTGCAGCACTTCAACATTCCATCACGCTCTTCTCCATCTCGCAGCCGCTCTCCGACACCTAAGGAGACAAAAACAGCAAGGTGAGCCAAGGGGATACTCTAAGACTGTACAAGCTCCCCCCCAAGACTTACCTGATTTACCACAGGGGGTACTTACCTCATTTTGGGTCGGCGCAGCCTCTGCTGCATTTCCGCCGTGCCCCGGCCCCTATGGGGAAACAACAGAACAGCAAGGCGCAATAAGGGGAAACCGATTTCTTCCCAATAGACTTACCTGGTTTTACCGCTGGAGGCATCAATCCCCAAGACCTCATACCACATCAGCGCCTGAATGGGGGAAAAGCCACATGTTATACATTGACACCATTGTATCGAACTGAGCCGGATAATAACAACCCTTACCTGCATCTTACCGGTTGCCACGTGGAACTCTTCATAAGGGCAATACAGCAACCTAAAAGGAATTGGACAGAGTGAAGGTCAGATGTGTTTTGAACTCTTACGAACTACAGACTTACGGCGTCTTGCCGGCATTCTTTGAGTCAATACCGTTCTGGAACTCCCCAACTCCTCCACACCAGTGAAGAAACTGGTCATCTATGCGTCCCTGCGCTCGAAGCAGGATGGAGAGCTCATCTTTCCAAACCATCAGGTGAGAGCATAGAGGGAATCCAAAAGTGACCTGTGGGAAGAACTACGGGAGAGGGGAAGGTGGGGTTAGCGCTCGAACTCCACAGGTAGTTAATTCCCTTTCTCCATTACAGAAGGATATTCCTACGAGTCAAACAAACGAAGCTGGGTGGGCCAGTCCAGTCCATCATCTCGGCACTATGCGTCTCACTGGTGGAAACAACAGCTGGCCAGTTCAGATCGACGCCCCCGTGGGAACCAGGTGAGCGTAACAGAATGCGAAGCCTACCCACAAATTCCCACCTGGGCGTTATGGAGACCTCAGAAACAGATCAGTTGGCCCAATTATTAGGGGAACTGAGGGCGAAGTGCATTCCGCCCGCCAAGAAACCAATGCCCTCAGGAGAGAACTGATTGTATCAAAAGAACGAACAGATGATCTGGCCAGACAACTATTGCAAAGCCAGGCTGGGCAAACACCCCTACCAGGACTCGGAGCAAGTCCAACTCCTGTACCGTCGAGTAACCCGGTGCACATAAACCTACCAGGAACCGTTCCATTGGCTCCGCCCCTACGTTTTGCCGGAGACCCTAAAAGGTTCGCCGAATTTATCAATCAATGCCGCTTGCACTTTTTATGCAGACCTGGAGCTTTCCCAAATGATCAAGCCAAGGTAGCCTTTGTACTGTCATATCTCAGCGGCAGTGCAGCGGATTGGTCCATTCCACTTGTCAATCAGGATGACCCAATTCTTCGGGATTTCCAGGGTTTTCAAACAAGCATGGAAAGACTATTCGCCCGATATTCCCAGGGACAGGCCCTGGATAACGAACTTTTGTCCTTGCGGCAGGGTAATCAGGATCTTCTATCTTACATTGCAACCTTTAACAGATTAATAGTGGAAACCGGATGGCCTGAAGAAAAGCGAATTACATTATTCCATCGAGGGCTTCGGGGAGAACTCAAAGATGTCTTGGCCCAAATCGTGAACCCGCCTCAAGACTGTGCAGAATACATAGACTTAGTGGTCCAGTTAGATCACAGACTTCAAAACAGAAAGGCTGATCGAGCCAGGTTTGAGAATAGGGTGTTGGTCAAAACCCATGTTAGTCCCAAGGGAACAGATGCCTCAGAACCCATGCAAATCGGAGGGGTTAGAGGACCCTTAACTCAGAAAGAAAGAGAAAGAAGACGGCAAATGCAATTGTGTTTATATTGCAGGACTACTGGTCATTTTCTACGGAACTGCCCTGTAAAACCACCCAAGAAGATTGTAGGAGCAGCAGATAAAAACCATTTGGAACCTGACTTGGGAAACGACCACGCCCGACAAGCATAGAGGTCCGCTTGCTGAGCTTGAAGAAGGACACTCAGACCTCGCATTTCATCATACCAATGGTCCTAGTAGATCCAGAGCAGCCATCATGTATGCCCGCGGTAAAAGCATACGTTGATAGCGGAGCCATAGGAAACTATGTGGACTATGAATTGGCTTCCAGAATGAATCTACCTCTCACCCGAAAGACCACCTCAGTTGTCATCACCACAGTAGATGGAACGGAAATTGCCTCTGGGCCCGTAACTCATTCCACCGCAGAGATGACATTGCTGGGTCAGGATGGGCACCGAGAGGCTATGGTGTTTGATTTAATCAAGGCCCCACAGTTCCAAGTAATACTGGGGATACCTTGGTTGGAAAAACATAATCCCTGTATCGATTGGCGAGAGAAGAGAATAACCTTCCCAGAATGTGCGCACACCTGTTACCCAAAGAAAACACTAAACGCAGTCCTGGCCCCAGTAACCCCAGCCGCCGTGCAATTACCTGCAGAATACCAAGACTTTCAGGATGTCTTCCAAAAAGAACAGGCAAACACCTTACCACCTCACAGATCGTATGATTGTCAAATAGATCTCATACCCGGCGCACAACCCCCTTGCAGCAGGATCTATGCCCTTACGGAGCCTGAAAACCTTCACCTGCGCCAATACTTAGACCAGTACCTTGCTAATGGCTTCATTCATCCGTCCAAGTCCCCTGCATCTTCAGCTTTGTTCTTCGTGCCCAAAAAGGAAGGTGACCTCAGAACGTGCATAGACTACCGCGCACTGAACCAGATAACCATTAAGAATTGATACCCATTGCCTTTGATCCCTGAACTACTAGACCAGGTGAAGGACGCTTGCATATACACTAAACTGGACCTTCGGGGGGCATATCATCTGGTACGTGTCAAAGAGGGCGATGAATGGAAAACTGCTTTTCGCACCAAGTACGGGTTATTTGAGTACCAAGTGATGCCTTTCGGACTATGCAATGCACCAGCAGCCTTCCAATTCTTCATGAATGATGTCCTTCGAGAACTTATAGACGTTTGTGTTGTCATTTATATCGATGATATCCTAGTATACACCTTATCAGAATCTGATCATGTGAAACACGTCCGAGCAGTCCTAGAGAAGTTACGCCAGCACAAACTATATGCTAAACTGGAAAAGTGCGTCTTTCACGCCACAGAAGTGGAATTCCTTGGGTTTATTCTGACCCCGAGAGGGATCAGGATGGATACGCGTAAGGTGGACGCAATTCTTAAATGGCCTTCGCCAAGTTCAGACAAAGGAGTACAAAGCATGCTTGGCTTTGCCAATTTCTACCGCAGGTTTATCCCGGACTTTTCACACATTGTACATCCCATTACAGCACTCTTGCAAAAAAAATAAACGCTTTGCGTGGACAGAAGAAGCCGAAAACGCCTTCCAAGAATTAAAAGCGAAATTCACATCTGCCCCTGTATTAAGGCACCCGCGTCCTGAGCTTCCATACATAGTGGAAACTGATGCATCCAGTCTAGCCATGGGAGCTGTCCTATCTCAAAAGGACCCCGAAACTAACCAGCTTCACCCAGTGGCGTTTTGGTCTAGAAAGTTTTCAGCTCCCGAATTAAACTATGCCATTACCGACAAGGAGCTGTTAGCCATGAAGTCCGCCTTCAAGGCTTGGTGGCACTATCTACTTGGTGCCAGGCATACCATTACAGTCATCACCGATCACCAAAACTTGCAATATCTAAAGACAGCCAAGGCCCAATCTTCGTGCCAACTCCGTTGGGCATTGTTCTTCGCCGAGTATGATTTCGTGATAACCTATCGACCAGGTTGTAAGAATGGTAAAGCAGACGCCTTGTCCCGAATTGGAATGGGAGAAGCAGAAATGACCCTAGAACCCGTACCCATAATTCCCGAACAGAGGATTCTTGGCATGACAACTGTACAGACACTGGAGGACATTCAGGGGAAGATCCAACAACTCTTTGATCCTATTGCCTTACAGGACTGGGCAAGGAAAGGCCCGGAATACTCTGTCACCAATGATTAGCCTTATTACCAAGGGCGGCTATTTCTGCCACAAAAGGAACTACAAGAGCTAGTCATTTCCCATTACCATGATACCTTAATGGAGGGACACCCTGGTATTGCAAAAACTGAAGCTAAAATCAAGAAACAATTCTGGTGGCCCACCTGGCGAAAAGACATTAAGTTATTTGTCATGTCTTGTGGCATTTGCGCCCAAAACAAAAGTCAAAAGAAAAAACCAGCTGGACTATTACAACCTTTGGACATTCCACCTACTCCTTGGCACACCTTGTCATTAGGTTTTATCACGGATCTACCCCTGTACAATGGTTTTAACACCATTTTAGTTATTGTGGATCTTTTTTCCAAAATGGCCCACTTTATTCCTTTAAAGGGAATACCTTCAGCTTCAGCCCTGGCCAAAGAGTTCCTTGAAAACATAGTTTGCCTACACGGCTTTCCATCCGTGTTGATTTCGGACCGGGCAGTCAGTTCATTTCACATTTTTGGAGAGAATGTTGCCAACTGGCGCAGATAGAAGTTAGGCTTTCGACCAGTCACCACCCTCAGACCGACGGTCAAACAGAGAGGACCAACCAGACTCTTGAACAATACCTGCGTTGTATGCTACATCAGTCTGAGGGTAATTGGAAAGACATTCTTTGGATCGCCGAGTATGCGTACAATAATTCTGTACACTCGGGAACTGGACAAAGTCCTTTTTATACCATATATGGACACCATCCTCGAACCTCGGACCTTGATTCGCCCCAACACTTAAAGATGCCCGCGCTGGACCATCTCCACGTGGTTATTACACAAGCCTTTAAAGAAGCAACTGCACATTTACGAAAAGCTAAGGAAAAATACAAGAAAGATGCTGATCAGCACAGAAGTGAAGCACCGCAATACCAGATAGGGGACCAAGTATGGTTGGCCATTAAGCACATACCACTCAAGGGAACACGGACCTTTAACACTAGGTATTTGGGAACTTACTCTGTCAAGGCCATTATCAACCCGGTGGCCGTCAAGTTGGACCTACCAGCTCATATGCAAATTCATCCCGTCTTTCACGTGTCACTTTTGAAGCCAGTGCAACCAGGAACAAGGCTAACCAAACCACCAGATCCCATCCTCATAGACGGGGAACCCGAATTTGAAGTTAAGAACATCTTGGACTCAAAAAGGGTGAGGTCAAAACTCTTCTATCTAATCGACTGGAACGGTCAAAACTCTTCTATCTAATCGACTGGAACGGTTACGGACCACAGGAAAGGTCTTGGGAACCTAGTGACCACGTGCATGCACCTCAATTGGTGAAGAGATTCCACCGAGATTTCCCAAACAAACCAAAGCCAAGGGGAAGAACGACTTTAGGAGGGGCCTTGAGGGGGAGTGCTGTCATGATGCCTGCCCCCGGGAAACCAGACCAGGCCCAGCAACCCCAGAAGCAGGCATCATGCCATTTGGAGCAAACCCAAAAACCCCAGCTAGGGGCTGTTTGGGTGCAGTCCTGGCACCTATGGCGCCAGGCTCATAAGAATAGAGTCAGTCCTGGCACCATGGGCGCAAGGCTCAAAGTAGAAAACCTACCTGATGCAGACCATGCTGCAAACTTACCTGATGCAG